>NW_006800094.1:323905-414111 GCF_000485575.1 Poecilia formosa | reverse complement strand
CTTTATGACAACAGTCATAAATATTCATGAAGGCTTATTCATGTTCATGACAGGTGTTATGTCATGTTTATGACAGTGTCACAACAGTCTTATTCACCCCCCTTCAAATAAAGTGTTACCGACACTGTACTTAAAGAAGATCTGTTGCAGCTTTGCACATCGAAAAACTGAAATTTATCCATTCTTCTCTGCAAAAAAAAGCTGCGGCTCAGTCAGAATGAATGTAGAACAAGTCTTCCAGCAGATTTTTGGGCTATTTCAAAATGCATTAAGCACAGCAACGATGTGAGCCGAGCCAGCAACTTTTAATCATCTCTCTTTAAGAAGCAGTAAGCTCTGAACATGTTGTTGTTTTCTCATGTTTTCTTTGTGTACCGCAGGATCTGAATAGCCGTGCTCAGGCAGAGGTGTCAATCAGAGAAGCCCTAAGGGAGCTGGATTTATGGGGTGCTGCAGCCATTTTCACTCTCACTGAGTACACAGACAGCAGTGGGCGCACACTAAGTCTCATCAAGGACTGGAAGGATATAGTCAACCAGGTGACGTGAAACCTGCTTGTTGATTTAAGTGGATGTGTGTGTACAAGGTCTGTAAAATAATGACTGCTGGGACACAGTGATTACACTTTATTATCATAGACTTGGAAATAACTTCATTATAGTAAAAAATTGATTTAACAGTAAATATATCACCCCAGAGTGAGTGGTGAATTATATTCAGAGTAACTTACAGGAGTCTGTTTGACTGTTTTGCTTACATTCTTTGAGTAGGTGTCACTTGCATGTTTAATTATCTGTTTACTTGCAAATGTTAATAGATTTGGCTCAAATTCTGTCCACTTTCTGCTTCTGAAAAAGGCTGCATGTAAACATTTTAGCATTTAATTAAAAAAGAAGAGAATATTATTATCTAACTAGATAAGTTTTCTTTTTGTTACATACTTTTTCAGGCTGATCTTAAACTCAGACCTAAGAACTTACCTTAAATAACTGTTTTAGAGGAAAACATGATGTTCACAAAGATACTTTGTAGGAAATACAACGTTAATTAATGTGGACATTAATGTCCACTGAAATGTTACGGCTTAGCAAACACTGGCTCTATCACCACTCTCTGCCCATACAGGTGGGAGATAACCGCTGTTTGCTGCAGTCTTTGAAAGACTCACCCTACTATGGCAACTTCCAGGACAAGGTTAGATCAGATTATTGTTAAACTTGAATTTGTGAATATTTGTTCCTTAGGATTCGAGAAGTTTAAAGATCTTAACATTTTTTAAGTGGTTATAGCCAAAACGATAACATTGATGCGTTGTCTCGTCAGATCAGCCTGTGGGAGGTTCGCCTGTCAGACTTAGATGAGTATCTGCTCAACCTTAATGCCATTCAGAGGCGCTGGGTTTACCTAGAGCCTATTTTTGGAAGAGGAGCATTGCCTCGAGAGGAGGCCCGCTTCAAACGAGTGGATGAAGATTTCAGGTATTCTGTACTTGGATTTGTTCCACATGCACATACATTCTGTTTGCTAGTTCTTTTTTATAAGTGAGTATTTTTTTATATGATAGTTACACAAAAGACACGAGGAAATAGACAGATAATCAATAAAATGCGTTTTATGGAGAGAAAAAAAAAAGAAAAAACATAACATTTTCTTCACGTATGCAACAGATCTATAATGTCAGACATCCAGAGGGACAACAGAGTTGTTTCTCTGAGCTCACGGGCTGGCATCAGAAACTCCCTGGTCACATTACTGGATCAGCTGCAGCGCTGCCAGAAGTCACTGAATGAGTTCTTGGAGGTACATTTACAGACTTTGCTCTGTCCAAATATATTTTTGCTTATTTCGCTTTCCAGCAAATTGTTAAACTGTCAAATTGTGTGGTTTTTGCAGGAGAAGCGTTCTGCTTTCCCACGATTCTATTTCATTGGTGATGATGATCTTTTAGAAATTCTGGGACAGGCGACGAACCCGAGTGTCATCCAGTCTCACCTGAAGAAACTCTTTGCAGGTCGGTCACCTCTGCTGGTTTTCTGTCCAGCTGTTTTGATCATCTACGTTGTGCTGATACATCTTGCTTCATTCCATCCTTTTGTTTCCTTGCCGTCCAACTGGGCAGTAATAATTTAGACACTGAAATCTGCATGTGTGTATTGTGCAGGCATCTACAGTGTGGTGTTTGACAAGCCATGCCAGAACATTGTTGCAATGTGTTCTTTGGAGGGAGAAGTAGTCCAGCTAAGAAACGTTGTGCACATCTCCAGTCTTGTTGAGGTAGAGAATCTTCTGAAGGTTTTTAATAGTCCATGATGTATACTCAAAGTTTATGGTAAAAATATTGTTTCCATTGTCAAGAATTGTCTGTTGGTGCTGACCGGAGCCAATGCATTAAGTCTTATAATTTTTCAAGGTTTGGTTAAGTGAGCTGTCCTTGGAAATGAAGGAGACTCTGAAACATCTGCTGAATGAATGTCTGTCTATGGAGAGGAAAGGGGAAGTGGATCCCTCACGCTTCCCTTCACAGGTACACACACAAACACCTTTACACACTTAACTGTTTTTAAAGTCTGGTGAAACTGGACCACACCACTGTTTCAAGTTATTAAGTTATGCCAAAGGTGACTTAAAGTTTAAATCATATAATTCACTCTAAGAAATACATATATATTTAATTTATTTTATGTTTGATGTAGATCCTCTGCCTGGCTGAGCAAATTCAGTTTACTGAAGATGTGGAAAGAGCTATAAAGGAGAAAAGTTTGCATCAGCTGGAGTTGGAGCTTAACAGCAAATTGGAGCACTACACCACAGTAGAAACCAGCTCAGATGACCATCCTAACACAGGTGGGTTGTTGTGGTTAATATTATCTTTAAACATTTTGTTTTGGATTTTTTTGTTTCGCTCCAGAAAATGGAAACAGAACACATCCTGACAACAAACAAATAGATCTGAGGTGGGGTTTTTTCAGATCTACAGAGCTCTCTCACTTTTCAATCATTCCACATGCAATTGAACATCTCTGCATGTTCATTAGGGCAGGGCAGAGATCATTATATATAATGTGTTTGAATCAAATGGTGTTATAGCAAACGATCCCCACCCCTGATGGTCATCCACTTTTTTGACAAAAACTTGCTGTACTTCGGTTCTATAATTTAGTTAACCGTGTACCAGTTCACTGTCATATTTATTTGATTTATAATGTATATCATTTTGCTCACCCTCAAACAGAAAAAAAACCCCTGCTAGTCTTAAGAAATATTTATTTGCAAAAATATTTTGGACCTCTTTTACTTCTTCATAATTATGTTGTAATTCAGAAATCTCAGAAGACGTAGAAATGTTACCCTAATAACTGTTTTGAAGTTTTTAATCTTTTCTTTCCATAAAGGACTATTAATTTATTTACAGGCAGTCACACAACTGGTATCATATCATCCTAAATTTTGAAGTTCAGTTCTCACTTTTCCGGAATTATTTTTTTTGGAGACAATGATTTGCGTTCTGCATTACAAAACACAACATTAATCACACTCAGGCCTTCATTAATATCATCTTCTGACCCTGTTGTCCTTAAATTAGGTTGTTAGACATATAACCCACTAGTGCCATGCCCCTTAAGATAAATTATGATTCTATAATCATTCTTAGTAGTTGTTGTCGCTTTTAGTGTGCACTTTACTCATTGTATTTTTTTGTTTTGTGGAAGTCTTTTTTCAGATAAATTGCATATCATTATGATTGTATAGGAATGTTTTGTGGAACCTCTTTAAAATTAATCTCACATTATCCACTGGTACTCATTTGTTTTATACTTTCTGCACAGTGATGTGTTAGTCAGTAATGTCCCATGATGTAGAAAAATGAAGTAAAGGATTGTGTGTTTGATTGTTACACAGTCAGACAGAAACTGTCTTTTTATGAACTTCACATCCTCTTGCATTGTTAGTGATCTTGCTGTGATTGAAATGTTTTGTTTTATTTGTACAGGGAACTTTGAGATAAGCTGTTCATGACTGATCTCATGTGAATTTGTTCATAGGGGCAGTACTGTTTAAATCTCTAGACAGTTTCTGACTTAAAGCTATAACGACTCAAGGCTTAAAATATGGCTTCACAAAGCGTGACAATCTTTTTTTTTTCTTTCTCATAACTAACATATAAAGAAAGAAAAAAGAACTTTTCTATTTTAATGCAAGTTTGTTATTCATGCATGAGATGAAAAGTTCCTCCCTTGCACTTGTAATGGCGCCATTTCATGGGACGTTGCTGAAAAATGCTAATCCAGCATGACTTTCAAAAATCCACATTCTGTAGCAGCATTGCTTATTTCTATACTTTCATCTGTGAAATGTAACTGGGGGCAATTTTTTCTCACTTTCAGAAATTGGCAAAATGTGACTCCAGGCTTTTAAGCATGGTTATAGAGGACCTTTCTGTGTAATTTATTAAAGCATTGCATTGTAGATTAGGCTTATAAGATGTTTACAGATAACAAGGTTCATTCTGAGACTATTTTGCACTAAAGCCTCAGCTATTCAAATGTAAAATGTTTTCAAGATAGCATCTCATTACATTACGGAATCCCTTAAGTACAACCTGGAGAGGCTGTAGCCTGTTCACAGTAATTAAAGCAGCTAAAGTAATGCCAGAAGGGAACATCTAATTTCCAGATTTACATAAAAGAGCTGTTAACCAAAAAGGAGAAGAGGAACTTTTTTTCCTTTGCCACAGAGACAAAACAGGTTGGCAATTTGACAACATATTTGGCTACATATTTTATCTGCTCCCATGCACAGGCTTGGATTAATCTCTTTTTAACATCAGTGAAGTAAATTTGCTCTCTTTATCTTGGGAATTTTTTTATTTTTTATTGTTGCTTATAAAAAGGGTTAAACATTCTATATTAAATTACATTTTTCACATAAGATTTAGCAGCCATACTCTGCTAAATCTTATGTGTTTGCCCGTGAGAATAAATGTGTCCGATAGCCTTTGAGTCATTTGACAACATATAAACATGGTATTACTTAGAATTAGGCATCACTTTTGTGGAAACATTTTAAATCAGGAAGTTGCCTAAGAGAAATGACCTCCAGTCACAGCATTTGTCGTGCAAGCAAAATTACTGCTGCAGCTTGGAAACGGTCTTTCATCAGCCATGACTCTTCTGTTTCCATTCTGTGCACCAATAATACTCATCTGGATGAGTTGGAGACTAGAGTCACTTTCTACATTGCCTCAAGTGCAATTTTCAGGATTTTATACTTATAACATCAGGCCAAAAAAAAAAGAAAAACAGCATCCGTTTTTTTCTGTTCACTGACCTGTATCAAAAATAATAACTATCAACTCATCGACAAACTGTGTGTGATTTGATGTGCTTCTTTGTAGTTGAATAAATATTAGATCTAGGAACATGCTTTGATGCAGACTAATTCTCACGTAGATTTTTAGTTGTCTCTTGGATTCAAACATTCTATGTCTATTAAACAATTAACATCTTATTTATTTGCCTTTTATGCTGTGTAATCTTTAGTAAATCAACAGTAAATTATTAAATACCGCAATTGGTCTAAAAGAAAAATGGAAATTGGCGTTGGCCAGAAAATGTCTGATCGTTGCATTTCTAATTCTTTCTTTGCATTTCTAATGAGAGCAGCCTGTTTTATAATAGATTAAAAGGTGTCATCTTCTCATCTCCATTCTGTTTTTAGCTTGGAGGAGATCTTGACAGAGTAATCTTATAACCTGAAGATCGACAAATGAAATAAAAAAAAGAAAGATTTCCCTGTGAACCAAAAATACTTTGTACATATGATTACATTACACTGTTTTTCTGTTGTGCACTATATTGGATATATTAGGGATTACTGCTTTGCACATGTATCTCTTAATACATGTGACGATCTTTTCATGTGATAAGATTTTGCCTGTTTATGTTACTAATATTTATGCATGTCCTGCTGCTTAGAGTCCAGTATCCTGCAGCTGAAGCTGAAAGCGTTGATCTTAGATATCATTCACAACATCAGCGTGGTGAAGCAGCTCAACCAGGCCGGCGTCGCCAGTACTGACGACTGGGCCTGGAAGAAACAGCTCCGCTTCTACATGGGAACAGACAAAAGCTGCCGCATACACATGGTGGACGCACAGTTCAGCTACACCTACGAGTACCAGGTGGGACGAAAGCAAATAATAATCATGTCAACCACAAACAAGCTGCACGTTAACTTAAAATGAAGTCACTTATTCTTCACACCGTGCAGGGATTTTATTGTACCAGAAATGGTAATTCCTCTTTTGACCTTTTGGGGGCACTGTTCATGCAAATATCACAAGCTCAGAATAACCTTGGTGCAGAGAACAGCTTTTTCCCCACTGCAGTTCTCAGTAAACACATGCTATACTCTTTACCTGTATTTTGTTTCCCTTTTCTTCAAAGATGCCTCATTGTTTGCCTTTTAGTAGTTGTTGACGTGTTTTCGTACCTTTGGTGCCCTTTTGCTAAAATTTTTACTTCTTCTTTTTAACTGACTCCTCTATGTCTCTCTCTCTGTCTCTCAGGGGAATGCTGCTAAGTTGGTGCACACACCGCTGACCGATAAATGCTACCTGACTCTGACTCAGGCCATGAAGATGGGGCTTGGTGGGAACCCCTATGGGCCCGCTGGCACAGGAAAGACTGAGTCTGTCAAAGCTCTGGGGGGACTCTTCGGACGCCAGGTGTTGGTATTCAACTGTGACGAGGTGCAAAGAAACTTCATACGTGGGCAGGAATAGTTGACTGTTAAGACTTTTTAAAGGGTATTAATGCTTAAAAAGTATTCAAATTACATCCTTCAATAAGGATGTAATTTGAAGAACTTGAAAAATATTTTAAGTTAGTTGGATGAGACATATTGTTTTATGATATATTTGCACCTTGTTTATGTTCTTTTGGTAGTAGGACTGACACTGTTTCCGATTTCCATTTAGTTCCCACATGCATTTTTTGGGGGGAAAATTTTAGATGAGCATAACTCTTGTATGATATTCTAATAAGTTGATTATTCAGTAAGGATTTAGTTATTTATTCCATTATTATTAGGTTCCATTATTTACAATGTTAGTGGCATACAGTGGCTCTCAAAGTTTGACCATCCCTGATAAAATACCAGGTTTTGAGATTCAAAAATTTGCCAATGATAAAAGTGATGGGTGGATGAATGGTTGACTCGTTATTGAAGAAAACACAACATTTTTTTCCCCCTCTTTCTTTTCCCAGGGCATAGATGTGAAGTCAATGGGAAGAATATTTGTTGGGTTGGTAAAGTGTGGAGCGTGGGGCTGCTTTGACGAGTTCAACCGTTTAGAAGAAGCTGTGCTGTCTGCAGTTTCCATGCAGATTCAGGCCATCCAAGACTCATTGAAACACCACAAAAAAGCCTGTGAGCTGCTGGGAAAGGAGGTAAGACGATAAAAAAAAAATAGAACCTGACAGATTTCTTTTAAACTACTGTTTTGTGTGATTGTGTAAGTTTTGTATTATAAAATTGTGTATACTTGCTTGTGGTACAGTGCCTTTTACTGACTTTCACCTCAAGTCAAATTCTGTTTTAATTGGTTTTATATATATATATATATGCTTCGTTATGGAGAAGAGTTTTTTTTATTTTGTTCCATTTTCCAGGTGGAATTGGACCCCAACTCTGGGATTTTCATCACTTTGAACCCAGCAGGGAAAGGCTATGGAGGGAGGCAGAAGCTTCCAGACAACCTGAAGCAACTGTTCAGGCCTGTGGCCATGAGTCGGCCAGACAATGAGCTCATTGCTGAAGTCATCCTCTACTCAGAGGGCTTCAAAAATGGAGAAGTACTGGGACGTAAGCTTGTCGCAATCTTTAACCTGGCCAGGTAAAAACTATGTGGGGGAGTTCTTTTTGGTACTGACATTTGTTTTGAAAACTTCCTGTTGCAATTGTCACTCCGAATTTGTGGTTCATTAAGTATTACAATCACTAGTGCCTAAAAGTGTATGTTAACTTTGTGAGTATATTTTCTCTAAATGTCCAACCTTGGGCGCTACAGTTGGTGCTGAAGTTAACTGAAACTTTGTGGAAATAAGCCTCTATTTGTATATCCAGGGAGTTGTTGACACCCCAGCAGCACTATGACTGGGGTTTGCGAGCGCTGAAGACTGTGCTTAAAGCCTGTGGCAGTCTTCTGCAGCAACAGAGGAGAGGTCATAACAAGGAGAGGAGTAAGTCCCCAACTAGCTCTTTTTTTTTCTCCAATATTTTTCTGAGGCAATTTTACCTCTCCAATCTCAGAGCATGACAAGAAAATTATAAGGAAATGGTTGCAGTCATTGCTAATCTCTCAAGAAGCATCCTTTGCTATCCTTAAGCTAAAACACACTTGTGGTACACAAATCTGTCAGTGACTATCACATTTGAAAAATGTTGCAAAAGCAGAGGGAAATATTTGAAAATCCTATTGAGTGGTATGACCATAAATCCATCAACTGCTGAAAGACAGACATCTTCATTATAGCCAGTTCTACAATCAAATGATATGACTGATGCTTTCTTTCCTTCTGAATTTGAAGTGATTCTAATAAAGGAAGTCATTTGATTTGGAGGATGAATGGAGTTTGGAAGAAAGAAAAAAAAAAACTGTAAAAATTGCTGCAAGTGTCATGAATTGATGTTTTGACTGATTGCACTCCCTAGTCTGAAAATATTAGTTTATGCTATCAGAACAAAGTTAAATAGATTGTTTTTCATCAGTGCCTGAAGGCAGAGGTTTGATTGTCTGACACTTTCCACAGTAGTAGTATAGTCATGCCAGAATCTAATATCACTAAAATACTGACATTAGATGCTGTGTTAGGAAAATGACTAACTTTGTGGCAACTTCAAGAGCATTTTGAAATGGTTTTTTTGTGCACCTTTGCATATTGCCAGACTTCTTGTGCAGTCTGGAGAGGAGTGTAGTTTGATTTCAGGTCTGGGTAAGTATGGAAAGAATATTAAGAAATATTGGTTTTCCACACTCCCATACTTTGCTTTACATTGCTTTGTGGTCCGGTTGTAGTTGTGGATGCAACCTTGGCAGCCCTGTTAAAATGCCTAATAAAGCAAAAATCATATATGGACAAAAAACATTCTCAAAAAACTTTGCTGTGGGAGCTTTAAAAACATGTAAATCTTTTGTGTAAAATTTAGCTGGAAGCAGAATCCTGTCCTGCCTCATATATTTTAATGAAATACAATTTTAGTTTCCAAACACCTCACATGTTTAAGTTTAACTGCAGTATCTCCTCTCCTGCTCTTCAAACCTTTTGTTAGCGGTCTCTTATACCTGGCTGTCATTTTTGCTTTTGTTCCACTCACCACTTCCCTAACTTCCTAGTACTTTCCTCCCTGTCTCTCCTCCAAATCTCTCCTATCCCTTCTCTATATTTCTTTCCTCCATTCTGTTTGAAATCCCAATGGTCCACTACTCACTTTTTATCTGTCCAACATGTGGCCAGACACTCTACGAGTCTCCAAGGTTGTCTTGTTTGTCTCTGTGTTGAGTGTAAAAAAATGAATAGGAAATAAGACAAACCGCAATTGCTCCTCCAGGAAAGACAAATGACTTTGGAGAGGACAAAAGTATTGACAAACTCTTAGACTATGACAGGTTTTCGCAGTTAGCACAGTTTTAACAAGGGTAATGATGACTTCAGAACTTAACTCTTTTGTCTTTAATTCTACATCGACCTTTTTTGTTTTTCTTTACAGTTTTTGATTTAAGGCATGTTTTTAAAGTTGTTTCTGTTGTCTCTTTCATCCACAAGCAGTTCAGGAGAGTAATCTGGTGGTGCAGGCACTGAGACTGAACACCATGTCCAAGCTGACATTTGCAGACAGCTCTCGTTTTGACGCCCTGGTCAGAGATGTCTTCTCTGGAGTTAATTTCACTGATGTGGAGGACCAGATCCTGATAGATGCGTTAACACAAGTCTACTCGGAGGCACAGCTGGAACTCATACCCAGCCAGGTGTGTGTTGTACATTCAGAATGTCCTGACGAAACAACAAATGTTTTGTTAGAACAATTAGAAGTCAAAGAAGCACTACAAAGAAGCTGATTGTTGACTGTTTCAGCTGAAGAAAGCAATGGAGCTGAATGAACAGCTGAGACAACGTATGGGTGTTGTGATTGTTGGGCCAAGCGGAGCTGGCAAGTCTACACTGTGGAGGATGCTAAGAGCTGCTCTCAACAAGACTGGCAAAGTGGTAAGAAAATAATGTCCATCTTGGATTTTCAGGAATTAGTATGCACCTCCATCTCAATTATCAATAATGGTATTAATAGTCATTATAATAAATAATTTTCTGAGAAAATAAATTGCAGGTTTTTATTAACTTTGAGCCATGATCATCAAAAATGAACTGAAATAAACAGCTTCAAATGCATCGCGTTGCGTGTAATGAATCTTAACTTGCATAAGTTTCACCTTTTGAGTTAACTGAAAGCAGTTGAGCTCTTTAATGAAATTCAAAAATTTGAGGTGGAGCTATAAGTTTAGCATGATCAATATTGGATTTTAACATTTTTATGTTGCAATTTATTGTTTAACTTGAAGTAAAATTCTTCAGAAACATCCAGATTTGCAATTGTTGAAAAAAAAAATTTGGAAGCTTAGTAAGAGAGTTAAAAAAGCGATGTCATCAAAGTGTGCTCCTTATGATCTCTGAAGGTGAAACGGTACACAATGAATCCTAAAGCCATGCCCAGGCAGCAGCTCTTGGGACATATAGACATGGACACCAGAGAATGGTCTGATGGTGTTCTCACCCACAGCGCCAGGACTGTGGTCAGAGAACCACAAGGTAAGATGCACCCAAATTCACTGATATGAGCTGCTTATCAATACATTTTGCAGCTGAGATGGAGTTAAAATACTTATTTAAGTGTCATTATTTTTGACATAATGACACTGACTGGAGTGTGGCACATGCATTGTACTCCTTTTTGTTTTCCAGATGTGAACTCCTGGATAGTGTGTGATGGAGACATTGACCCGGAGTGGGTTGAAAGTCTAAACTCTGTCCTTGATGATAATCGTTTGTTAACCATGCCCAGTGGCGAGCGCATCCAGTTTGGGCCCAATGTGAACTTCCTGTTTGAGACCCATGACCTGAGCTGTGCCTCTCCAGCAACCATATCTCGCATGGGCATGATCTTTCTCAGGTCAGGCAGTGTTCAAAGAAAGCTTAAACATGCAGTTGCGTCTGATCTTTTCAATTTCTTAGTTTGTGGTTTCATTTTTTTTTTTTTTTTTTTATGAAGTATTAGTTTATTGATTTTGGCTGTGTTAAGTCACTGGTGTGCAGCACTTTGGTGCAACGTTTGCTTCTTTAAAGTGCTGTTGAAACAGAATTAACCTTTCCATTTATCCCTTATTCTTCCTGCTTGCATCCCTAGTGACGAGGACATCGATGTTGGTGCTTTGGTGAAGTCGTGGATAAGGGGTCAGCCTGAGGAGTGTCGCAGTAACCTAGAAAACTGGCTGGGGGACTACTTCCAAAGAGCTCTAGACTGGGTTCTTAAACAGGCAGGTTACTTCCAATAGACCATGGGGTCAAACAAAACAATCTGTGATTGTATTTAATTCAAAATCCGTTATTTTTTCTTTGAGGTTTATTTAATGCTGACAGAATTTTACACACCCAAAAACTGTGGCCGTGTTTGCTAGATATAGCTAAACTGTAGACTTGTCCAAACACAGGTGAATGTATTGACTAAGAGCTTAGTTTTTACTTTTTTCTGACCTCCAGAATGACTTTGTGGTGGAAACTAGTCTGGTGGGCACAGTATTGAATTCTTTGTCCCACCTCAATGCTGTGTCTGAGAGAGGAGAGTTTATTGTTGGTCTTCTAAGGGGCCTTGGAGGAAATCTCAATCTCAAGACACGACATGAGCTTGCTAAAGAGGTATGGACTGTTTTTTTTTTTTTTGAGTTATAATCTGCAGGTCTCAAAGTCCTAATTAAGCATTCCTGCTTTTTATTCCTGCAGTTGCTGAGCTGGGCAAGAGAAAGTCCACCAGATGCCAGAAAACCACTTGATACCTTCTATAATTCCGACAGTGGCCACCTAGCAGCTTATGCATTTCAACGTCCTGAGGAGCTCACCTTGGAGAATTTTTTTCACACACATGTTCTTCCTGTAATAGAGACTCCTGGCATGCAGAGAGGTCTGCACGGTTTCTCCCCATGGCTTACAGCTCGGCACAGGCAGCCCTTCATGGTGGTGGGACCAGAAGGCTGCGGAAAGGGGTAGTTACACATGCACTGCACAAGTGCACACAAATACTATATGCAGATATGTTTAAGCCATATAAAAACAGTGAAGTGGTTCCCACCTTTTAGGTTTAATCTGCAGTTTCCTCCACTTGAAAAGACAGCTTTCTTCACAAGATTTTAAACTGGACTTCACCTAATGACTAATAATTAAGTCTTTCGTATCTGTCCTATTTTGAAAGTTGTCGCGACTAAAACCGGTGAAAAACCTTCAAACAAGAAAACACACACACAAAAAAGTGTTGGAAATACAACTCCATAAACCAAAATTAGCATAACTTCAAAATTAAACACCACTTAAACAAATAATAATTATCCTTGAAACTAAGTATAAAAAGCTGCCCCAAATCAAGTAAACATTAGTTTAGTTAGTTTTAGCTTTTTTGTTTCAGATGGTACCATTTAAAAATACACATTTTGACTACACTTTAATAAACATAGAACGTGTGCAACATGAATTTTAAATTTCCGGATTTTTACCAGACTCAGTTTTTAGTGTGATTTTAGGAGGCAGGTGGAATACTCCACAGTCGAGCACGTACGGGTGTGAATGTTATTAAACACTCCTCCTCGGCACTCTGTGGGTTTGGAAACGGGGTTGGGAGTCAGTGCCTGAGGGTACCTGCTGTAACCTGCAGGTTATAGCCGAACAGTGCATCAGTACTTCAGGACCTGATGGTTCGAATTCCACAACTTAGTTTTTCATGGACTCACCAAGAAGCCAGCCATTGGGAGATTATTGTAGGCATGAAGGCTGAACACAAATACACATTTTACAAAATGTCACATTTTACAGATTTTTTATGGTATAAAACAGTGACATTTTTTCCTCCCTTCTACTTTTTTTTCAAGGCAGTTTTAACCAATAGTAGAAAAGCTGCATGAAAACTCAAGATTTGTATCTAATATATTAAATCATTTAACTCTCATGTGACAAAGCAGTATATTATTGAATAAACTTTTTCTTCAAGATTACACACCCAATCAAGGTCCCGTTTAGAAATTGTTGCTATTCCATTTTCTTATGTTGTTCTTTTTTTGGAAGGAAAAGGTTAACAAGACCACAGAGGAGGAGAATTTATTATGCTTTAGAGACAGAGTTGTTTAAATCAAGCCCGAGAAATGACAAAATCACACAATCAGCAACAAAATCAAAGCAACTTTTATTCAAAACTTGACCTTTCTTATGAAAGCACTCACAGCTCAAAATAATAATGCAATCTGTGTTTACTGCTCTCAGGTGTGCATGTGTTCACCAGGAGTTGTTCTGTTAGAAATAATTGCATCCTCCATCAGGCACTAAAAGAACAATGGTCACTCAGTTTGCCTTTTACTCTTAAGTTCAGTCTGTTGTTTTTTTTTTTTTTCTTATCTTGCTTCCCTCTGTCTAAAAGGTCACTGTTCCATCTAGGTCACTGGGCTTGTCGGTTGATTCCTCAGAAAAATAACAAGAAATTTAGTAACAAGCAATATCAGAGCAAAACTTAATCCGCTTGTACATGCAGTCACTTGCCAGATGTTGTCTCATCCTCATAAAATATGTATCCTTCCCTTTGGGTCTGCTATTACAAACGTTGTCCTAAGATCCAAAGAGACTCTTTTATTAAAAGCAACACAGATGTTAGTTCTTCTCATTCTTGCTCACTGTTCTGACACAATCCAAACATAAATGATACCGAGCTGTGTTAAAAGTAAGCTGTATATTTAAACTGATCTGAAATGTCGCTGCAGTCTGTGATCACGTCTAGGAATACATTAAGTGCTTGTGTTTCATTTGTCCCCTTTTTGTATCTTGCTTACTATCTAGCATGCTCCTGCGTTACGCCTTTGCTTTGCTGCGTTCCACACAAGTCGCCGTGGTTCACTGCAGCGCCCAGACCTCCTCTCGCCACATCCTCCAGAAGCTCAGCCAGACATGTCTGTTGCTCAGCTCAAACACGGGCCGGGTGTTCAGACCTAAGGACTGTGAGAACCTAGTCCTTTACTTAAAGAATATCAATCTGCCCAAACCAGACAAATGGGGAACCAGTAACCTTATAGCCTTTCTGCAACAGGTAAAGACGATCACAAAGATGGAGATCAGCCAACATTACTAATGTTCCAATCACATTAGGAAAGTGAAGCCAGTCTGACATAATCTTACAGTAGCACCTCTTTTACCCTTTCAATTTTGATCCAGGTTTTGACGTATAAGGGGTTTTATGATGAAAATCTGGAGTGGGTGAGCCTCGAGAATATTCAGGTGGTGGCCTCCATGTCAACAGGAGGTACGGTCGGCACCCATTCACTCACCTCCCGTTTCTCCTCAATCGTACGCATCTGCGCCATAGAGTAAGTATGCAACTAGTTCTGCAGGCCCCAAGATGAGTTCATTCCCATGTTCATCGTAGTTCTCTTTTGAACTTTTTATTCTGTTTCCCTCTGTTGTTTTACTCTGGGTCTAGCTATCCAGACAGAGAGCAGCTGCAGACCATCTACTCAGCTTACCTTCAACCAATTCTCCATCATAGCCTGGGGAACCAAGCTGCCTGGGCCAGCACAGGAAAAACGCACCAGCTGGCAGGATCTCTTGTGCAAGTCTATGAACAGGTATTGAGGGTATTTATTTTCCGGGGATGTTTTTTTCCTGACGATATGTCAGGGAAAAACATATAGCCATGGCTATGGCTGATTCAGTTTACATGCAAACTGAATCAGCCATAGTGCTTATATGATTTCCCGTTGACGTTTCCCTGAAAAGAACCGGCTTTAGTGTCAGGAGGGTATCCATACCACAACACTCAGAGTTAATCTCATTTAAATGTCAACTAGCTTAAATGGTGACTTTTATTATTCACAAATGTATTAAAAGCTTCCAACTGATGTGGAGGTGATCCTTTGAGGATTCCCCATGTATTAGATTTTAAAGGCTGTGAACAGAACAGTTCTCCTCACCTGTTGTCGAGGTCTGGTTCACTTGGTTTCATTTTAACATATATTGTTTTTGTTTCTGTCCCCATTAGGTCAGAACAAAGTTTACAGTGGACGACCACAGTCACTACCTGTTCACACCTTGTGTCCTCACAGAATGGGTTCTCAGTTTGCTTCGATATGACCTTACTGCAGGTAACTACAGCCAGTAGTCAAATTTCACTTAAATCAGCATCTGGTCATGTTATGGGTTAAAAAAAAAAATGTTTTGCTTTAAAAAAAAAAAGTAAATCTTTTGAAAAAACAAAAAAAACAAAACAACAATTGGTCTTGTGTCTGTAAATAACTTTGTATCCATTTTAGATCCAAAGCTTATGACAAAAAAAAAGTGAATTTAATGACAAGTATTAAGTCCTTAAAGTCATTTCAGGAAAAAAAAAAAATGTTGTGCAAGATGAAGCTTCAGTATTTGTAATCATAAAAAAATCTGTTTGGATGCTCTAAATTTTCACCACCTCCCTTTTTTTCTTTCATTCTTTCTCCTCTTTGTTCAGTTCCTTTCTGTCACTCTCATCTTCTCTTCCTGTTTCTCTTCTTCTGTTGCTCATATTCCTTTGTTGAATGTATTCCTTCAGTGATAATCCCATTATTTACTTTAATTAAATGTCGCTTTACAAAATTTATTTTCCTGTGATGATCAATTCTTCTGACTTTGCATCTTCCTCCCATTTCCCTACCTTGCTGATTACCTTCTTTCTGGTATGTATAAACTTTCTCTTCTTTCATCTGTGGCTTCCCTTGTGCATTTGTTTTTGCTGAGTTTGGCTGTGCGTGGATGCATTAGTACCATTTTTATTCACTTTTATAGCTTTAGTGTTTAAGTCATTACAATGTGACTTTTTAACAGCAAATTTAAGGCACAAAATCATCTTATAATCTCGCTATAACATACAGTTCTGTCAGGAATACCTAGATCTGGCTGTGTATATGGATATTACATTTAAAACCGCCACCTATGGAAAAAAAAAAAAACATTTTTCAGAATAGTCACCCTCACCTACACACACCTGCCAGAAGGCCTTCCTACAGTGACATCGTGCTCTGAGAAAGAGACAGCTGGGAGCCCTACAATAACTGGCTTGAACATTTTCTAACAGCACAGCCTAATGTGGTACACATAGCCCTCAGACACTCCAAATACCAATTTAATGGGATATGAAGGCGTCTGTAGAATCCAAGTCCACTCCACAGAGATACTAGAACAGTCAGAGCCTAACAAAGAGTCTCTGTCACCCTGGGAAACGTTTGTTTTGTGATTTGTCAGAAAACAAACTTTTCTGAGCAAAAGAGGTTTTAGTAGCAAAAGAGGAATCTACTCGTTGTAGTGGTCTTAAAATTAACCACGATTTGTGTATAACGTTTTTTGTTTTTTTTTAGTTTTTAATAATGTCGCCAACTTTTTATGTCGATTTCCAGGTATGAATTGTGTTTTTCTTTAGAACTGAGAGAGTTCTGTTTTACTTTTTTTTTTTTTTTACCAAGACAGCTGCCACAGAAACTCAGTTGGTTAATACTTTGCAACTTATTCTTATGTTAAAATATCATACTATTGAGCAAGTTATGGCAAAATCTGTAAAGTTTTTTTTTTTTTTTTTTTTTTTTTTTTTTTTAATTAAAAAATATGGGCAATAGAAGTTCATAATTTTATTATTCATAGCAAATCTATATCTTTTTTTTTGTAAGTCAAAGTGTGAAAATGTCTTTGTGTATCCTCTTCGTTTTCAGCTCAATCTAATTTAACAGACAGCATCTTGGAAGTGGTTGCTTATGAGGGCAGGAGGCTGTTCAGAGACCGGCTGGTTTCTTCTAAAGACATTCACAACTTCGACAACATTCTCTCCTCCATCATTCAGGGAGACTGGGGCTCTGCCGCTCTGGACAACATGAGTGGTATGAAGCCGCTCTTACTCAGCTAAATCATCAGCCGTTATGTTTATTCATAGCAGAAATATGTTTTATACTGGAGATAATTTGCTTCAAGCTGTGCATATCATGTACATTTACCAAATGCCACTCATGCCTGAAGAATAGCTGTAATGTATAACCTCAGAGCTTGTTTGACAGTTTTGCATCTGGCAGTTTTTCTGCTAATGGTCTTTCCACGTTTCTGCGAACCTGCAGCAAATTAATCATTTCTTTCTTTTTCCCAGTCGGTTTTTTTAAATCACATGACTAACACACAAAATGTGTGATTAGTGAAGTAGTTTATCCACTGATTGTAGAGGAATGCCCCCCAGTGCTGATAAAATCTAATTTATATCCACATGTTGCAGGTTGGAGGTGTCAGGAATTGGCTATAAATTGGGATTGTAGGTGTCAAATATACTTTGCTTGAATAAAAATAGATCAAGTCATATATGAATTAAGAATACCATCTCTTAGTTTCTATGCTGTATAGCTCATCAAAAACAGTGTGAATGAGTAATAAAAATTGTGCTTACACCATTTCATTAGCACATGTGTAGATAAGTTATTAACTGTTTGGACTATTTCTTTCCCTTTCTGAAGATGGTTTCTACGTGACATGGGGCTCCTCTGAGGGGCCTGTCATGGCTCCAGGCCAGGCTCTGCCTCCTCACGGAAAACAGCTTGGTTGTCTGGGTTCTGCTGATTTGAAACAGGTTATACTGAAGGTATAAAAAGAAAAAAAAAAAACAAAATAAGAAAAACTTACATATTTTCTGTATCGGCTTCGACTGTTTCATAAATATGGATTTAATTAATCGCATTTTTTACACCTCAATTATAAACACTGTTGTTATGTGCTGCCACTCTACTCTTGTGGGGTCACACGCTTGTTTTTTTTTTTGTCGTTTTCTTTGTTGTTCATCACATTTTTTTAATTCATTTTATTGTTTGGTTCATGCTTTCTCTTCTAACAGGGAGTTACACTGTACAGTCGAGACAACAAGGAGCTCGACCTTCTACTGTTCTGGGAAGTGTGTGACTTTGTGTCCAGAGTGGATCGGGTCCTGAGTCGACCTGGTGGCTCTCTGCTTCTGGCAGGAAGGAGCGGAGTGGGCCGGCACACCGCCACATGCCTGGTGTCACACATGCACGGATACACGTTGTTCACACCTAAAATCTCACGCGGATATACCCTTAAAAATTTCAGCAACGATCTTAAGATGGTGAGAAAGGCCTAATTAATTGCCTTTGCCTGGTTGATATGAATGCCAAACAATTGCAACTGTTTTAGCATAAAGGGAAAAAAAAAGTAGTTATTAAACAAAAAAGATTTTCTCTGTATGTCGCTGTTGTATTTATACTGACCTTTTTTATGTATCAGGTATAACAAATATGTTTGTGTACGTGACACTTAGGTGATGCAAATAGCCGGCCTGGACGGTCAGCAGGTGGTTCTCCTGTTGGAGGATTATCAGTTTGTCCATCCAGCTTTTTTAGAGATGGTAAACAGCCTGCTGTCTTCAGGTTTGTATTACATAATCTGCTTGATCCTTCCATCAATGTGACTCCAAGTACCAAAACAGTTATTCTGAAAATGCTGTTTGTGGCATCTATGGAACTTTAGGTGCTTTTTTATTAAATATTAAAAACAAATCTTAAAAGTGGTTATGGCAACACATTTAAAAAGCTGAGAGAAAGGGGAAAAACTTCACAGAAAACTGAAGAATTTTAATACCACTAGAAAAGGCTCGTACATTTATTCCATTGTTTGATGAGCGACGAAAAGTGATGCAAAAAGAAACATCTATGAAAATGTGGGATTCGTGTTTAAACTTCAACCACTGCTGAAACACTAAATCATATTGGTTTCTTTGGATTCACAATTTTAAGCTTGTATCGAAAACACCTGGCAAAGTTAAGTCAGGTAAAGTCACGTACTTTGGCATTAAAAGTGTACAGCAACCCTTGTTCTGCTCTTTTTATCCCAAACAAACTGTTCTGCATGTAGGTGAGGTTCCAGGTCTTTATACCACAGAGGAACTGGAGCCTTTGCTTTCATCACTCAAGGATGAGGCGTCCCAGGATGGCTTCACCAGACCACTCTACGACTACTTTTCCCACAGTGAGTGCAGGACAATGATTATAATAATATTCCATATATGCCCATATATTTTTTTATTATTATTTATTTCAGTATGTGCTCATCTGTAAAGTACAGACTGCACACTCAACCTCCTTTCTCTGCCAATCTTTGTTACATGTGTTATTTCCTATCACAACTTGTTCTTGCCTTTGATTTTATCTGACTCTGGTCTTCTGTGTCCCCGCTGTGCAGCGGTGTGTGCTGTAGATACAGTGCCGTGCCACCGAGGCTGAGGTTACTGTGAGGGAATCAAATCAATAGCTCTATTATTGTCACAGTTAACCCCCTAAAAAGCTCCCTGCTCAATTTCACTTTCCACCTCTGCTGCAGCAATGTATACTGGAAAAAAATGATCTTAGACACAAAGCTAGTTTCTGTCTGTGTACCCTTTGCGATACAACATCCAGTATTCATGTTATTCAGGAATTCAGCAGAACCTCCACATTGTCTTGATCATGGACTGCTCCAATTCTAACTTCACAATCAACTGTGAAAGCAACCCAGCTTTCTACCGCAAGTGCTCCGTCCAGTGGATGGAAGGATGGTCGGAGAGCAGCATGAAGAAGGTCAGTGCAGGACAACCGATTAACGCTGCTGAGTTTTTCTGCATTTTTATAATTGATTTTGAACTATAAATTAAAGAAAAAGCTATGCACAAACAAAATGTAATTGTTTGCTTGATATGAGATTTATATATCAGAAACAGCAGATATTTAAATGAAAGTCATTTCCTAAACCAGAAGCCTGATCCAGTTTCTCAAGCATCCCTTATTAGGAGGTGCTCTGATGGAGAGGTTTATTCTGGGGAAGAAAAAGGGTAAAGGTATTTTCAATAGGCATTAAAACAGCATCTTTAAAACACTGCAGTAAAGATTAGGTACAGGGAACATGTCTTATGGACAAATTATTGGACAAAACATAGTCTGACTTTATAAATACACCTATAGATCTTCTCTCCTAATGAGCGAAGATTACCTTTAAATGAACCAAGTAGTAGAGCTACTACTGACATTAGCAGTGCTTTGTCAGACTTCCTCTCCCACAGGCAGCGCTTATGGATGAGGGTTTTGTGTTTTTACCGTTTGTGTTTTGTCTTTTCAGAAATTATCCACATTCTTGCTCAGTACAATGAATCTAGTCAGTGACTAAATACATAAAAAGATATAGTTTTAAATTCACATAAAACTAACTTGTTTTATCTGTGACTCCAAAGGAACAGATTCATCATTGCTTTCTATGAAAATCTGACATTCCCTATTTTGGATTAGATTCCTGAGTTAGTGCTGGCGAAAACAGAGGAAGGAGATGAGAATGAAAAAAAGAAGGCAACCAAAAGGAAAAGCTCAGGTAGGAGCGGCTGGACAAAAGTACAAATATAATATTTTTAAATTATTTAGGATATGGTTCTATTTGTGTCTGTGTGTGCGTGTGTGTGTCTGTGTGTATTAATGAATTATTTTTGGGTTGTTGTGTCATTTCCTTTTGTGAGTTCATTAATGCATGTGCATTAATTTTTAAGAAATGTATCTGACACGTCCTAATTGTACTGCTCACTGTGTTAATGATCCAGAAACAAATTTGTGTTTTTCAGGCTAAAGTGCTTGTAACAGCTGCATCCATGCGTGCAATAAAAAGAAGATTACTGAACATGTGTCTTGCTAGATATTATTTTTCTATGTTTCGTTTATTTATTATTTTGCTCTCATTGAACTAAATCACTCTTGAAAATAACACTTCAGATGTTCGATTGAGTCCAAGTCAAGACTGATGCATACGTATAAACTAAAAACAAATTATAAGAAGTTTGTGATTAAAACCATTTTTTTTTATCCTTGGATATCAGCGGGGTCAGAACCAGGAGACCTGGGTCGTTTGTTCCTGATGGTCCATGAATCATGCAAGGAAAACGGTGCGACGCCAAGCCAGTACATGGCCTTCCTGCACGTGTACACGACACTACACAGCCGGAAGCAAAACCAGCTTACGACGAGACAGCAGCATCTACAGGTAAGTGTCAGCCACGCGTCATGCACCAAATGGATTTTCCAACTTTACATCTGTTTGATTAAAACAGATTAATGCAATGTTTTCTTAATTTGCTAGAGGATTTGGGATCATGCAATTTTTGCACGATTAGATTAGTCGTTTTGTTAAGGCATCGATCTTAAACATTTACAAGTGAGTGTTTTAGTAAGACGCCACATGTTCCCGATTTGCATAAATCCTGATTGTGTCTCATCTATCACGGCTTAAGTTGGCTTGTGTCTTCAGGCAGGTGTGTCCAAGCTGAACGAGGCCAAAGCATTGGTTGATGATTTAAAGAGGCGGGCTGCCGAGCAGAGCGCGCTGCTGAAAACCAAACAACAGGAGGCAGATGCTGCCCTGCAGGAAATCACCTCCTCCATGCAGGTGTGTTTGTGTCTGTGTTGCTTTCTTTTCTGTGTACATGTATGTTTGTGGCAATCATTGCTAAGCCGGGCAATTCTCCTCCAGGCTTTCATGTCTTTTACAACCCACCTCTTCTCATAATGCACCAAACTTTTCCTGGATTTCCCCTGGCTGTGCCTTCCTGTAGTGAAAATTTTTTTTATTTACCTTATGAGCATATATGTGCACTTGTTTGTTTTGTTTCTTCTCATCTCTTGATACTTGTTTCCATTTTGGTTTCCGGGTTCTGTCTTGAGGACAGACGGCTGAATGAAAGGACTGATAAAAAGGAAGCTGAAATTCTTCAGTATTCACTCTGTGGGGAATGTGTATTTTCATTTTGATGGAGTAAGGAGGGAGAAAAGTGAAAAAGTAAAACAACAAATGTCAGTGGAACCAGTTTGCAGAGAGATAATTAACCACTAGACTCGTCCCCTTGGACTGTAGCAGCGAGGCTGCCTGTGGAGAGCAAGACAGCTGGAGAGAAAAAAAAAAAAAAACGAGCTGAGACAACAAGAGGAAAGCTGGAAACACACATCTGTTGAAGCTTAATCATAATGGGAACATTCAGTCCAGCGTGTGGTAAAGGCAGTATATTAGTCACCTTTTGACTTTGGAAGAGTTCAATAAATTAAGAGTTTTGCATTGAATCAACTGTGGCTGGACGATAAGGCTGAAAAGTGTATCACGATATAAGCATTTCATATCAGTCGATATCGATAATTATTGATTAATTTTTTTGTTGTAAATATCTGAAAAGCTGCCAAACATCCTTTTCTGTTTTATCCACAGTTTTTACTCTACGCCATTGTATTTTTTAAGCAGGTATGAAGCACAGTAGCAAAACCTTAAAC
Organism: Poecilia formosa; assembly: GCF_000485575.1. Taxonomy (NCBI): domain Eukaryota; kingdom Metazoa; phylum Chordata; class Actinopteri; order Cyprinodontiformes; family Poeciliidae; genus Poecilia; species Poecilia formosa. The sequence continues at coordinate 391,472 of NW_006800094.1, read as the reverse complement.
TGTTGTTGCACAAGTTACACAATAAGTTGTTGCTAGGTAACCAAAGAGTGAGTGAATTAGTTGATGCCAGTCACCATGCTTAGCTGGCCGTAAGAGGTTGAGTGGCTATTTCTCGTCCAGTTCTAGTATAAAGACATATGTCATTATTAATAGATCGCAAAAAAAAAAAAATAAATTTCCCTTTCCATCCTGATTTACAATTTCTGTCTTTGGTAATCCCAAAACTGGATCCACGAGAATGGCTTACATAAATTAAAATAGAAATTTCCCATTCACTCAACACTCAGCATGGCATCTAAATTTTAGGCATTTTCAGATGCATGTGAAGTTTTTTCCCTGAATTTTCAAGTTGAGCATTTTTCTGTACATGCCAGCCAATTTCCTTTTTGCATGACAATCACAGTTGAGGTCAGATGAGTGCTTTGATGCAGTGGGGTTTTCTAACACGACACTGATCCCAAACATATATGGAAACTGGTTTTAGGAATAGATAAAGGAGGCATCTGGAATGGCCTTCCCAATGCCTTGTTATGACAACCATTAAAATGTAGAGTTTTATGCTTAAAAGTTTTCTCTGTTCCAGGAGACCAACTATTTTAATTTTAATTCTAGCAATTCTGCCTAGAAGAGTGGTTAATAAGCTGGGATTATCCCAGAAGCTTTTTTGCTTCAGATTGTGAATTTGAGGTGCATCACAAGGGACTGTTAATCTGATATTAGTTAATCTAACTTTAGTGTGATTTTGATACATTTCTTATTTTATATTAGCAAAAAGCATAATAAATTCAAACTTGAGCACTCAATTTTTGATTTTGTTATTCATTCAAAATAAAAATAAAAATAGAATAATAAGCCTTTGCTGAATGACTGCAAACATTCACAAGAACTGCATAAGCAATGAGTTTTGAATGTCAAAACATTAAATATCCCCTTTTTTTCTCAAGCACTGTGCTATTTTGGAGTTTGTTTGTTTTGTACTCTACTTTAGTTTTTTTTTTTTTTTAACAATCCAGAATGCCAGTGACCAGAAGACAGAAATGGAAAAAATCAAAGAGAAAATGGCTCAGGAAATGTCCAAGATTGAAGAGAGAAAAGCCAAAATAGATGATGAGTTGAAGGAAGTTCAAGTAAGTTCTTGGCTTGACTGCCTTGCCCATTACTAGAAAAGCATGCGGTACATTTTCGATTCTAGCAATCTCATCTGCATTATCGCTCACTTAACCATGCTGCCCCTGCAGCCTTTGGTAGATGAAGCCAAGCGTGCAGTTGGAAACATCAAGCCTGAAGCTCTGTCTGAGATCCGCTCTCTCCGCATGCCCCCCGATGTCATCAGAGACATCCTTGAGGGAGTGCTGAGACTTATGGGCGTCTTTGACACCACCTGGGTCAGCATGAAAAGGTAACTTTTCAACTGCTTACTGACTTATCTGACACCAGAGTGCTCTCTCTCTTGCTTCTCTTTAACTCTGTTGTTTTCTGCAGCTTTCTGGCTAAGCGTGGTGTGAGGGAGGATATTGCTACGTTTGATGCTCGAAACATCACCCCAGAGATCCGCCAGAGTGTGGAAGAGCTCCTCAACAGGAACAAGGCTTCTTTCGACCCTAAGGTCAGACAGCCGTGGTTGCAGCTGAATAAGACATAAATGTGTTTTTTGGTAGATGTTAGTATTCTCTTGATGCTGTTCTGTTTCTGGGGTGTGGAGGTGACACTGTGACTGCTGTGTTGGAGTCGTTTCTGACAGTAGGCGCTGTTTTTGCTCTCAGAATGCAAAGCGTGCGAGTGCAGCAGCTGCTCCTCTGGCCGCCTGGGTCAAAGCAAACGTCCAATACTCCTTTGTACTGGAGAGAATCGAGCCATTGGAAAGAGAACAAGCTGGACTTCTGGAGTAGGAGACAAACACACCTCAGAAAAAACACCTGATACAATTTTAATGTCCTATGGAAGCACACCATTTTGTATTAATGGATTTTTATAAATTATCTATTCATGTGAAAGTGTGAACAGCACCTGGCTGATAATATTATATTCTACTCTTTCAGAATGCGTAGCCTCTGTCAGTCCTAAGAAAAACACATGTATGGGAAACAATGTTATGTGTGTTTGTGTGTGTTTGTCTGTCTGAACAGAAACCTTAAAAAAACTGAAAGTAGGAAGAATAACCTAGAGGACCAGCTCAACAATGTTGGAGCGAAAGTCAGCAAGTTGAAAGAGAAGTATGCCCTCTCTTGTCTTCCATCCATTTTTATTATCTGTTAATTCTTTTATTTTTGTTTATCCTCCTTGAGCAAATCTTGTGGGACTTATTTATTTTGACTAAGTAGTCTGAGTCTACAAGAAACCCAGCATAAAAATTTTTATGTGTTTTTTATGTGTGTGCATGTTTTTTGTTTTTTTTTGCTGCTGTGGGGAGTGAGCCAAATTATCGATATCAATAACTTAGTGAAAAACGATCTGTATTGAAGTGCAGATAGTCCTGTCAAGCACACACCCTACGTCTCTTTGAATCTATGTTGCTTTGAGTCTTACAAAACAAGTTAAGCTAATGAAATTACATTAGCCCTTCCTTGGAAAAGACAATGTTTGTTTGAAATTCAGATAAAAGCCTCTCTATCAATGCTCTATTCTTGCATACACCTGTCACTGTTAGTACCACAGATAATGCATTTTGTTGAGAAAAGCGTTTTTTTTTTTACCAGATTGTCTTTTATCAATTTCTGTTTTTCGTAAAAGCAGTCTTGTACATAAACACGTCTAGTCCCAGAGCGCATCCTCTGGTTTTCTGTTGGATTTAATCTGTCCTTCTTTAGTCTCATGTCATATAGTTTCATGTTACATGATAATATTTTTCCAGGTTCATCGAACGTGTTAGTTATGGATCAGGGTGGAAAAGCATTTTTTTCTGTCATGTTTCTGAGATTGGTCCATATTAACCCTCTGTTCTTAGACCTATTTTATGTTCTTATTTTCTTGTGTTTCATAATTATCTACTGTTTAGTCATCTAATCGGTAAAATACAAAATGTCTAAACGTTCCAGTGGAAGCCACTGGATATTTTAACACTCTGAGCCTTTGCTAATTAATAAGACCAGATAATCCTCCCGAATATTGTCACATAATTTGAATGAGTCTCAATTTCTGAGATGATCTTTATGTTTGTTTTCTAAATAAAAAATGGCCAGTATACAATCTGAAAATAACTTTGCTTTTCACATTGTTCAAGCAAATTAAATAATAAACAAATAATGTATAAAACTACTAAGATGATTCGACTCTAAGCTTATTGTTTTAGCCACAAAAATCCTTCCACACATCTCATCTTCTGAACACAATCTTCACTCCTCAGGTTTCAGCGTCACACTGCCGAGGCTGCAAAGCTGGAGGCTGAGGTGACTAAAGCTCAGGACACGATCACTGCAGCCCAGCAGCTCATATCGCAGCTGGACGGAGAACACACACGTTGGAATGCACAGGTAGCTTGATGCATGGGTGTGCTGACATGCGCACTGCTGTGGTGGGGGGGTTTACAAACGTACTCCGAAAGGGGCTCGTTTACCATGTAAGAAGCAACAGGAGCCGTCAGTGTGAGTGTGCGTGAGAGAGAGAGACATAGAGGAATGGATCCCGCTGCCTTGGGTCCCCTCTGGCTGTTTTTACTCCTCTCCACAGCATCTGTCTGCGCCTTAATTAAAACACTCAATCTCAGGCTGACACACTCACTCACTCACGCACACACACACTCCCACACTCCCATGGCCTTTTTCAAGGCAGCAACTTAACTTTCTGAGCACGTATTTCTATACAGTCTCGCTTAAACATATGCACGTTGGCACTTTTTTTTTTTTTGCACACTCATCACTAACTGTGCATTGCTATATGTTAATTTGTTTAAGCTATTTAACTTTTTTCTCAAAGAAAGGAGACCTGTACTCAATTAGCCTAATTTTATCCTCCGTTATCATTTGGCCTACCACCAAAGTACTTTAAAGGAATCCTGATCAAAACAGAAGTGTGTTGCTGTCACTTAGCTGTCCTGCTTGGCTCGTTCTCTTCTTTCATTCTCACCTTTCTCTGCAATCCTTCCTCTGATTTCTCTCAAATCCCAATTGTGCCCAGTGTTTCATACTTTATTAACCTGCTCCTCCGTTTGCTCAGCAATCTTCTCTGTCTTGTTCGTTTTTGTTTCAGATGTCTGAGATACAGAATGAGTTGGACACACTTCCTCTCAGGGCTCTGCTTGCTGCAGCCTTCATCACCTACCTGTCTGCCGCTTCTGAAGATCGAAGGAGACACTGCCTGGATACGTGGATGGCTCAATCTGGATTACAAAGTAAAATACAGAAATTGTGCCTGTAGCATACTGTGACCACCATATGTATGAGTCGTGTGCTTACAATTCGCACAAACGCTCCTCCACCCACACATGGCCCAATGCCCTGTGCTGATTCTTATTGTGAAAGTACTTACTATGCCTTTACTTGTTTAGCAATAATTTAGGAAAAAATAACCTTTTTTATTTGTCAAATTTGAATGATTTTGCGTAATTTTTTTTAAAACTTGCCTTCTTATTCTGTTTTATAACTGCTGTCTGATCTACTTACACGAGACACTCATTCAAGCATTTGCACATCCTTTTGTTTTATAATTAATTGCTAGTTAGTTCCCAAGACTAATTATACTCATAGCTCAAGCACTTCTGTAAAATATCGGGACCGCAGTGACTGTAAATGAACATTGACAATTACAGTAGAGTGTTTTACTAGTTTGAATTGATTAATGTTCATTCTGTTTTGTGTAAAAAATAAACAACAAAAAACAAATACCATGTGGGGTTGAAAAAAAGGTTAAAACTTTTGAAAGAATGGACGAAGAGAATGAGGAGAGAATAATTCACACATTGCTAAAAATGTTTATTGATATGTCCATTTATGAATTAATAATTTTCCTTTGCTGTCTGGATGAAAAACAAACTAAGGTAATCTAAGAAATAATACTAAACAGGGTGTATCATGCAAAATATGATATTTGTGAGCTTAATACCATTTCATAATGTTACTACCTCATCAAAAACACACATGGAGTGTTACTTTGATTATTTCCTGCATGTTTGAGAAATCCTTGAATCTCCACTGGGTGCCTAAATGTGTGCTCATACAATGCAAAGCCTATTTACCCTAAACCCCTGCATTGGAGCTTCAGTCCCCAGCTGAGCATACCTCCCCTGAGCCTCCCCCACTCAGCGTTACCAGACTAGCACTTAGCAAACACCTGGTGGAACTGCAGGTCTGCTGAGCTTCTCATACAAACGACAACAACTCTAAGAATGACTGTGAACAGAATCAGTGGAGGAGCATTATTGCGATGACCTGCTGAAGGAGGGAGTGTTGGGAACGAAGGCTAGGAGGTTCTTAAAGAGACAGAGGTTAATTTTAAGGCATTAGGTATGGCTATGATGTGGAGTCAGTTTTTTTTTTTTTTAAGATCTACTGGTCTCTGCTATAAAATAGCTCTGTGCGCCAGGAAAAGACTTAATAATGCTCCTTTATAACAACAATAGCATTAAGGTTTAAACAGAACCAAAACACGCAAACTATAGCTGACGATCTCTATTTGTATCTGTCAGAGTTTGACTTGCGATCGTTCCTGTGCTCGGAGAGTGAACAGTTGATATGGAAGAGTCAAGGACTGCCATCAGATGACCTCTCCATGGAGAATGCACTGGTTATTCTACAGGTAAGACAAATACTCCACCATGTTCTACCGGCTTTTGGTTTAATAAAATAAAATGTGCATGTTTATGTCTCAAACATCAACAGCAACAACAGTTATAAACTAGGTTGACTCTGAATGGTTATTTATTTTTTGTGAAGTCGCAGTAATATGGGGATATCATTGGAAAATAAGTAAATCTAAGAATTAAGCATAAATAAAAATGTAAAGTTGTGTCGCTATTGCACAGATAAACTAGGACTACAATTATGGTAGTTCTAGCAATCCAAGCAGAATGTGGTATTTTGCTCATGACAAGTTGGATTTGTTCCCTCAATCAAAGAGGGAACCGATAGCGGACTTGTGATTTTAGTGTTGTGAAATATTTAGATTTATCTATACACATATTAAAACAGAAACTGAAGAACTTAACAGTGTTTGTACTCTTTGAAAAAGGAATGCTTTCATCATTGCCTTTCACCTGTCCTCCATTTGCATGTATTTATTTTGTGTGTTGTTTCTACCATTGCTGCCTTCAGATTAATACTCTCAAGTTACAGGTAAGACGTTGTCCCCTCATCCACCCCCATTTGTCCACATCTAGTTTCTCTTTTGTCTCTCATGTTTTTGTCACCATTAGAAACAGGTATTTTTTGCTCTTTATGAGGTGACATATTGTTAGTAATGTAAGAAAGGGAGGACATGTTTGTTTCACTTAACATAAATCTCAGCTGATGTAAATTTCCCCATTTAATGATGACATTTATTGACATTTCGGGGACACTTGTTGGTTTTCTTCATTGCAGTGACTGAATCACCTGATTGAGCCTGTGTTGGTACTCAGAGCTGAAAGCACTAGAGTTTTATTTTCAGTTTGTTCAAAGTTGTTTTTTTTTGTTTGTTTTTTTTTGAGTATAATCATCTGCTATCAAATCCGTGACAGAAGCACCGTTTTGTCAAAAAATGTTATGCATATGAAGGTAATTAAAGTGTGGCTATATTTAATTTGTCTTTAGTTTATGAGACTTAAAAATGTTGTATTGCGTCAAATTACCGTTTTTTCTTTCTTTTTTTCTCACCTTTTTATTTGGTTATTTCAGAAAAAAGAAAAGAGATAACTAGTCTCCAGAACAGATGTTAAAACTGAGGCATAAAACTGCAGAACTGACATGAGAACATTAACCTTCTTTGACTTGACGATTGTGATGTCATTCAAATAGGATGGCAGCACTGTAACAACATGATTCATGAATTCACAATTACATAACCCTTTTCCAAATAATTTTGCCTTATCTTAAAACGTGGTGTTTTATGTTTCTCTCTTGTCAGAGTGTTGCTTGTCCATTCCTGATTGACCCATCGTCCAGAGCCACAGAGTGGTTACGCACACATCTTAAGGAACAGAGGCTTGAGGTTATTAACCAGCAGGTAAAAATTCACCAAGTGATCCAGTTAATCCTTGATTTTTTGTCCACCCCCCTATTTCATCTTTCCAGGTTAATCTACTCCACTAAGGCAATATTTAGGATATAAGTTGCTATAATTTATGTAACTTGGGGTATCGAACACTTTTGTTACACACAACAACAACAAAAAAAAAAAAAAATAGAATAACTAAAGAATTTTGAACTTTATTTCTTTTACTAATTGAAAATAAAAACAATTAGTGTTTTATTCAGATTTTTGAGTGGTAGAGAGCGTGCGCCCCTCATTTACAGCAGGTTTAGTTCTTGGCGCAGCCGTCCTGGAGTCCTGGCCTTGATGCCTCTGCTGCATGTCTTCTCCCCTTTTCCATTTTCTCTCTGATAACTCTTAATAGAGGCCACTAGTGGTTTTTATGTTTATGTGTCTGCCTTTCCAGGACAGCAACTTCATGACATCAGTGGAGCTGGCAGTAAGATTTGGTAAAACGCTTATCATCCAGGAGATGGATGGTGTTGAACCTGTGCTCTATCCGCTCTTGAGGAAAGACCTCATAGCTCAAGGTATTCACATCCACATACTGATGCGTTTCTACGATGTCTGCTTCACAATCTTCCTGTAAGTCAGTAAATGCTTACATTTACTGACTTACAGTAAATGTAAGCAGTAAATGCTTACATTTACTGCTTACATTTACTGACTTAAATGTCAATGTAAGTCATTGATTGCTTGTAGCTTCAATCAATCAATCAATCAATCAATCAATCAATCAATCAAGTTTATTTGTATAGCAAATTTCAGCAACAAAGCAGTTCAAAGGGCTTCACATCATGAAAACAAAAAATGAAAAATCATAACAACAAACAGTCACCAATTGAAAAATCAGTGACACATATTACATTTTGTTGAGTGTCATCATCAGAATCATGTTGGTCAGTGTTCTTTATTATGGTTCAAAAGCAACAGGTGGGTTTTTAGTCTTGATTTATAAGAAAAGTTGCTTAACAATTCTTATGAAAGGAGACATCAGGCATACAATCGGAAATCTGTAATTTTCTTTCTACTGATAAAACTTTGTAGTATTTCTTTTAGTAACAGTATCTAAAACATGTATTGTTTGTTTAGATGTTGTTACACAGATGCACGCGTGGAGGTAAAAAGACAAATAATGAGGATCGTTTTCAACAATTGATTTTTATTTATTTAATTTATAGAGACAGACTGGTTGTCAATTCTGGGTCAAATATAAAATTCGCTGTATGAAAGTGATGGGCTGTGCCCTTTAAGTGCCCACTCAATGATTTTCCAAACAGCTATTTGTAATATGTGTAGTAAAATCTAACCTCCCGAGAATAAACCTCTGCTGGCAGAAATCTCTCTGGACATCAGATAAGCCGTCAATGTTCTTTTGAGTTCTTCCATTTTTTTATTACTATAAAAAATATATATTATCCTTACTATTTTTTCATTTGCAGTTTCTCCTAAAAAGGTGTTTACTTGTATTTTAACAAGATTGAGCAGAATGTTTGAGACGTGAAGCCACTGGATGGAATTTAGTTTGCCAACTATAAAACACCTCTTGGTGGTTTGTAAAAAGAAAAAAAAAGTGGACTGCTGCAGACAGCATTGCCCAAGTGTCATAGCTAAAATCGTTTAAGACTCAATGAAATTTCCTGCAGAACTGCTGGATCACTCGCGACATCCACAAAAACATTATTGCCAGCTTGGCAGATTTATAAGTTTAATCCCACCAGTTAAACTCCCTCCTGTACTTCCTCATGCAGCTGCTTTACAGAAGAAGGTTAGAAAAAATAATAACTCATCACCTGGCGTTCTGGCAAGCTACAGTAGTATGAGTTTATTTACATAACTAATTAAAGCAATCCAAGCAGAATGTGGTATTTTACTCATTTTCCAGGAGGCAAATATCCATGGAAACCAGTCAGTTAGGAAAAATCGAGCTGGAATATAAACAGATTTGCTCTAGTTCTGAAGTCAATATTCAAGATTTTATTTTCCATCCACAGCTGTATTCATTATGGTTTGGCAGTCACCAAATTAAACTGTAGTTGAAACACCCTTGAATGCATTAAAGCAACTTAAAATCCATGTCGAAATCTATCAAAAGCCTGTTGTCTGTCAGAGTTTATTAATGACTGCTGATCAGCTCGCCAGGGTGAGCAGTTTTAACACTGCTGGGAGGCAAGAACGAGTGGCAAAAAATTATTATTGGACCCCAATATTGTTGACACGTGGAAAATAAAACTGAGTTTGGTTAAACTAATTAGTACTGAGTGAAACGAAGGGAAAATAAAGGAAAATCTGATATTTGGAAAAGCTCTAAAAATTTTTTTTCCCAACCAAACAAACTAAAGAGCCGGACTTGTGTGTTCTGAGTGGGGCGAAGAGCTTTTACATAACAGACACAAATCCGGCACTTCGGGTGTGAGATGACGCACCTCCTCCTTGCTCCCTAGTCAGAGAAAGCTGTTTTTCAGAGATAAAACTGCAGTTCTCAATACACACCTCAAGCATAGGACCACAGAGGAACTGCTTAGAACTGTGCTGACAAGATGTTTGTCCTCATGATTTGGTTGCTCTGGATTGCTTTGCTGACATGCTTCAGCACGTCGTCAACACCGCTGCTAAACACGGCCGGTTAAGTCTGAAGGACATTCTGCCTCATCCAATGACGGTACGAAGGCATGTTGGGAGAAAAGGCGCAGAGGTTTAGTTGTTTGTGGCAACAGACACAACTAAACCTCTCAGTTTAAATTAGAATTTATGATTTCATATTGAGATTTTTGTTGACTATTAAATTTTGATTATTGTGCTCATGTTCACCTGAGATAAAACGTTCAGTGAATATATACATTTATTTAAATATACAGCCTATCAACTAATATGTCAGTGGGTGCAGGTGGTGCTATATATAAATATACCTTTAGACTAAACCAGCACATGACTTAAAGTGAATACACACATTTTTGACAATCAAAATGTTAAATTCCCAGTGCCAAATTTATCAAAGGAGGGACATTTTGAAGGAATTAAAAACAGTGTTTTGAAGTAGCCTATCACAGAATTCAATGGGTGAATGTCATCATAGAGTGTGAATAAATAGCACATATTAAAGAAGAAATGAAGTGTGTCACATTGGTGCCGCTTTCTCTTAAGGTAATTACTTCGGTTTATTATAAAAACTTGCTCTTTGCCTGTCAATTTCCATTATTTGCACAATCCAAGAATAAGGGCAGCACCCCCCATAAGTGGCTGGTTTTCTTAGCTCCTGAAATGAATGTCTTTATGATCTAGAGATTTTAATAAAAGAGACCTCTGAATATACATACAGTGATAAAGATATATCTTCTTATAGATTCCTTATTTTGATTGAATGTATTATTTGATCCATTTAATTTATCAAAACAGTCTAGAAACTAATATGACAAAAAAAAAAGAACACAAACTATCTTGTTTTCTATTTGACTGTTTTGGATTCTGTGATGTAACCAATTGTATTTATAAGGGTAACACTTTATTCGAAGGGGTGTGCATAAGACGGACATGACATTGTCAAAAACATGACATAACACCTGTCATGAACATGAAGAGTCTTTATCAATGTTTATGACAGTTGTCATGAAGTGTCATTTGGTAAATAATGATACTTTTAATGCAAAGTTGCTCTAAAAGTTCCATTAAAAGTCCATTAAAAGTGCCAACTTTGCATGATTTTGTAAATTATGATAATTTAATGCAAAGTTGGCATTTTTAATGGACTTTCAATGCAACTTTTAGAGCAACTTTGCATTAAAAATGTCATTATTTACCGAATGACACTTCATGGCAACTGTCAAACATTCATAAAGACTCCTTCATGTTCATGACAGGTGTTATTTCATGTTTATGGCAGTGTCATGTCAGTCTTATGCACACCCCTTCAAATAAAGTGTTACCTTTATAAGTTCTTGGTTTACTTGTGGGTAATTGCATACCGATCACATAAATATAACTCCGACTGGAAGCCTTACCTGTGGAAATGAGCATGACTCATAAGGCTCTGAATCATCCAGAGAAAGGAGGTTGTCAATTTGAAGCTAAATTAGAACGAGTGGAGACAGAAGAACTATGTGAAAGGGCAAGTTATCCACTCTGATTTGATGCTTAACAAGGTGGAAAAAAAAAGAGTGAGGACATAGGCCTGGAAATGCTGCACTGCAGAAACCAGAAGACAAAAAGCAGAGGACAAAATATGAGTAGACAGGTTTTTAAATGGCCATTATAGGCACACTTGCATGTCTGAGTAGAACAGTATGTCATGAAGTGACTCGCACCTTAATGTCGACATTCTCACACACACACACACACACACACACGCGCGCACATACTTGCAGGTCCCAGGTACGTGGTTCAGATTGGGGACAAAGTTATTGATTACAACGAGGACTTCCGTCTCTTCCTGGCAACGCGGAATCCCAGTCCCATCATCCCCCCCGATGCTGCTTCGGTGGTCACAGAGGTCAACTTCACCACGACCAGGGCAGGCCTGCGAGGACAGGTACCCGAGCTGACACAAACACTCAAGCAAAAGCTCATCAGCTACATATTTTAACAACCCCATTGGGAAATAAAGCAGAGGTACTGATTGTGCTGCCTGTGTATTATTTTTTCCCCCCAAGACTTTATGAGTTTAATAACCAATGAGCAAAATCTATAGAATTTTTAAGTGGAATATTAGAATTGCTTTGTCTGAGTCGTAATTGCGTTGTATCTCATCTTAAGGCTGTGCGTTTGTGTGAATGTTTTAGCTGCTAGCCTTGACCATCCAGCATGAGAAGCCAGAACTGGAGACTGAGAAAACGCGACTGCTGCAACAAGAAGAGGACAAGAAGATACAGCTGGCACAACTGGAAGAATCTTTGCTAGAGGTAGACATTACACAACATTAACAAGCTGCACATGTTTGACAATTTAAGATCTTTGTTTGTGTGCATATGCAATTATTAACCAGTGCACCAAAAAGAAATGTGTGCGGACAGATGGACAGGTTGTATTCTTTTGTTTCTGGAATAATTACTGTCCACTGCACTGCAGATGTTGAAGTTGCTAAGTTCCACTGCTAGTGTGATGAAAGTGAACTAGACTTTGTAAGGCTTTGTGTACAGGCGAATCAGGAGCAGTGAGTACTGCTGCAATCACTATACCTGTCCAATGTATCAGATGAAGGTAGAAACAACCAGTCCTCATTATTGATCCTATGTTTCTGTGTTGCAGGAAGAGGGCTTTTTCTACTGCACCACCCATCCTCCTTAATCAGTGGGTGCCTCTGAGGGGGTGGGGGGGGGGTTAATGGCTGTGCTTTTCCTTTTGTTCGTTTTACTTCTCTGTGTTACTTGGAAATGTACAGATTAAACCCTGTGCAATAATTTCACAACAACACAGTAGGTGGAAGCATACAAAAATGGCATTATGTGCCGTGTAGATTCTATCATGATGTTTCCACCCCTGCACATAATCAGAAAGTTATCATTTGTAGTCTAATACCATAATATTGTCTTCTTGTAACCACAACAGCTCAATGCAGATGTACTTTCACATTCGAAGTTGCACACCATTCTGATGGATATCCAGGCTTAGAAATACAGCGTAAAAATCCTTTTTCGTGTGGTCAGAGGGACATTTGGAAACTCATACACAGAGAGAATTAATGCCAATAGCCAGATGTCGGTGCTTCAGTGGTATTAGACATGTAATTATTCTTGAATCGTAGGAGCATATTTGACTTGACATTTCCATGCTCTGCTGGTTTCTCATCTATTTTACTTGAATTTATTTGAATACATTTTATCACTTCGTTTCAGAGAGTTGGTTCCTCAGAGCTGAGGGGGAGAGTTTTAGAACTCAGTGAGCACTTATTTTAGGAGTTTGAAATTCCTTACACAAGGCTGCTGAAGCCCTAGCATCACCCCTTCTTGCAACTTTTATCAGATTACAGACTTGAGATAAAATCACCGAAACCCAACAACATACTCGCTCTCTCTCCCGTCCCTCTCTTTTTCCCATCTCTCCCACTCATCTGTTACAACCTGTCCATCTGTCTGTTTTTCTTTGCATCAGACTTTGGCTACAGCTCAAGGTAATATTCTTGAGAACAGGGAGCTGATTGACAGCTTAAACCAAACCAAGGCAAGCAGTGCCCTCATCCAGGAGTCACTGGTGGAATCACACAGGCTCCAGGTGTCTTTGGACCAGGTACTGTAAGTCATTTGTGTTCTAAAATCACGAGAAAAAGAAATGCAGTCTACTCCTTTACATGTGTTGGTAATGCTGATACTTGTTTTTAACTGCTTTTTTTTTTATAAACACACACATATGCAGTGTCTTTTTATCTTGACAGAAACTTTGCATTGACTTCTATTCATGTTTCATTCATTTCTATAGTCCAACCCTGTAGCGGCATTGTGTGTTTGTAAACACAGCAGATGCACGCGCAACTTCACTGCACAAAGAGTCGGCTAGCCTTTACGCAGACTGGTTGCCATGGTTACCGGCATTTGTCTTGCTGTTTTAGCGTTAGCTAGCATGTTGTCAGTGCACTACAACTCTTTATCATCGTGTGATAAAATAAGTTATCAAATTGACATTAGTGAGCCATGAGTGACCCATACACATTACATGCAGGTTAGTGGACAAATGGCCCAAACTTCAGTGGCCAGACATTACTTACAGCAGTATTAAAGCAACTTTGTTCACAGTACGATCATGAACTTTCAATGAGTTTCGCTAAGCAAGACAAGCATCTCCATGGTTGAGCAAGAAGGGCACTGGAATACAGTTTTCCTAAAATGTAAGATTTCATAAAAAAAAAAAAAAAAAAGAAATGAAATTCATATTGAAAGGTGGATGCACCTTTAACCTCAGCTAGAAACCCCAGTGGAGCTGTGTCTTCTCCATTATTAGAAGATAAGCAAATTTGGTCAGCGGGTTTCACTGCCATTTGCACTGTGCTGTGACTGCTGGAAAAGACAAGTGTTTTGTTGTCGACTTGTATTCAGAAATTGCTTCATTCTTGATGGTTGTGCAGGAGGTTCCACTCCTTTTGCTTCTCTGACCCTGATCAAAAATGCATGGCTATACATTTGCGCATCTGTTGAAGCCTTATTACAGCTCATTCTGAGCTCAAAATAGGCAGAATGGAGTGAGTTAAATCTTAGTATCTTAGAAGGATTTTGTGCAATAAGTGTAAAGAACATGTTTTGTCCATGTAGCCCACTGACCTATCCTAACTTGTTTAAATGGAAGCATAATAGGTCTCATTTAAATATGTGAAATATGTGGACCTAAGTTCTTTTTTTTTTTTTTTTTTGATAGATCTTCCTCCAAACTTTGGAAAAATGTATTGAAAGGAATATTTAGACTGAAAATATTGTGTAGCTTACAGCTAAATCTTGTCTAAATAACTACAGTACATGCAGTACTGCTGACCAAGGGAACACAGGTTTGGAAGCATATATGTTGAAGCTGCATTACCAGATAATCCTTTAGGGAGCAGTGTTAAACCAGAACTGATGTTAGTCTTTTCTCTGTTGTTTTTGTTGATGCATTATTCTCTGCTCTCATTTTCTTTTATGCATGTCCTGTTTTTTTCTCACATTCCATATCCCATCACACCTCAAGCTTCCCTCTCTTTCCTCCCATCCTTTTTTTTTTTTTAAATAAAAACATAAATACAATCTCTTCTGGCTTTCTGCTTATCGTCTAGATATCAGTTCTCTTGTCCATCAGCAACGTTTTGTGTTTTATGTAACTCGTTACAATCTGTACAATTTCTTTTTTGCTGTTTCTTGGTTTCATCTTTTCTCCTGTCTTTTTTGACATGTTTTTTTCCTGCTCTAGGAGAGAGATGCCTACCTGCCCTTTGCAGAGAGTGCCAGCAAGATGTATTTTGTTATCACAGACCTGTCAAAGATCAACAACATGTACTGCTTCAGTCTTGCATCCTTTTTGCGCCTCTTCCAAAGGGCTCTTCAGGCCAAGAAGGTAAAAGGATAACATTTGTACTGCTTTGATACTTCTCCCATTTTTACCTATATCAAAAGACTCTTAAATCTTTTACCGCATATTGAAATACTACATATTAGGGAACTTGAAAAATTATAACAGTCAAAATGAACCCAAATAAAACAAGTTCTTATTACTGTTCAGGAATTGTGGAAATTTTTAGACTCAAATGGACCCTTAACAGAAACACAAAGACTCCTTGATGTGCTGATACAGCCAAACCTGGATTACATCATGTTAAGAACTAAAGCTGTTGTAGAAAAACCTCATTTGTTTTCTTTAGTTTAATGATTTTTGTAATATCGCAGTGGAATTAGCTCTAATTGGAGATGAACTGATACCAACCCCCAGTTGACTGCCTGGTTCCAGGCCTTTTTTGTAAGAACTGCAATAATAAAATAACACATTTAATTTAGAATCGCCTTTCAAGACTTTCAAGGTAGTCAAGCAAGTATGTAGAGCGGGTGATGTTGTATATATGAGCTGTGAAAGGTAGGTTTCTCTTAAGGATGACACCAAGGCCCTTGACCAGCCGGGAAGGGAGGACAGTGAAATTGTCAATGGAGAAAAAAAAATTAATCCAGATTTGTAGGTTGTGGTATTTTTTGCCGATGAGAAATATTTCAGTTTCACTTGCATTACTTTTGAGAAAACATAGCACCTAAAAGACAAAGAAGAAATTCCTTTGTGTTCTTTCACGATAGTTTAGAATCCAAGAAAAAAAAAAAAAAAAAAAAAAAAAGGAATCATATGCAACACAGCCCCGGTTATTAACTTTTGTCAGATTTTTTTTAAACTCAGTGAATGTTCAATGTCTTTATTGTCTGAAATCTATGAAAAGGAGAAAAATATGTGGAGCCAGTTGAGGAAAAATTGTCTGATTGTGATCTCTGTCCAATCATTATGGGCATCTCTGTTTGTAATCCATCTCTTCCAAAATGTGACAAAAGTGCAAACTATTCTTCTGCTGGGTTAATATAACTGACAACATGATGGATGATGCTGTATTCAATCAACTCTACTAACACCAGACTGTCTTCATTGAGAAACCAGATAAATTTAATTTAGGTGGTTAAATATGTTTTTTTTATTTTTTGTTTGGTTGGGTTTTTTTTCAGTTGAAAGTGGCTTTGTTATTTGTGTGATTAAAACAGAGTTGGTCCAGCTTTGTGGGATAGTGTGACGTTTTTGAAAATTAAGTTATGCTAAGCTTGTTTTTCAGAGTGTTTGGGGAGCTTAGAAGAAACACCCAACAGCAGAAGAAGTGGCTGGCTTCTCTTAGTCAAGTAGTAACAAAAAAAAACAAAAAACACTGTAGCTCCCTGATTAACATGTTATGTCTAGTAGAAGCCCTAAGTACAGTTCAGACACAGTACTTAATCCAACAGCGCTTCTTATATTTTATTTCTCAATACCTTTCATCCAATGTCAAACTGTTGCTTTGAAAATCTATGTACTTTTGGCTGGCAGAAGGTCATTGATTACTTTTATTTTAAAGGAAATGATGAACTATTGCTGCTGTCTTCCAAGGATTTTTTTCTTACTTTGCAAAAAAGCGGACAACCTTGATGCTGATGTTGTATTCTTTATCTATCATAACTTTATTGCACGAACATGCAGCTATCCTTGAGTTAAAATGCAGCAGAACAAGTATTTTTATGTGGCTTGAAGCTTTTATGTGAGGCTAAACTTTGATGCTTACATGGCTTAACAGCAAAGAATATGTTACATAGGATTTCCATAAAATACAACTGTAAAATAAAACCTGAGCAAAGAGTGAAAATAATTGAATGAATAGGAGACGTCGCAAAAAATCAAGAGATGGGGTTAAAACTAAGGTCAGACAGAGAGCAACACAGACTGTCACACTGCTGTTTTCGAACTGAGCTTAAAACACTGCGATAATGAGAGCCCACACACACACACACATGTAGGTATACAAAGAGTTGTGAGATAGAGAGCACTAATTTCTGACATCCTGTGTGGGTTGTCAGAGCCAGCGCTGCCATCCAAGAGTATCTATCACCTGACGACAGAAGCTTGCCACTGCTGTTGTGTGTGTATGCGTGCGCGTGTGTATGCGTGCGCGTGTGTGTGTGTTTATGCGTGCGCGTGTGCGTGCGTGCGTGTGTGTGCGTGCAGGAAGGCCTGTGGACACTGTCAGCAACTGTGATCATAATGGGTGCACTGATTTACAGAGTCTAATTCACTTTGTGTTGTTCACTTGCTTGGTGTAGTGAGTGAGCATTTTTAATTTGCCAACTGCTGCATGTGGTTCCTGAGATCTGGAAGAGGACTTTACCTTGTAATGGCTGATTTAACACACTGATGTTTTCATACGCATACAACACATCCTGCTTTGCAAAGTACGATGTAGCAGTGACGTAGCAGTGAGGAAAGAAAGGCTACATGGATTTTATGTTTTACAAAAAAAAAAAAAGAAAAGAAAGTTCTTGCATTTTGCATTTTGCCTCCTAACCCCTAAGTGAAATCCACTGAAAGCAGTTACCTTCAGACGTCACCTAATGGGTGAGCAGTAAACTCTACTCTTACAAATCATTCATTAAATTATGAATGTGGCTGATTTGTGAAGGCATTAGAGGTTTATTAGTGAACAAACTTCATAGTAGAGACCAAGGAATAAGTTGTATTTACGTTTACATTTACAACAGTATCCTAAGCTTTTAACAAAGCTCAGTTCAATCCACAATCTACAGCTGCATTTTATAAAAACAAGGATAGTTACTAAAACTGACAGGCAAGAAGACCATTGCTACAGGATCTCCACATGACATTATACCTGTACACATCAGAGAAGCAGCAAAGAGCTCAATGGTAACTCTGGAGGAGCTGCAGAGATTCACAGCTTTGTTGACAGCATGTCCAACTACTACATTCTATAACTGGTCTTTATAGAAGAGTGGAGTTGAGAAAACCACTTTTGAAAGAATGCTACAGGAATTTTTTGCCATAAGATGACAAAAAAAATATATAGAAATGCTTATTTTTTATTTTATTGTATTTTTTTTTTACGTCACAGAAATGCAGTTTGTGACAAAATGTGAAACTATTCAAGGGATTTGAATACTAGAGTCGCAACACATACACAAACACATATACATAGGGAAGCTCCTTTCCTGTTGGTATATGTTTATGCTTTTTCTATGAAGTCATAATTTGTAGTCAAAATGTCAATTTATGTGAGATATGTTCTTTTATGTTTATGTATATTTAGACAGATTTTGTTTCGTCTGTTTGTCCATCAGAGGAATACGTAATGAAACGATCCGGAAGTAGAGGAAGGCAAGCCAAGCTTTGGGGAAAATACACATTTAAAAAGCAATACCATCATTAAAATGTTCCTTATGGTGCTGCTCAAATTCAGTGTAAAGCACTGAATTCAAAAGAACTGAAACAAACGTATCTGTCTCTTTTTTTTTTTTTTCAAATTCATTCTGATAATAAAAATCCTCATTATATAATCAATGCCCATCAAACTTAACCATGAAATATTTCACTGTACATTTTAGGAGGACCTAAATACCGAAGGCAGGATTTCTGCCCTGGAGAACAACTTGAAGATCATGGTGTATGAATATGTCTGCCGGTCACTTTTCAAGGTAAAATACATTCATGTGAGCGAATGGAATTTCTGAGGATCTATGAAAATATCTGCAATCAGTTGTATTTGTTCAGGTGATGAATGGTAATGCTTCCTGCTGGCTGCAATTTGTAAACATCGTGTTCTTTGGCAAATTTATTTCAAATCAAGGATAAGCAGTTGATCTAAAATATAAAAACAGTCCACAAATAATATTTTCATATATCCACAAAATCTACTCCCTTTGTCTCTATTAGATACAGAGCTATCTTTTCTTCTTGAGACTAGATTTATGCACTGTTTTATATTCTAAACAGAAATGTGGACTGATACAAAGTGCTTTGATTAGAAATATGACGTCTTACTCTTACCTTGACAAACACCCTTATATTTTTTTAGCAGTTTAATTAGATGTGCATTAATCTCTAACAGTGTTCTTACGGATCCTGTAGGTCAAAGACGCCATCGCATAACCTTTGATATTAACTCCCTTCTGCAGTGTAACCTTTGAAGCCAACACACTAACAATGTGTCACAAGGGCAACAACAGGGTTATTGATTAGGCAGTGGATGTTAATTCTAATGTTTGTGCTCTGTGAGTGTTGCTATGTTGATCTATCACCTGTGGGATTGTGGGACTTTCAAGCACTGCAGGTGGAGGATAATATATGTATATTTAGTTAACATCACACATCTATGATCAGCAGCAGCTCAGCTACTACCTGATAGAAAACAACTGAATCTTTTCCTCTTCACTCAGGATCAGCATGTGTGCAGCTCACATGATGAAGTGTGGAAAAGATATATAGCAGGTTCACATTAATAGATATAGGTAGGGTGGATAGCTTGCACTGTGGGAAACTAATGATAAAGCTTGAAAAACTAAACCAAACATCTATATGATCAATAGACTAGAAATTGTTACTTCGTACTGTTGAATTAAAATTTTTTTGTATAAAAGCAGATTAATTCAATTAAATTACTAATTTTAACATGGCAGTTTGGAAATATTTCTGGTGCAAAAATACTGTGCACCACCCCTTGTTCTTATTAAGATAAAACTGTTTTAAAACTAAAGTTGTACTTATGTTGTATATAGTAACCTCCTAAAAACTGCTACTAAATTTAGCAGGCAGTATATTCTATTTATAAAAATCAAAATAACTACAAATAAAGGTAACATTTTTTACAAACACAATGGTCAACATATTTACCTGTAGTAGGAATGATCTTTGCTGTTCTGTTTTAAATAACTTTTGGGATATGCTATATCTTTTACATTAAATATTTGGAAAATTTTGTTTTAAAACCATGATACTGTTATAATTTTACTCTGGTAAAACCATCACAATCTCACACTGAGTCATGCCTATTGTTGATTATTGTTGATGGTACACTTCTCACTGAAGAGAACATTACCTGATGGCGCAACAGGAACTGATTAAGCCAATCTAATGAGAATGTTACCTGGAAATGCTGTAAACAGTTTCCACATCTCTGCTCAGTAAAACATGACACATCGTGAAACCGATGTGTGTCCCAAATGCTTGAAATAAAGTGCTAAGCGGAGAAACATTTAGGCTGCGTTCACACTGCAGCCTAAAGTCATCCAATTCCGATTTTTTTCGTCAACTCTGATTTTTTTTTTTTTTTTGCGTTGTTGTTTCCCTTTCCCTTTTAATTGGGCCTTGTTTTTTTTCGGCGTTTTGACGGGGCAACTGCCTTGAAGTTTTCCGCCTTGGGCGTTGGGGGGGGCATTACCGGGTTTTTTGTTTTTTTGCCACCGGTCTTAAAAGGAGGAGTTGTTGTTCGTTTTTTCCGGAGTTAACCTTGGGGGTTACGGGTTGGGTTTTTTTGAGTTTTTTTTCGGCCGGGGGCGGCTTTTTACCACTTTCTTCTTCTTTTTGTTCGTTCTTGTTTTTTTTTTTTTTTCCGCTTTGGCATATCAGGACACAGAATAGTGAGATTTGTCGAGTATCAGTGACATTCAGGTCAGATGGAAGCGACCTGGACGTTAGGTCGCATTTGAATCAGATTCGTATCGGATATGGTCGCATTCGAAAAGAATTTGTGTTGTTCAGACTGTTATGAAAAGTTCAGATAAAGGTCGCACTACGTCAAAAAAAAAAATTGGGTTGAGTCACTTCAGACTGCAGTGTGAATGCAGACCTACTAATTTCAAAAAGGGTATGTTATTTGTCCAAAGATTACCAAGAAATTTCTGATTTCTGCTTCTTGCCAAATCAGAGCTGAATTTATGAATCATAACATGCAACAAAGTCCTTGCGATATAAGGACAGCCTAAGTCTGGTTGTTTCACAGCTAAACATAGAGCTGCAACTGTTGATATTAGAAAGCCACATCTGCACCTGTTGAACTATTTATTGTGTGGAGGTCCGTTACTTCATCCTTCTGTATTTCATTAAATCTACAGACTGGATACAAAGTGACACAGACCGGAATTGCAGAAGTAGAATTCCTATGTAACGTTAGCACTCAAACATTTAAAGCAAAAGTTTCCCAATTTGTCTCCAAAGGCTATTTGTTCTTCTCAGATTTACTAAGCTTACACTAACCATTAGCAAACTCTTCAATGGCAGCATTTATGTATGCAAATGGATATTAAGCTCCTATATGTACTTGGTTTACACATAAGGGAGATCTGACTGAAGCTAAGTGATTAGATCAACAAGGTCTCTTAACTCCGCCACTTTACAAAGCACAGCATCGGCACATATTACTCCTGTATTGTAATTCTAATTCAGCTGTCCTTGCGAGCCACTTGTTAAGTGCATAAAAATTAGATTTACATAAATTTGCATTTCAACCGCTGAGGCATTATGCCTGTATTTCATTGTGGGTGTAAATAGGGGCACAGTTTCCATGTTTGTTGTGTTGTTACACAGGAAAGAAAATTGATACTGTCACTCCAGTGACCAGCGTTCATTTATAAAGTCCTATCTTCACTCTCTTTACAACATGAACTCAAAATATAATTCTCAGATATTTAGGAAAACACATACTGGATTAACAGGGTTTGTGTTAACAGTTAAAATCTCTTGGCAACTGTCTCTCTCTTTCTCTCTGTGTGGGAGCAGGATAAGCATCTAGATTAATGGCTGTATCTCTTATCTTTATTCTAAATCACTATCAGTTGTGAAAGACAGTGAGGTAGGTACACCAGAGGACTGTTAGTGTTTAAGGATGATTCAGCAGCCCATGCAGTACTTTCAGTCTTCGGAGAGCTTTTTCCTTTGAGCTTTTACAAATTCGCCAGATTGTGCTCTGCACCAACAACATCCTCTTTTTCAGTCAACATACTGTTTGATCTGTTTTCTATCCATTATTAACTATCCATTATTTTTGATATACTGAAGACAGTTGCACAGAATGTATATAATTGACTTTATGTCTCATCTCCCTCTTGTTGTTTCAGGCTGACCAACTGATGTTTGCAATGCATTTTGTGAAAGGGATGTACTCTGAACTCTTCCAGGAGAATGTGAGTAATTTTTTTTTATTTTTAGGTTGTCTGAAGCCAGTGACAGTTTGATTGCATAAATTCTAGTTTTGCCCAGATGCAACTTTTGACGGAGCTGTTTGTTGCAGGAATGGGAAGTTTTAATCGGATCCATTGTTGGAGAAATGTTTAAAAAAGAGGTAGGGATGCTTATTTATTCATTTGCACCATAAAACAAATATATCTGTCTCTAACGGGGTTTTTTTCGTCAGGAATTCCCTTCTTGGATTGATCAGGAGAGGCATGGAGCAGTGGCCATTTTGAAGGTATGTGCACTAAAATATTATTTAACAGGTTACTTTATTTAAAAGGTGATCAAACATTGAAACAGAACACTATATATTTAATTCAACTCGAGACATCGGTAGTGTAATATGGGATCAATTAACATTTGATGGCAAGTTTATCAGTAAACAAATCTTTCCCCATCTGAAGATGAGATTTGCTTCTCTAATGTAATATCTTTCATCCTTGTCAATTTTAACCACCTCTTGCTTTGCAGGCTACTTTCCCAGCTCTGTATCAGACTCTGTGTTTGAGTGACTCAGACCTTTGGGTGTCCTTCTTGCAAAGCTCACAGTGTGAACAGGAAATCCCATCTTCCATCACCAGAAAGATTAGTCTCTTCCAGCAGGTCAGCTTCCATTCAGCTTTTAGCTGTGAAGTAATGAAACTAAATCAGATTTTCCCAGCTGTTTGATTAACGCTGGCTTTCTGTTTTGGCCAGCGAAATCCTTCTAATTTCTGTCACGACAGCAAGCTGTCAATCTCTTTTTATTTCTGATAAACTAATAATTTTAACAAATATTTGTTAAGTAAATAAATCATAGAAAAAAATAAGGGAGTGTTAAATTTTCAAAATGATTTAAAAAATATTAACTATTTCTTCTGACTAGAATATCATCAAATATGTCAATTTATTTCTGTAATTCAATTAAAAAAACTCATAGATTCATGAGTTATCCACTTGCAGGTGTTTTTTACTTAAGTTTGGTTCATTGTAGCTTAGTGCTAATAAAATTAAAAAATCTGTTTCTCAGACATGTCATGTGTAAGAAACATTTTGTGTCATTTATGATATATAGGACCCTTTTTAACAATATGTTATGCTACTGATCGCTTAAAGGTTTTGAGAGGCACGTTTTGAGGTTTTATTTGATCTGAGTTATATTATCCTAAAGTCTGGAAATTGATCACTGTGTGTGGAGTAAAAAATAAAGAAGTGTCTCTTCTTTAACTAAGTTGCTGAAAAAAAAAATTATCTTTATATTATATTTGGATATACTGAGATGCACCTGCATATGTTAAAATCCTAGAAATGGCATAAAGTGTATTCTTCTTACAATGACATGACTACTAGTTGTAAGTTGAAGTCCAACTGTTTAAATGCGTGACTTAACTCCTTCAACATAGGTGAATTCAACCTTTTTTGCAAAGTGTTATTTTCTGATTTTATTTTATTTTATTTTTATTTTGTTACTTGTATGTACTCTACCATATATGCAGCTGCTGTTAATTCAGGCAGTGAGACCTGACCGTCTTCAGAGTGCCATGACAGCCTTTGCCTCTCAAGCTCTTGGTAAGAGTTTTACATTTTTTGTTTAACTTTTAAAGGTTTTGTGGGGGTCCACACTTTATCAGACAAATGCATTTGCACTTCTTAATTATTTCACCTTAATGTTTATTGCAGATGTTGGATGGCATATAATTTGACCAAATAACAGAGCGAGAAAAGAATAACCTTTTTTGAAAGAAATTTAGTTAAATGTTTTCTGTGTTTTCAAAATTCACAAATAAATAAAATTGGCTAAAATTGGAGCCATTTGTAGTGGCTTGGCCATCTGGTAAGGATGCCTACTGGATGGCTCCCTGGTGAAGTTTTCTGGCCATTTTGCAATGTTAGGATACCCAGAGGAAGTGGAGAACTATTTTTTCTCGACTGACCTTGGTATTCTCCTGGATGAACTGGCCCAGGGCTTCTCTGATTAGGTTGTTGCCTCTGCAACCCAACCAAGGATTGGGTGAAAGATAATGGATGGATGGGTTTTATCTGTCGGTGCCTATCTCAGTTATTTATCATGACCATCCTCTGGTGGAAGACAAACCTGAGGATGTAGGTTCCTTTTTAACTAAAAGTGTAGCAGCAGGGCTTTACAACATGCGTCATCAGCGTCCTTGAAATATCCACCATTTCCACCCTAATGGGGCAGGGGAGGTAGTGGGAGAGGGTAATTATGTAGGCAAGATTTGAATAGATGGCTTTGAGAAAAAAATAAAGCGGCCACACAAATCAGCAAAGTGTAGTAATTCACCCAAAATGATGGCAGTATTAAGATATAATAGTTGCTAATAAAAGATATATAAGCTTGCATAATTTGGTAACGAGATAAATGGAGATGACGGTCTGCATTAAGCAAGTTACTGATCAATGTTCTTACCTCCATTATATACAAGACACCCTTTACATGAACCTTACAATTTGTCTCTTTTTTTTTTTTTTTTAGTATTTTATAGCTATACAGCAGTTAAAAATAAAATTAAAGAATACTTACATTTGCTAAATCTCAGAGAAACTTTTTTTTCCTACTGCTGCTTTGTGTCATTGTGGTTCTGCATAGTTTGAAGAACATA
This sequence comes from Poecilia formosa, assembly GCF_000485575.1. Lineage (NCBI taxonomy): Eukaryota > Metazoa > Chordata > Actinopteri > Cyprinodontiformes > Poeciliidae > Poecilia > Poecilia formosa. Next base: position 366,531 of record NW_006800094.1, on the reverse strand, counting down.
TTCTTCCCGGCACTGACATTTTTTTTTTTTTTTGCCTCACTCTGGAAGAGTCTTGCTGTAACTGTGTCTGTGGGGAGAATATTAACTGGAGACATGTGACCCTCACCTACATTGAATGTATTTAGTAATTCCCTTTCTTGCTCTCACATGGATCAAGGCTCACTGACCAGGACTTCATCTTGTTTCCACATGACTAAAACTAGACCTTATTAGATTTCTACTCCTTCTAACATTTTTGCCAATGAAAAAAATTGCACTAACATATTCATTTTTTTTTTCTCAGAGGTTACACCGTTCTACGTCTGTTATTACTCACTTTCACCTGGTTTTTGTACAATAAAATTTCCATTGCATGAATATTTGCATCATAATTTTAGTCATAGGAAATAAACACTTATATTCTTATAATCTCTGAGGAGTAAAATATATCCCTGTCCGGATGATTCGCAGAATATTCCAAAAGTGATGATGACAAAGTCCTTTTAAGAGTCTGACTAAAATCTTGTCTTCCAAAATTTTAAAATAATTTAGCAATAATTTGATCTTGCTAACATGTAGAGGTTAGAACTTCCAATTTTCAGATTTGAAGAATTTATAAAAATGTTCCCTGATGTTGGAAATCCAGCCGTTAGTAGCCGAAATCTGTTTTGGTATGTAATGAGCACACCCACTGTTTACTGGCACATTTGATTATTTTGATGCTATTAAATTTGTCATCTTATAATTTTTGTAATGCAGAGAAGTACACGACTACCTTCTTTATGCTAACAGGATAACTAAGCATATCAGTTAGCAAATCTTACTTTTTTGTTTGTTTGTTTTTTACTTTTTTTATATGTTTTACTGGGTTTGACATTATTTCCAGATGCAGATTCTGACATTTGAGGTAATTAGTGCACAACCACCACTAGTTTCTGATCCAGCAAACATTAATGTGCTTGAACAGCTAATATTTTTTACAGTTGGTGCTTATTAGTTAGTGCTTATGATATATTTCCTAATTAACTATCAAACAATTGCAACACAACTTTTTTTGAAGTACCACTGTAAAACCAGCAGTATTTGTTCCCTAGACTTTATGGATTTACATAACATTGAAGCAACAAAGACGGACATTAATGTGTTGCCAGTGTTTTTAAATTATTCTAAATAAAAATAGACTGTTGCATTTAAAAAGTAAGTTTTTTACCTTGAAATAAAACCTTGATCTGCTTGTGTTTTTGACAAATGTGTTGTTTGTTGAATAATATGTCTTGCGTGAATCTCAAACTCAAGAATAATGAGACGATTCCACTAACACGCCTCAGATGATGTTCGTGCAATGCCCACTTAAATTTATCACATTTATTTGGCTTAAAAGCTTGGACTCTCTGCTGCTCAGTGTTCACACAATATGAATAAGAATAACTCTCTTGCTTAAGGTTTTTCCTAATGATTTGCCATCCACATTGCAACACTTTTTTGCAATGTGGATGGCAAATATTGTTTTTATATGTATACTTTAAATTTTATAAAGGTTTACAAATATGTAAGAGTTTGTGTCTATATATCTATCTACCCATCTATATAGATATGTTACGACTGGCTCAAGGTCATAACAAAACGGGAGACCATGCAGTGGTTAAAGTGCATACAAATGGGCTTTTATTAACAAAAACAACAATTGATTGTGGATATCAGTATCAGTGGTGTAATGCAAATGCTTGGATGTGTTGTATGATGCATATGGGAGTGTTGAAGTGCAAAAACAAAGACAAACGCAAATGTGCAAAAAGGAGGGGAGCTGAGGCCTGGCAACAAAACACCACAAGCGTCAAGCGGCAGAGTGGATGCTGAAGGCCACCCAGAAGATGGAGATAGCCAGGTTCAAATGCTCTGCGCTCCCAATCAACCTGATCAGCAGACTTTATAATGACAACTTAAACTGTGCACAAATTCTTTATGCTTTAAGTATTTGGGCCAATTGTACCAAAACAAAACAAGATGACATATGTGACCTTAAAAACAACAGTGTCAGTGATACCATTTGTACATTTATTCTTAGTAAAGCATCATCTTTTACATATAGATTGCTGGTTTCTGTCATACCATCTCTTTTACAAGAATAATAAGATTATTTTTTAATTTGCTTTCGTATGTTCTTCAAAATCTTTAGAATCCTTTTTCTTTCTTTTCTTGTTTGTTTGTTGGTGATTGTATTGAAATGCTAACTTAATCATGACACAGTGATAGTCCTCAAACTCCCAGTGAACTCATACAGTGAGTGGATAATGCATGAGATGATAAGATTGTGCATGGTTTTGAATTTGGGGGGGTGTGGGGGCCATGCAAGACAGAGGGATGAAACATCAGAACAGGACGGCGGAAGAGTTTTTTGTGTATGCGTATGTGTTTTTGGCAGTAAATCAGTATGCTAATGAGGCATGGTCTGTAATCCTCTTACAGCTAATCTCACTCAATCCCTCCAGTCCAGGCCTGGGCACTGCTCTCTGTTCACACACACACACACACAGGCATGCCTCAGTGAACACAACACACACATATGAAGGACTTTTCAAAAAGTACTAAATCTTTTGCACTTATATATACACAGTGACTTTGGTAGAGAACTTAAAAAATATATATTTTATTGAATCTATATCTTGGCCTTTACAGCAGCCTTAGTGAGACTTGTGCTGTTATCTTCTTCACTTATATTCACCCTGTTGTCTGTTATGTGTTATTGGGTCCAAGGTGAACTTTTCTATTCACAGGCAGAGGACGGTGGACTGCAGTGCGAATACTGATTATCTGACCATGCCAAAGCCAGTTGTGTATGAATTTTTGTTAGCAGATCTTATGCAAATGCTTCATTTTTTTTTTTGCAGACAAACATCTGTTTTTCTTCGTTTTAGCAAATCAGCTCATTCTCCCAAGACTTTGTGCATGTTCTACTGTGCAAGCCATGGTAAAACACTCTGAATTTGGTAGCACACACCAAGTTAATGTTTAGGTTTGGTCTTTCGCCTCAACCATAGTGGACAGCATTTTGCGCAAGTGTATGGTTGTGTTCACATTAATACTTCTTTTAATATATCCACCAGTAACATCCCATCAAAAATTTCCAGGACAGGCTCTGGTGCTGTGTGGGCAAGCATTTCACTGTTGACTCATACCTCACCATCAAAATCAATACATCACAGGAGCATAAAGGTTTCAGTAAAGCAACACAGACTCAATTACATACTTAGAGTTGCACCTATGTATAAGAGGCTGTTCTCCAAACACCAGCTGGCTGACGAGGTATTATTTTGCTGCGTGGTGATTTCTGCTGCCGCAATCCTACCTCTCAATATGCATAGCACGTCACCCTCCCAAACCCCCTCTCTGTCTTTCTTAGTGTCTTCTTTTTTTTGCCCTCTCCCCTTTCCCCATCATTGCCTTCCCTTTAGCCTCCCCATCCTCCTCACACTTTCTCTCCCAACATGTCTGGTTAACTTACTCTATTCAGACTCTTTCTTTGTTTTATGTTTGCCAATAAACTTCCATATCCTACCACACCTAAAGTGCACCAAATCTGCCTCAGCTCTAACGTGTTTCCATTTGCCTCCAATTTTGTTTTGTTGCTATGCTCCATGATTTCTTTGTCCATCCAGCACATGAACAGTGTTACTTTGACACTCATTGTTATATTATCTTCACACATTAAGGTCTATGATGTTCAAATGCCAATGTTTAATTGGCTAGTTCACTTTATTAAAGACACGTGGGTCTATAGCAAAATGGGGCAGGGGAAAATATTTAAAGACATTTCACAGATATATCTTTCACGCTCCTCATTATCATTTAATATGTCTCCTCCTCTTCTGCAGGTATGAAAGAGCTTTCCCCTCCTCCTCTGAATTTGCGACGTCTCTACACTGAGACAATGGAGTGGGAGCCGGTGTTAATCATCATCTCTCCAGGGGCAGACCCATCCCAGGAGCTTGCAGAACTAGCAGCAGAAACTATTGGCAGGGACAATTACCATGAGGTAGGGAACAGCAGAATACAAATATAGAACACACAGGAGATTAACAGGGGCAAAAGGGTTTTCGACAGACTAGCACAATCACATCCACAGACTAGTGTGCCATAGCTTGTTGAATGTTTTTTGTGTATCACAGTTTTAACATAAATCCTGTGCCACTGTTCTACCTATAAGGTTTATAATACACTAAGGGAAAGTGGTGTTTAAAGATTTTTTTTTATTCCTTAAATTACTTAGCATTAAATTAAGACAAGAAAGTCAAGTTTTAAAGAGTATTATGGCTAAATAGTGTATGTAAGTAATCAAATAAGTGATATCCATTTTATGCCACTGGCTTTGAATGAGAAAATGCTGACTGAGGACATAGGTGAGTTAAAATGTTAGGCAAAAGTTCAGCTCTCTAATTTTGCAAGGCAGCATTGGACTGAAAGACACAACATGTTTTTTTTCCCAACTGATTCCATTTGTCTCCCCTGTTCCCAACCTTTCCTCTCTACCTGTTTAGATCTCCATGGGTCAGGGACAGGCTGATGTGGCCCTGGCCACACTTAGAGAATGTTCTCAAAACGGAGACTGGCTTTGCTTGAAAAATCTCCACCTCGTCACAGCCTGGCTGCCCCTTCTGGAGAAGGTGGGTTCTTTGTGTTTATGCTGTTTTTGTGGGATATGGCTTTAAGCACTAGATTATATTTGTTTTATATTGTTTTCTGTGTTAGTTTTGTGGTTTTTGCTAGATGACAATGAAATTAATCCACAGAAAGATTATTTTATTAGCAAAATGGATTCAAACTACCCATACTCACTACAGATTTGTATCTTTACTTCTTCAGTCCCTCCAGGATTTCACTTTTTTTTGTGCAGATTATGTGGTGATGTAGAAATTTTGCGATATTTTTTCTTCATATATCTACATATATAGAAGAAAAAGAGAGTCAGTTGACCTGAATTGTCCACCAGAATGAGCCTACTCAAATGTCTCAGGGTTTTGATGTTCATCTGGAGGATGAATCTCTCTGCTGCTCACAGTGGAGACTGGAATTACAAGTGTCAGTTCAGCCAAAGTTTTGAATTTGGGAAACATTTCTCGAACTGAAGCAATCAGAAGTCAGAAAAGCTCTGTGAATGAGGGGCAGCGGGAGGAAATCCCACAACATATGTGCTCCTTCTGGTGCACCAGACGTGCTCCTGTCCATAATCCTGCTGCGCTCTGTCAGCTCACAGATAGCGAGATGCATTGAGTCCAGGTCAGAGATGATACTCAGATGAAAAATTTTGATTGAGTTAGTTATCTGTACTCTGTGTGTTAAGTTGAAAAAATGTTTGGATGTCTGCACCTAGTGGTCAGCGGTGTGAATTGTGATTTGTTAAAATGACGGACGACCTTCAGATTTTTCCGTCACCATTTTAAAATTCAGTCAAATGAAAAATATTCCATTAATGCAACCCAGGGCAGAAATAAGAAGTACTATCATTAGTGACTGAGAGTTAGCAGTCACATAAAACCAATGTTTTTAATTGTGAATATATGTATTAGTGCTGTCAATTGATTAAAGAATTTGATCAGAATAATCACACTCTAGCACTGTGGTTCTTGTGGAAATGGTGCCCTGGGTAAATCTCTTCTGACGCACCCCAATTAAAATTCAAGTAATTATCAGTTGTTGTTTTGTAGCAGAGAGCAGATAATGTAGTCTCCCAGTACTCAACAGCAACTGTGGAATAAGTGAGTAACTGAGTAACTTACTCCACTACACATACATGCAAACTTACAGATAAGATATACTGTATTTTATTTCTTGTGTGGGCCACCCTTTTCTGATGCTGCCCAGAGCAGCTGCCATATAGCCAGTATCAAAAACTTGTTCCTCTCCATTCATTTCCTATGGAACTTGTGTGATGAGTCACCGGTCACCTCTCCTCATCCAGCTGAGTGGCTGGCCTAATTCTTGCATATGAAATTTTGAGCTCGTACACGAAGATGTTTGCACGCAGGCTAGCGATGCAACACATTAAAGTTTAAAATTTTGCTACTGTCTGCTGTCAAAGAAAACTTTTGCCTTTCACTGTCAGGTAGTTTGATCAGTCCATGCTATGTAATATTAACATGTATGTATGAATGTGTTTTGTGGTATGTTTTTTGGGGGGAGGGGGGTTGCTGTTCTTGTTTTCACTCTTCACAATAAGATCAATGTAGCATACTGAATAAAATGTTGTGATAAACTGAAGCGAAGCTTAGAAAACTATGCCACATAAATTAAGAGAAAATTCTGTTTCAGTTTACTAAGTTTAGACAAAGCCTGTCACTCAAAGGAAGTGTGGAACTGAAGACATAAAATCCATCTGTTGTCATGACCTTATGTAGCCGATTCAGAGAGAGAAATACATTTCTTGAAGTCCATTGATTAAAAATAAAATAAAATTAAAAAAAAGGCACATTGGACTATTCAGCTCATTGCAAGTCTACTTAATTCTGAAATCTGTTCCCTGCACAGAAACATAAAAGAACAAGGGGCTGTTAGATTTTGTAGAAAAGTCTCCACATATGTGCAGTGGAAGTAAGGCAACTTTATACCATCTTTTGGCCAAAGTCAACTTGAGGTTATATGTTTGTTGTTATAATTGGAATTAATAACAACATAAATAAAACACATCACAATAGATTTAGATTAAACAGATTTGAAAATAAAGTAATAGCTTATTTTAAGATTAGGCAACAGCAAATAAAAACGTTTTAACTTTGTTTTGAAGGAGCTCAGGATGGCAGCAGTCTTGTATTGTACAGGAAGCTTATTCCAATTTTTTTGGTGCATAAAACCTTTAGGCTGTTTCAGAATGTTTGCTTCTGACTTTTGGAATAGTGAGTAGGTTTCTAGCCTTGCCAGAGATTTTTAAACTGACAGATTGAAATCATTCATTTTTAGTCTATACTGTTTTGTTCCATAAACTAAACCAGCAATCAATCTGTTCAGTGCATTTAATGAGAAAGGGAGAGCACAGAATTGCTGTTGGTGCAAGAATAAGAGAGAATGCCTTAGAGTATATAGATATATAGTGTACCTTAACTCCGATATTTGCAAAAGCCAGCCAAATTTAGGCTGTTCCATAACGGTTTGTTTAATCCTTTCAAATTTAGAGAGTAATTTTACTATAATGTCCTTAGCCTTTCTGTTATCTGCCCAACATTCAGTGCTCTCTCACATCCTGAAAGGACAACAGAGGTGTCTCAATATGTTGTGATAGCTTCTTGTATCTCTGAGCTTACAGAACTCATCAGCACTGAAAGTAGATGATTTCCTTCACTCACACCGTCCACAACAAAGAGTGTTGTTGTTGTTGAGGTTACCCAGTAGAACTTGGGTACATTTACCTACATTAAAATTATTGGGGGTCATGGTCAAGCTAGGTGAAAGTTGCCCCTTTTTTGCAGTCTTTCTTGTGATGGGATCATTTCAGTGCTACACCCCAAAACAGCTTGCTGCATGGACAGAGCTATAGCCCAGTCAATTTCTTGTCTTCCAGAGTGATGGCTGCCCTGGCATCAAAGCTTCCTGTTTTAGTTGGGATTAGGGTTAAAGGTCAGTGGAAAGTACAGTCTGGAGGATGTTTTATCATAATGCTCCATATGTGTCCCTTGCTTCATCCCAGCTAATTAGTGTTTATCTGTAATAGCACACTGCCACACACACACACACACACGCACACGCATGCACGCAAACACACATCCTCGCATGTGCATTCTGCTGCCTGGCCAAATTATCATATCTAAAATTACCTTCTGTCCTTTGCTTTCTCATGCACATTTTGCATTCCACCTGTCAGGACATATTAGTGGCTTTGGAGGTGCTTGTGTGCGTGTGTGTGTGTGTGTGTGTGTGCGTGTGTGGGTGTGTGTGTGTGTGTTTCCTGCCTTCGAAGATATACATGTAGGTGTGCGTTTTTTTTGATGACATTGGTTAGAGTCTATTTTTTTGGGAATATCGAATCGTGGGGGAATTTATCTATTCCCTGCAATTTCTTCGATTTTGTTTGTGCTCCCTGGTTTTCCTGGGGCTCTGTTTTAGTGTCGTATTAAAGTAGTAGGTCATTTCTTACTGGGAGGCACAACTGTTGGTCATAATTGGTCTGTATGTTTGTGTGTGTGTGTGTGTGTTTGTGTGGTCATAATTGGTCTGTATGTTTGTGTGTGTGTGCGTGCGTGTGTGTGCGCGTGTGTGTGTGTCTGTATGATTGCATATATGTGTGCTCTCACCTATGTGGGCGTGTGGACCAGAGATCCCCTTCTGTTTGGGCTGCTCACCACTCTGTCTCATTGTGTGCCCTCTGCATCCAGTTCCTTCCACTTCTACATTTGTTACTCTTCAACTTTTATTGCCAATTGTATTTCTTCAATTGCATGACGTAAACTACTCGTGTTTCTTGGCTTGACGTTTTGCACATCCACTCATAAGACTGAGGTATGAGCTTAAAATGAAAAAGCTACACAACCCTAGGAATAATAGTGGTAATAGGTGGAGGAAAGAAGGAACAAAGCAGTGGAGAGATGAGGTTAAGGAATAGTGAGATGCTGTTCGTAGGGGGAAATCTGCAATGGGAATATTATGTTTGAGCATCTCTCTGTATTTCAGTATCTATGTCCATCTGGTCAGTCTTACTGTATATCTGAGTTGAGCTTCTTCATGATCTTGCGTCTTTTCACCATCTGTCTTTGTTGAGCTCACCTCGTTCTCTTTAGCAGTTGGCTCGTTAAAGAGAGCAAGAAGAGGCAAGATGGTATGTGTTCATAATTTAAGTTGACAGTACAGATGTCATCTCATTCCCATTTGCTCATAATCATTCCTTTTCTTTACATCCCTATTCTCTCCATCTACACCTCTAAAACTACTGAATTGTTTTGGTTTTCCACATACTGGGTTCATGTGGTTAGGCCTGAAGTTGAGTAAAGTTAGCCAAACATTTGGGTTAAAAACTGTAACCCACTTTATTACATCAGAGAAGACAGACTGCAGTTTTGAAATGCGTCAGACTTCAGTGAACCTTTTCCACGGAATTAGATGAGGGCTGTTTAGATCAGTGTTGACCATTTCACTTTCTCAAAGGGCCACTTGAGTAAATATGATTGTTATTGATTTGATGTCAGAGAATATTAGAAGAGGGCCTGCCTCTTGATTTTAGTCCTTCATTTGATCTTGTCACCATTTCCATTTCTATTTTTTATCTAAGGTCTGAGAAGTATAGTGTGAAATCATGTTTCGCAGGGAAATGAAAATGCCAGCATGTATAAGTCACCACTTCCCATTGTTGTTATTGTTTCTGTACGTGTTCTTGTGTCCTGCATAGTTGCCCTTTGATAGACTGGTGATTGTGCACACAGTATATCCCATCCTCTGCCCACTAATTACTAGAGAAATTCACCACCCCTGATAAACTTGCAAAAAGAAGGCATGTATAGAAAATTGAAGGATTTAGTAAAAGTCTTCTGCATATTTAAAACTCTTTTAACTTATCAAATTGTTTAGTTTCATTTCAGCCCACTTGGTGGGCTGAATCTTGAACTTAAGTCACTTTAAGCTTGTTTTGGGTTGAAAACCTGACCCACAATGCCAGGTCAAACCTATAACCCCGCTCTCTCTCTTACTTTGTGTTTAATCAATCTGTACCTGGATCCCACCAACCAACATTTGACCCTTGACTAGATCATGTAGATGAAGTTGTTTGTGTTAGAACAGACTGATCTTTCCAAACAGTCTGTTTGTAAATGTTTGTGTATTACAAATTACAGTGACGTTATGGGTGATTTGCGTTTGTTGCTGTTGACAATCACCATTTAATATGTTATGATTTGTTTCTTATCACTGTTCTAAATAGGGTGTCACGGTGTTATCAGGACTTGTAATAATTCTTATCGGTAGTGTGCAGTTGCAAAGCCTGTTGGCTTGAAATATATCCTCATCTATTTTTGGCTAAATGATTTGGCTTTCAGTCTCTGAACTGCATGAATAAATTCCAGCAATGACACGTTTTCATGTCCAGATACTAGAAGAGATTAACTTTTACTTCCATCTCTATTTGCCCTTCATATATCTTCTTTTTTTTTTCTTTGTCCTCTTGTATTTTATGCTGCAGCCATTGTTTCTTCAAGTGGAATTGTGATTATAAACAAATCACAAAAAAAAAAAACCCAAAAAACAACACACACACACACACACACATGCAAGTACAACAAGGGTATGAAGAGTTTCCTTTGAGGGCTGTCACTTCTCGTGTTCTTTGATTATCTGTGATCACGTGTGCTTCCACAAGAATGAATTAGGCGCCAAATGATGCAGAAACACATTGATTACAGTTCATTGTGTGTGCCCTTGTGTTCGAGTACCCAATCTGATGACACAAGACCCTGAGCTGCCAGGAGGCTATTTTTAACCGCCTTTGAGTAACACAGAGGGAGGTGGGGGATGTGGAGGGATGGCTGAAAGTGAAGTTTGGAGGGGAAAAAATGCAGAAAACTCAAGGACAACAATGAAGACTGTGAAAACAAGAGAAAAGAGAGGAAAGTATGATAGAAATTATGTATAAAAGTAGGTGAATGTTTTGTAATTGTGGAGAATTAGTCACAGTTCAAGGCTTTAAAGAGATTAGAATCAGTGGAGAAAGCAAATGAATGGCAGAAATGAAGAAAGTTATTAAAATTCATTATGATTAGCTTCTACTTTGCTGTATTCCTGTGACAAAACAAAGTGTGTGCTCTTTTTCTCATTATATACAATTACACAGTAAAATATGGTTTATCACATTTATTTATTTATTTGTTTGTTTGCCTGTCTGTTTATTTACCTCCATGTTTGGTCTTTAGTTGCAATCAGATTTTATGCAAAGCAACTAATTGACAGATTTACAATGTAAAATCAGCTGTGCTCTGTAGTCCATTCATCCATCCGTCTATTAATTCTTTGGCTTCTGCTTTTGTGACGCTGGTCGGTTAGGTAACAGGTCCAGAAATCACTCTCCCCAGTGACACTTCAGCTCATTCTGGTGGTCCCCGAATCCTCTGTCCACCTCCTTGGACTCACCTTCAGGAAGCTCATTCTAACTATCTGGAGTTGCTCTTCCATTCATGATCAATATGACCATAGATGGGGGTTGAAACATGCCAACAGAACCACATTGTCTGCATGAGGCGGAAACGAGGCCCTCAGGTCCCGAAAGCAGACTCGCTCATCTCCACATCCACACCATTACATCCTGCCCACGAACAGCACAAAAAGAATCTTAAACAAGGAACAGCCCTGACAAAGTCCAGCCCACACTGAAAACAAGTTTTACTTCATGTCGAGCATAAAGGTCCAGCTCTTGCTTTGGTTATGTAAGGACTGAATTGCTCAAGGCTCTGCAAACCTGTTGCTCCAGAACCATGTGTGGTTCCTTAAGACTATCATTCTTAATCATTCTGACATGAAAAGAATATCCAAAAGAGCATTATGTCTTGAAATAAATATCACAAAAAGACTAATGGTACTTCCATACATATGAATATGTATGAAATATACTGTCTCATGCTACTCATAAAATACCAAAGGGTTTTTTCTTTAGTTTAAATCTAAAAAGAGAAAATTAAAATGTAGTTCTTTAATGATAACTTAAAACTGATTTTGTTTTTAATTCACTAGCTATTAATCAAGCTTGTGGAGCGTGTGTCTATTTCCAAGAATTAGCTTAGGTCTTGCTGCTCTTAAAGTTTATTTAGTAGGCGCATCCCTACCACTCCATAGTCATGTAACACCTCCAACAAAAAGTCTCAGGGAACAGAGTTTTAAGCCATTTCTAGATGCACGAAAGACATGTTAATTGGACACCAATATCCCTTCAGTTATTTAGTGAGAGTAATCCGCTGCTGGTCCAGCCTGCCACAGTAAGGATGTAAATCAAAACTGAGCATACATAGCCTAGTAATAGTCTAGTTCTGCTCTGAGCTCTTGGTGTGTTTAATTTATCTAATTTCTCCTCTTATTTTCCTTCACAGGAACTAAATGTCCTGCATCCTAAAGCAAACTTCCGTCTTTGGCTGACAGCAGAAGTCCACCCAAGATTTCCCCCAATTTTACTGCAGTCCAGCCTTAAGATCACTTATGAGGTTGGTAACATATAACATTGTAAGGCTAAATGATGCACGATTCTGTGCAACACACACAGAATCATGTACCCAAGCAATTTTTTTGTTGTTGTCAGTTTCTATGTATCTATGCTAATATGTCTCCACTCATCCTCCAGATTGAAATGTGAACAGCATTCACATGTCTCTCTTCTGCTGTTTATACCTTGTAGGGATATGCAGAATTGCACAGCTTGTATGTGATGCATGCTTTAGTGCTCAGTGTGTTGTTGATGGGAGCCATGCTCATGGGGTTAGCTGCTTCAGCAGCCAAGCATGCTGCACCAACAGCCTCTGTCTGTCTGCTTTCTCTCTATAAGTCAGGCCACTTTCTTTTTCCTCCAGCAAGCTCATAGTATTTCATGGCCAAGCTTACAGACATTGTACATATTTGCACAGATTTTTGAGTTCATCTCACTGCCAACCAACGTATTAGACACATTGTTTCCTGACTGCAAGGCAGCTGTCATTCTTATCATTTAAAACTTAAAATCAATACTGTAAATTCTGCTAATTGACATGGCAGAATTTACAGGCTTTGTGGTATTAGGTTGCTTTTCAAGAAGCTTTTCAACCCGATGAGGCTGACTTAACCTACTGGGTTAACAGCACATATCCAGCAAATCTTAGCAAATTTGGTAGATGCATTAGTGTTTGTGTGTATTATCAAAACCTCCAGATGGGGCTACCACATGCTCAACAAGGCTGATAATACATGAACAAATGCCATTGTGTACTCCTTATTTTTGTTATAAATTGGACATATCTCAAATATTTAAAGAGCCCATTCTAATTACTCGTTAATATAAACTGCCAAATAACAAAAACTCCTAGTTTTAAATGGCACCAAAATGTTTCTGCATTCCAGGTCCCCCTGTGGTAAATACTATGAGGCATCCAACAGTGACAACCTTGCATGTTTATTGCTTTACTTGATGTCTGTATTATTTTCTCATCTCAATAAAATTGGCGGTTGGCAACAAATTGCTATAACAGTGGGGTATCTGTTGATAGTAGAAACGTTTATAAGCCCTTGTGGTATTTTATTTAGTGACCTTGTTCAGAGGATGTGTCTTCCTCTGTGTTTATGTTTTGCCTTACATTTACCAAATCAGAAAGAAAAAAAAATTTAATCATCTTATGTCATATCATATCCTAACCCCAATATTTGATTTGTATAGAAACTCCGGTTTTCATTTATTATGAGGTAAGGAAAATTTTCCTTTCTGCCGGTAACTACGTTACTTAATTGCTTTTTTGCCATCTGCAGGCTCCACCGGGGTTGAAAAAGAATCTGCTGAGAACATATGAGTCCTGGACTCCTGAGCAGATCAGTAAAGGTCGTCTCCCGTCCTTCACTCTCTTTACTTCACTTCTCAAATATTACAAAGCAAAGACTAAACAGTACTAAACAGTTATCCAGCTAGTCAAAGCCACACTCTTTGTGTCCCTTCTTATGTTTTGTTGTTATGTAACCGCAGAACAGTGCCTGCCCTTTTGTTGTACAATACACTCTGCGACGATATAACAACATGATTGTTAAAACCAAGGTACATATGACTGGGCATTGCATTTGTTGTGGCTGTGAGATGCTGATGATTTTTTTATGTGTAGGAGGCAATCTGGCCAGAGCCCAGTCTCTGTTCTGTCTGGCTTGGTTCCATGCTGTCTGTCAAGAGAGACGGAACTACATCCCCCAGGTAAAACACACAAACCCAGCAGTATGTATTGGATAGAAAAGAAATTTAATCTTTTATTAAAATGCCAGGTTTTTCTGACATAACAAATTGAGACTGCAATGAATCATTTAAAATGATTTTTTTGTGTGTTTTATTGTGGTTTTTAGTATGTGCATTACATCTGAAAAATAAATCTAGTAGTGAATTACAAAATAAAAATGAAATAGATTTACTAACCTGGTTGCATAAGAGTCCACACCCTTTGCAAATATCTTACTTATCCCATGTTTAGATTTAATTTAGGAATTAAGTCTTTTTTGGTAGAAGTCTAACAGGCTGCCAAATCCTAAATAGCAATATTTACCCATTTGCTAAATTTATTAGATTGTGAGAATGTCTCTTTGCAATATCCCTCTTCATGTCAAAACCATAATTTTCTCGCTGCAAAGTTATTTCTTTTGTTAAGTTTGATATAAATTTGGCATCACAGTGATGCTGATGCTGTTGATGTCTGTTTTTATGTTTTTGTGGCTGAAAGTTCTAGTTTGGTTTTATATAACATATTCTTCGAATGGGAAATATTTAATCCAGTACTAAAGGGTAATTGTTTTGTAAGAAAATGGTTATTTCTTTCAATTCTTGGAAGCCTCCCTGTCCAGTTTCAGTTTTGTCGTTTCATTCTAGTTTTAACTAGATGCATAACCATAGTGTTCATAATCATTGTGCACATCTTTATATGCAAACACCTGTCTGAATTTATAACTAGTTCATTTACACACATTATCCTCAAGCACTTACGATAAATAGTTAAAGAAAAAACTGTTTCCCCAGAGGTCAGTTTTGTTTTCCTCACTGACTTCTGTAATCGTATTTAACGTTGTGCTGGGCCTCAGGCTTCGGGGAATGTTTCTCTGCGTATGGCCTTGTGCATGAATGTATAACCCTTTATAGAAAGACCGTCTGCTGGCCAGACTGCACACCACACAATTTAAAACTGCGCCCACTTGAAGAATTTAGAGCAGCCTGTTGACCCGATACTCCTCGTTCATGCTGCGGGTAGACTAATGGATCAATACAACTGAATTAATGCTTTTGCTCCCTGAGTTGTCAGACAATGGAAATGTTGGTTCCCCAGCCTCCATAATGTCAGACACTGTCAAGGGATTTTCAGAAGGTGCATGCTTTAAAAATGCAGTCACTTGATGACAAGTGATGGTAGTTGAGGAAGTATCATCAATAATGACATATTGTGACAAAAAATGGACAGTACGGTCATTTAAGAAGCACCAGCCAGCCCAGAACCTCCAACACTCTCTCTTCACATAGATATTATATCATTTTTATGTTTTCTAAGAAATGACATCTCTATAGAAAAATCTCATATATATATATATATATATATATATATATATATATATATATATATATATATATATATATATATATATATATATGTAAATACATTAGTGTGGTAATGACTCTTATGACCCCCTTCATACCACAGTGAGTTTACTTTTTAAAATAACCTTATTTGTCCGTCACATTTTCAGCATTTATTCTTGTATATTATTGTGTGAAGTAATAATTGTGTTCTACAATTTGCATAGCCTTCATTATTATCCATATTTAATATTGTTTTGATATTTGTCACTTTACTAAACTTATTTTTTTTTCATGTTCTTGTTACTTTCGCCTGTAATATCTCTCAGCTCCTATCATCCTATTCCAGAATAACCCTCTAATTAGTCAAACTTACTTACACTTTTCTTTATTTAATTCCCTGTCTGCTTTTCATCCTTTGTTCCATATTTCTTCTATTAATACAGTTGTGCAGAAAACACTTAATATTAACCGAAAGTTTCACAGAAACAAAAAAAGGTTTGAAAAGTGGATATATGTTTCTTGTTATAGATACCTTCATAGAAGTATCTATGTCTTTATCAGTCGACAAAATAAGCAGCCAGTGATGTATAAACAGAATGAATGCAGACATTCATCTGTCAGCACATTTATCAAATGTGATACCGACCAGTCCCATCACTACGAATGAATGTAAACTGAAGCTCAGAATCACTTCATCACTCACAGTTATTAAAAATACTCTCAAAGTTTTGCTCCAATGCCTTTTCCCACTGCAGCATCCGTAAACGGATTACATCTGCTGACTGGATCGCTGTGAAGTGCATTAAACACATAAATGCAACCTGAGATAGCTCTCACACTCCATTACATTTTAACATCTCTGTTGATTTTCTGAAATGATCAGCACCAAGTAATTGCTTTTTTGTCTTGGCATGTTCTTATGTGTGATAATCTGAGTTGGCTGGGATTGGCCTTTGATTGTTCAACCCTAAAACTCACCTTTACCTCTCAGTGCTTCAGAACAGAGTGTATGTTCCTGTTCTCATGTCAGCTGAAGTTTGTTGCAACAAAGTAGTCGCAGTCCAATACTAAAACATGGACTACTGGCTCAATCAAAGTTCAAAATACCAAAATAAACGATGCGCATGGGATCTAGAAGCTCACAGATGAGCAGAAGTTGTTCTTTTCTACGACTCTTCTTTGTCTTGTTAGTAAAACAAGATGGGTCTCAAGGGTGAATCGTAAATTATACTCGAATGTGATAGACGTGATAGAACTCGATGTTCCACAAACTCGGCTAATTGATGTTTGGATCCAAGTAAAAAGTGTTTCCAGATGTTCTTATAATTAACACATATTTAACTTTAGCTGCTTTTTGCAACTTTGTGTTGAGGGTTTGTTTTTTAAAATGACGATTAAGGATGGTACGTTTGACGGGTCATTCTGAAGCAAATCTTGCAATATTTATAAATAATTGTCTCAAATTAGAGGCGGTGAAACATAACAGCACTATATTTATGATTATCTAGTTGCAAATAAAAAAAAAACAACACAATTTATCTTTTATCTTTTCAGCTTTAAATTCTTGTAATGTGAAATGTGTTTTGTTTTCAGGGATGGACAAAGTTCTATGAGTTTTCCCTCTCTGACCTCCGTGCTGGCTTTGAGATCATCGACAGGCTCTTTGACGGTAGGAGCTTTGCACACTGGACAGCTGTAGGTAGTTCTTTGCATCTGCAGAAAATTAATAACTGGAAAATGCGAAGACTCCTCACAAATGAGCATCCGTTGAAAATGTCTCACTTCAACAGCAAATATGAATCAACATGCCTTTGTGGCACTATTTATGGTAAATGGACGGAATTTATAAAGGATTTTTTAATGTGTATCCTCATTGAATGTGACTTCACATATGGTCACTTAGTATGAGTTCTTAGTGTTAAAGTGCAGCGTTCAAATACACCATGTTTTCATCTTTTTTTTAAAATAATTCACTGCTGAGCTCAGTCTCCGTAGTGGGTGATAGATTTGAGCTTCATCTTTTTAACAGATGCCTGAACCAAAACTGTGAACTGAATAATCCTCTTTACAATGGGATGTGTCCTCAATGGGTTAAAAAGTGAATCTCGCAGCTTCTAAAACAGATTTAATGGATATCTGTTTTAAAATTGGAGGTCATCTGACCTTTAAGACCTTTGTTTCTTTTTTTTTTTTTTTTTTCTTTTTACCTGAACTACAACCAAGCAGTACTCTTGGCTTTTTTAGTGTGATTTTAGCCATTTGAACACCTTCCTAAATCTTACAGCCCTCATTCACTGTGTAATACAATCAATGAGCAAATCACAGTGTGCGCTGTTCCAACAAATGAAGTGGCTCTGTTCTCTTTATTCCCACAAAATGTTCTTTCGAACAAATTGTTTGGGAACAGTGCAACCCAGACAGGGTTGTTTTCCATTTGAGTGAACTCACTCCACATTTTTATAGCTTACATTTTTTTTCTGTTTATATTCTCTATGTCAAAGGTGGTAAAATTTTCCAGTGGGAGTTTGTCCACGGCCTGTTGGAGAGCGCCATCTACGGCGGACGAATAGACAACCCCTCCGATCTCCGCATATTGCGCTCTTACCTCGAGCAGTTCTTCTCTGCAAAACACCTTTCATCCACCCACTCTGCTGGACAAAGGAGGAGTAAAGGGGTGGGACGCATTTTTCCATCTCAAATCAGCCTCCCAAACTCCTGCTCCATCATGGTAAGTTGCTAAGATGGCACAGACGGTTAAAAAAAAAATTCAACACTGCAGCAATGGGTAGATCAGTGTTTGGAGTGTGTGACTGAATACAATTAATGCAGCATGGTATGATTTTTGTGACATGGCAGTTCAGTTTTAAAACTGCTTCCCAAGCAAGCAAAAAAAAAAAAGTAAACTGAATGATTGTTCTGAATTAACATTGGAACCCTTTTATAGTCGTTTAATATTGTTATCTTGTGCTAGATAAATTTTAGGTTAAAGATACTGTTTAGCAAAGCATTTCCTTTCACCAACAACTGTACTGTGATAATGGAATGCAGCATTAATTCCCACTGTAAGATTTTGCAAATGTGCAAAGTTTTTAATAAAGCTTTCTTATAGAAGCACAGTTTCCATATTCTAATCCCTCTTTATCTGTTTGGGTCAATTGCATCTTGCGAGGCAACAATATCTGACAGCAGTCACTGAGGTTTAAAGTGATCAGATGGCTGTTGTAGATATTTTGAAGTACGAGCACCATTTGGCATGTTCCAATATAGACTCTTAAGCTTTTTAAACTAATCTGCTTGACTTTTTCCCTCTGATGACTACAGCTCAGATTTATAATCGTGCTATATATGAAAGGATTATGGCAACTATAAAAATAATAAAACATGGCTTTTCTTTTCTGCCCTCGCCCTCTGCAGGAATCACTTCTGATTTATTCTTTTCCAAAAAATTTCAGAAATCCAAGCGCACATAATTTATGTATTAGTCTGCAGCCACGCAAAATTAGTTGTTAATACTACGGAATATTTTGTTAAAAACCTTTTAATAAGATTTTAAAAACTAAAGAGAGAAATACTGGTGAAAACAGCCACAGGAACTCTGATTAGTCGACTGCTTCCTTAGGTGACGTTAACAGAGGTTAATAGATGTAATAAATAAAGAATATACACTTTTAGCTACTCCCAAGTTTTGAGATTTATTTTTCTTTATTTATATTTTAGAAAACTATTGATATTTTTTATGGACAGTGTGCTATTTTTTGTTAAAAAGTAATGCAGAATATTACAATATCAGCTAGCTAAACTGTTAGCTTTTCTAAGCCAAATCACAAACTATTAAGTAATTTTATTTCTCAAACGTATTACTTAAAATGCAATTGTAATGCTTTATTATAAAATAATTAAAACAAAGTGACAAGCAGTCTACAATATTTAGCTTAAGTGAAGCTAAATCTAAAGAAGGTGACTTATAATAACAGGAACTCAGGAGGTTTTTTTTCTCTCTTTCGGCACTATGGCTATGTGTGTGAGATGATGTGTCTGTGTGTGTCCTCTCAGGATTACCGCAGTGTGGTGGAGAATCTCCCAGAGGATGACAGACCTGCGTTCTTCGGTCTCCCTGCCAACATAGAGCGATCCTCACAGAGAATCATCAGCTCCCAGGTTCACACAGACACCACCATACAGCCTCCCTCCTTCTTCATTCGCTCACACATCCCAATCAGCACCACACCTTTCCTGAAGACAGACATAATGGTGTAGGTCTTTACAGTTGTCAATAAAAATAAAGTAGGTGGATCTTTACACGCAGGGATCCAAAATCTAACCACAAGTTAGGAGGCTTTTCCTGAAGTTTGATTTTCTATTACAGCATTACGTGACAGTGTTTCAGTGAGCTTCTTTTGATGTCAGAAGTGCTTGGCTTCCTTGCCTCTAAGGTTTCCTCATAGAAGTTCAATGGGGCTGAGGTCTAGGGCCCAAAAAGGAAAGTATGTAAAAGTCAACTTTTCATGGTCAACTTTGATCTCTGAGTTGTTTTTGCATACCTTTGAGGTGTCCTCGGGGCAAATATATTCTCTTGCATCATGAACTCTTCTCCACAAAAATGGAAACCGGAAGGTGTGTAGCAAGTTTCTGATGAACCGAGTAGTATGTCTCCTTGATCAGTGTAAACTTACTGTCATTCATATTTCTAACCCTGAAAAAATTACAAGCAGGGCAGGCAGATATAACATTACGCCTACTATTTTTCACTCGGATGTATCAAGGATGTTCCAATCAGTTTTTTTTTTGTTTGTTTTTTTGTTACCTGATACTGATCCAAGTTTTATATTTAGACCTTGTCCCAAGTTCCAGTCCAGTAGATCATTAAAGTTAATAAAATCAATGCCAAGTACATGCTTGAAATCTTGGCAGCTTCAAATTGCAGTAAAATAACACTACATTTCATCAGTGTTACACTGATTCACTCACTACAGTCTCTTGTCCAGTTTTTCTTTTTTTTTTTCCCCAATAGATATTTTGTCCCACCAGAGTTTCTCCAGTTTACTCTCAACATGGTGGTCTAACCACTCCTCCTTTACTCCTCCTTTGTTAACTATAATAAAGCTAATATAATGCAATATTAGCGTTCTTATATATGTTTAGTATATAAGTTTGATTGGCAGATACAACTGCATTGATAGAAAACAATGTATGTGTTGACCAATGTTTCCATTCATACATTTTCTTTAAGTTCTAGATTAACACTAGCATGTTTATTTTCTGCTTTCTATTGACTTGTTAAAAATCTGAATCATTGCATATTTCACTACAATATTCAGGCAAAGAGTTATCTGGCTTCATAAATGAAGAACTTTGTTTTGAAGATCAGAAGATTTAGTATAGACTTATTATATTACCTTATTCCTTAGTGAATGGTTCTGTTTACTGTTTTTAAACACAAAACATTCTCATAAATCTTTTCAGGGAAATATGAACAACAAATTAACAAAGGTCTGACAGGACAGAAAAGGATTTACTAATGCAAGTTATCAATTAATGAGCTAAACTAAAGTTGATTGATCTTGTTGATCTATGGCTGCTTATTATTTCATAAGCGGCCATTTTCTTAAAAAAAAAGAAAACTGAGTTTTCTCTTGTAGCAAGAGGGTCAACCATCTTCCCATAACAGGAAACACTGATTTCTTTTTTATTTTATTTTGTGTGTGTATGTGTGTGTGTGCGTCTGCGTGTGCGTGTGTGTGTGTGTGTGTGTGTGTCAGATGTACCACATACTGACTGAATAAACAGGAAATTGCTTTATTTTTCATATATTATTGACCTTAGACATATTAATAAGATATAACAAAACAGGAATCCCTTAGGATGCTGAATAGAAAAATCAAAGATAAAAAGAATAAAATATTTGAAGCATTTATTCTCCCATGAAAAGAGAACCGTTACATACTGTAAGAAGAACCACAGACTTTACTTGTCATCACGTCTCAAAGAAAAGGACAAAAAGTGTGATGTGATATCAGGGCAGTCTACAATCTGTGGTGAGAGCAACACTTTGTGCTGTTAGTCATGCTTTCAATTCAGCATCCCTCTGAAAAGGTGGCCATGTTTGCTGTCGCAGGGATGTTATAACTTTGCTCCATGCAGTCCTTTAACTCATGACCGCCCTCAAAATCTACCATGCTTATTCTATTCATGTCTTTCTTCATCAAGTTGGATTTTTTTCTGTGTTTTGTCCTTCAGTTTTGTGTCATCACATCCCCGCCTTCATAGTAAATCAATAATTTCTAATTGAGAATTTAATGCTGCTCTCCACACAACTGATTGAGCGCTAATAAGTTGAAACGTAAGGAACTTGTCCAATGTTTATATTTCAAGGCAGATCCACATAAAGTGGACGCTTTTTCTTTCCTGTTCTGGGATGCCTCCGCCATCTTTACCCCTGCATCAACTCCCCTTAAGGAAAGCTAGCTTCGCCCTCTTCTGGATGGTGGCCACACTACGACACTGAAAGAGTTTCTAGTAAATAGAAATGGAAGTAATTTTAATCTAATAATCAATTAATCAACAATTAATCATAAATTGAATGTTTGCATCCCTAAAAAGAATAGACTAATTTAGGTCTCGTCCATCCTTGTTTATTTGTAATTATCTTTGGTCTTTGTCTGGTGATCACTCAAACCAGCAACCAAGTTCAATTCATGTAGCACTTACAAGGTACTTACATAGATGTGCTTGTGTGTATGTGTGTGTTCCTGCATTTCTTTCTTCACCTGTCCTCCACATATGTTACTGTCTCCCCTCCTGCTGTCATCTGTCACCAACACTTTCATGCACTCTCTTTTTAATTCTCTCTTTTCCCCTAATATACTCTCTCTATTCCCTAGAGGACCAATGTGACTGTCTGTGGGCTATGCAACTAACCTTGCACACCCACGCACACATGCGGCGGTTTTAGAGCATGCTGTTAAAAAATTAAAGTCAAATTCTTGTGGGACTGACCTACCTCAGGTCAGAGTGGCTGTGAATGAAAAGTTAGCTTTCCTTTAGTTTACTGTCGCTGGTTAATAATTATTCTCAGTACTTTAGCAGTGTTCATCTACTTAATTGATGAAAAATGCCAGATTATGACATATACTTTCTGTTGAAAAAAATGACAGCTAAGAAGCTATCCTGGTACACTACAGCTTAATAGGAACAAAACATTGTTTTTCCTAGGATAGATAGTCACCAATGCCCAGTTTACTTATGTCTAGGCCTCCATTTCCAATAGGAATTGTCCTTTAATCAGGTCCTTTTGTAAAATCCAGAAAAAGGTTTCAACAGGTTGCATGCAATTCAGTTTTATGTGCAACACACTAATTAGAGATGCATGAATGAAAATATCCCTGTTTGCATATTTGTTTGACTTTTTACTGTTTTTTGTAGGTAATTTCACAGTTGCGTGTGCTCAGCCGCTCAGTGGCAACAGGCTCCAAATTTGATCGGGAGCTGTGGTCAAATGGACTTTCACCTGTTCTCAACTTATGGAAGAAACTTAACCAGGTCAGTTCATCCTTTTAAATTATTTCTGGTTTTCTGAATCAAATATTGGTTTTGCTTCGGCCTTTTAAAATGTCTGTGATTCCTCTGTGTTGGAGGAATGCAATAATGCAATAATTGAAAATGTGTGAATTCCCCAGCATTTTGCGGCGCTAATATCAGAGCAAGTAGCCAAGAGATAATTGTAAATTAGTCGTCAGTGACAGTCACAGTATAATAGATCCTAGGTTGCCCAGTCAGCCAGCAGTCTTGTGTGTGGTTGCTTGGAGACAGGCACCTTTTTCTTTTTTAAGTCAAACGGACATGTACCTTTATATTAAATAATGTATCTTCCATATTCCCGTCCTCTTGCTCTGCTTCTTTTATTCACTCCAGTGCTATAAAGCACACATGCTTGCTCTGTCCTTGCACCTTTGCTTTGCTCAGCTTCTCATTGCTCTCTTAGTTCATTTTAACCAGAGTTGTTTTTACCTGCAGAGGAACAGAGAATGTCTGAGTCATTCATTACAGCTGTAACACTTTGTTCTAAATCTGCTGCTGTATGCTTTCAGCTAACTGCTTATCAGTCGTGAGTCGGCCTACAGTGTTTGACCATCAGTGCCTCAGAGTGTGACTTGCATTGTTAAGTTCATTATGTCTGTCAACTGCTGAAGTGTAACTTGTAAATATCACATTCAAGCACTTTCATGCATACAAACTATTTGTTCACTGTAAAAATGTTTGTCGTTGAGGGAGAAGCGAGAGAAGCGAAACAAAACAGATAATTTTAATGCGGTTATTAGATTATACTTTTGAACAGATAATGGGACTGCTGCAGTTAGGCTATCGCAGCTTTGCTCTGCCGCACTCTTCAACATCCACATTCATGCATCTCACAGCCCTAACTGTGGGTTTGTACAAGAAACGTACAGAACAGCACAGATAAGAAGTCTGCACTCTTCATTAAAAGGGCAGCATCATGTAAAATTGGCGTTGTTAAACTTTACATCATGTTATAATGTCATTCCCTCATCAAAGATGTTGCCTTGATTCTTTCAAGCTTGTTTGAGAATTTTTTTAATTTCCATGGAAACCATCAGATGTGGTTCCACCTGGGTGGAATTAGCCCCGCCTTCGAGGCACAAGCTCCTAGCTTCCAAGCTTCTGCCTCACAGAGAATCGCTCCCCCCGCAACTCCGACGCTCAACTCCTTCAGACTAGTCAGCAGGAATTGGCAAACACCTGGTGGAACTGCGCACCTGCTGAGCTCATTATACGAGCTACTTCTCAATAAAAATGACTTCTAGAAAGGTGGAGTTTGAGAAACAACAGCAGTTTTTAAAGAGACAGAAGCCCACTTTCAAATCATTAAATTACGATGTCAAATTTATTTTACGTCGTATTTGAGATATTCAGCACTTTTATAACAACCGACGTTAACTTAGTTACTTGATTGTGCTATAAAATGGCACTATGTGTCTGGAAAACACATTATACTTCCCCATCTGAGTTTGTTGCCTCGTTTACTCACCTAACATCTTCTTGATTCTATGCATTAGATTTGTTATTTTTAAATCTTTACATCTGGTGTTTTATCAGTAATGCACATCCTCTTAGTCTAACTGCACTGCAGAAAAATGTTCTGTTGTGGATGTGGATACCATGCAGTTCTGAAAGCTGATGGTGTCATTGTCTGCTTTCTATCAGGGTTCTACTCTGATCCATCAGAAGGTTGAGCCACCTACAGAAGGTCAGAAGTCACCAATCCTATCGTTCATTGCTCTGGAGCAGTTTAATGCCATCCGCCTGGTCCAGGTGTGTGTCTGTGACAAAACTATTTTCTCATTCTGTTTAAATGGTGTTTGCTGATTCCTGTGTCTGTTGTGTACGTTTGTGAAAAGGATTTCATTAAAGAGCACAGGGATTCAACATAAATGCCATTGACACAACAAGCTTTTAAATCAGTTATTGATTTGGCAAGCTTTGCCTCACATAGAGTGCCTTACAAAAGCATTCATAACTCTTGAACTTTTCAGCATTTTTTTCATGTTGCAGCTACACATGCACAATTCATATACATGGTTTTCAGTTATTATTTTTACATTAAAATCTGATACGTGTGACTTGCATTTGTATTCACCCCAGTTTACTTTGATACCTCCAAATAATGCACTGAAGACAGTTGTCATCAGAAGACACCTGTTAGGTTATTCGACTTTGTGTAACTGATTACCAATATAATTACAGGTGTTCTGTAAAAGCCACAGAGGTTTGCTGGAAAACATTAGTGAACAGAAAGTATCATGCACACCAAAGTGCAAAGTTTTTGAGAACTTTAAGCTGGTTAGGTTATGCAAACAATAATAATAGCTTAGGCATTATACAGAGCTCTCATCAAGACATCACCTAAAAATGGCCACAAGTGACAAGCTACCATGACATTGCTGTTCATTTAAACATGCTGGGATTTCTTCCATTTACTTGGATTTCCCTGGTAGAATTTCCAGTGGGCCAATCAGCGAACAGAAGCAGAAGTTGTGAACGATGTCATTGACTTTATGCACCACTTTAGAATTATAGTGTGCCGGTAGTTTTAGCAGTGGCAGCGGAGGAAGTAAATGAAGCCATTCAGTCCGAGTTGGTCATTCTTCCAAATATTGAATTGACACTAACGGCTGCCTCGTTCGGCTCAGCACTTCTCTTTCTGCAGAGGAGAATGGTAGTTAACAGTGCACACCGTTTCCTGCAAGCTTCATAGCATCAAGCTGGCACATTACACGGACACAGCCAAACGCTAGTGATTGGGTGACATTTAAAACATCAACAGAGTCCCCGCCTTCAGGAAGCAGTTATTTGGCGAGACCGCAATCCCTCTGTAGGAAGCAAAGCACAGTACAAGGGGGCTGGTTTTTACCAAGCTACAAAACGGACCTTCTGTGTCTTTAAACTCGGTGTATTTTTCTAATATAAAAAATTTTCAAATTCAAGTTAGTGAATTAGTGAATTATTTAGTAAATTAGTGAAAATAAAAAAGAAGTCTGTTATGCTGTGCACAAACAGTCATTATGGACAGGGTAACTCCAGTAAACCTTTTGGTGAGCAGCTGTACAGTTTGTGTTATGGACAGGATGTCCTGTATTTAAGATGTACTTCTTGTCACAGAGTATTCACCAGTCTCTCGCTGCACTGAGTAAGGTCATCAGAGGAACCCAACTGTTAACCCCTGAAGTTCAGAAACTGGCCACTGCCCTGCTAAATCAAGAGGTAAGAAACAGATTCCCAGAAGGGGTTACACTGAGAAACGCAGAGTTGGCAGTAATTAAGACCACCAACTATAAAACTAGTTTAGTCTTGCTGAGAAATTGTCTATTCAGGTACAGATTTTTTATTTTTTTTTTTATTTTTCTTGGTGAATTATAAAGTGGCAAGTAATCAGATGCTGCCTCACATTTTCCCTGAAGGAGTTCCCTGGCACTTGCTGAAAAAAATAAACTACTTGAATCACTGAGATTTAACATGTTTTCCACAGAAAGATTTATACATTACTTTTAAATATTTATATATTTTTGTCTTCCTCCACTGTTGTATAACATAATGCCTTCCTTTCCCTCAGTTATTTTGGAATTATCGCAAAAAACTTTGTGGAGAAATCAAGGCCACGGTAGCATACGGCACATAGTATACGGCTCTGACATGTAGATATCTTACAAACACAATCTGTATCTGTGTATATCTTAAGGCTGAATTGAGGACAAAAGGGAAAAGATGATGTGGAGGGGAACAGACTCCCAGTTCCCATCTCATTTCTTTTGTGTTTATAATCCCCTAAGAGAAGCCTTGGGCCAAAATCCTTCTTCAGTACATTTCTCCTCTTTTTTTTTGTTTTTTTGTAATGATCAGCAGGTATTAAGTCCCCCTCACCCACTAATCATTTCTACCTCATCATTCTCTAGTTTACAGCTACTTCATTATGCTTTCTATTTTTCCCTATTCCAATCTGTTACCCTTCTACTGTTTTTCCTATGAATTATGTCCATACAATACTAAATTAGGCACCTTTTTTTTATTTAGCATGTGTGCAATTTAGTTTTTAAATAATTGTTTACATCTACCAAAATTAAACAAAAGGGACATCAATGTTCAATGTTTATCAATGCTTTATCAATGTTCAAAAGAAAGGAAGCAGAGGAAACAGATGAAAAGAAATTGACATCATATGAAATTTTATAGTTTTTATAGCTAATAATTTTAAAGATCCCTAGATTATGATTTTAGAATACAAGCCTTGGACAGTTGTTCAACTTTTTTTGTGATTTTAGTGATCACATGAACCTGTGTTGTTATTTATTTATTTTAACATTTAATTTTTTCTATTAAGTTTCCATCTTTTGAACATCCAATGCAGATCCCAAATATGGATACAGTATACTGCATAAGAAAATAAAAAATAAAAAGAAGTGGCAATCCCCCCCGCCCTTCCCCCCAAAAAAACAATCATGCGCTGAGCTTATGATTTTATAAATAACTCAAATGATTCAACACCATATTTGATTTGTTTCTACTTGGACATTGTTTCTGTTTCAAAGTTTTAAATAGTTCTAATTTTGCAAATTTTTTGTTTGCACCATTCCTAATGTTTGAAATCGTATTTTTGATGCCGCAATAAGTATCAAGTGTCTGAAGTTTTATCTGGCCTTATTTAGCGTAATGCATGGTATCTCTTTGTCATTATCAAAATAGTCGGGAAATGGTTAAGAAAACGTAATTGAGAGAGTAATATTGATACGTTAATCACTCTTTGCTAATGGAGGAATAATTGAGTAGGAGTGAAAAGATATTCCACGGGATCTGAAACATCCCTGCCACACTGCTGCGTATCTGCCTGTCATTTCAGGAAACAAGAAAATACAATGTCATAGGTGATTGATTGATTGATTGACTGATCGATCGATCGGTTGGAAAATAAAACTCTGGCATTGCTTTGCTACACATTTGAGTCTATGCTGTTCATCATGATTTTTCCAGTGTCTGTTTAATGTAAAGAAATTATGTGTCAAACATGCAGCACACAGAGCTGCTATCTGTGTTTTTGCTTTGAATCCCAACCCAGCTGGCCACATAGTCTCTGTAAACACCGTCACACAGTGGAGCTGCAACGTCAAGCTACCATTTTACAAGCCAGCTGGTACACAGCTGTGACTTCTTTGCTAGGTAAATTTGAGGTGTGAAGTAGTGGCAGGTTGACTTCAACCCCCACCCCCCAACCCCCCGTTGCACCTTGATCTTTTAACACAACACATGGAGCCAGCAGAAGTGTGTCTTTATGTCAAAGTGCTTTTTGAAAGGGGCTTACTGTAGCACACAATTTGACCAGGCTGCCCCAGATTTTTTGGACATGTCCTCATACAGCAGTAATTTTTGGTCACGGCTTTCACAAGCCAAGGTGTACCTCACGTGTGCTTCACTGCAACAGAATTGACTCAAAGGCTACTCAAATATTGCAGCAATGATATAAAAATAGCGTTACACACGCGCTACTTAATGTAGATACTTAATTTGGCTTGCAGGATATAGGAGGACGTTGCTTGGTGTTCCACAACATTTTTATTTCCATTTTCTCTTGTACAAACCTGCAGAACAGCTGGTCCTCATCCTGTTTTTCAAAATGTCAGCATGCATGGCACGACCAGAACCAGTTTCATAACAGCTTTTGTGTTAAAACATTTCAAAATTGAAGTTAACTATTTATTTATTGAAGCCTCTAGTTTACATTCTGGTGGCTGAACAGATTGCACTGGATAAAGAACGGTTTAACATCAGGCATCTCTCAGGAAGTACGTTTGTATAGCTAAGCCGCACATTTATGAGCTCTGATGGTTAAAGTAGCATTACGCTGTTTGCTGACTAAGCCTGTTTTGTGACATCTACGTCGATCATGATCAGTCACATTTTAACAACACTTATCCTAACAGTCCAAGGACCAGTGTCCTCAACGTTTAGCCTCGTTTCTGCTTCTGCAGACCTGACTCTAATTTTTAGCTCATCACTAGAACTCTAAGATTTGATGCATGGTTAGGAAATATTTTGATCCAGGGGATGTAGGACTAAGCTCTCATCTACAAGTTGCAGGACTGTCTCTTGAGGACTGGAGTTTGAGACCCCTGTGTTAATCTGCTCACATGTTTACCCAACCAGTAGAGTTTCTTCTTCCTGCACAAGAGCTGAAGACTTTGAAAAAAGTTCCCATACAATCCCAAAGAGCACAACAATGAGTCGCCAGAGCATCAAATCCCAAAAATTCAAATTTGATGATGTTTTAGGATTTGTGTGTCAAATTTTATCTAAGCTGAAAACCCACAAAAGTTAAAAGGTCTACCACCAAAAAAAGAAAAAAAAAAGTCATGACTGATTTGTGTACATGTACATGTCACTGTATCAAACACATAATGGTTTCTAAAGCTTCAGAGAAACAGCAGTGACTTTCATCTTTGATTATGCTTTTCTGAATTGCCAGGCCGGGGCATTTTAGATGAACACTACATTTATTTGCTGCCAATTTTTTTTTTTTTATCAAACATCTGATGACTTTTGTAGCCACATTTGGCAATGCATTAGACATCACTGCTGTAAGCCAATGTTCCTCCAGCAGTACAAAGAGGACACACAGTGACAAAGTGAAATGAAGTCACCCAGTGCAAATTATTTTTGCATAGCTATGCTGACTTTGGTGCCTCTGCAGGGCTTGTTTTTTTCTCAGAACAGTTTAAGTTAAGGTTACTAATAAAACCAAATAAAATCAGTTTTTATGACCTTCTGAGCTCAAAGACATGAAGCAGTACTTTGGCAACTACTACTTCAAAAAGTCCTAATTACATCTAATATTTATCTAGTTAGCAGATGGTGGTTGCCACTGCATCAGAAGCCTGTTTGTAAATGAACTGTGGAGACTTTTTCAGAAAACATTATGATGCATAACTGTCAGATCACAGGCTTCAACCACCCGTCACTGATTGGGCCATTTTCAACTAGGGGGAGAGAACCAGAATGAGCTGGAGAGGTGATTTATCTATTTGGAAAATGGACCGTTTGGGGTTGTAATAATGTAAAGTATGGTATGCATAGCTGTGAGAGATCAGCTCCGCTGCCCCTCTGCTCAGCTGTGCAGTAAAACATAATTAGTTGCTTGGAAAGTGGCCAAGATACCCATCAGGGGAGAGTGGTAAGCAGTACTGCAAAACAGAAATAAATATCTGCAGTGCCTTTCGTTAGGGTAAAGATCATTAATGTGAAGATGTGACGCTGGTAAGACATTTCTTTATCAGAAGTTAAGCAGTCTTTGGCATCCTTGAGTTTTTCAGTACCAGCTGTAATTGCAAGAATATCAATATTTTCTGGGAAAACTTAGGTTCTTGAATAGGTTAAAAAACATATTAATGATCAAATTATTGATAATTTTTTGATCAAATTATCAAAAAATGTAGTTTATGTACCACCCTGTTTCAGTTATTGTTGTTTTCTGGCATCTTTCTCCTTTTAAAATGACAAGTGATTATAGAACATTTTTAAATCCCTTGCTTGTACCTCCGACATGACAGACTAAACGTTAGCTCCTACTTTTAAAGTGTCATCTTAATTAGTTTCTGATATTGATCCTTGGACTATCCCAAATTCACAATCTGTAGTCTCATGTTTTGTTGTATTTTTATATAAGTGTTTGACCTTTCTTTGTTTTTGTCCAAGAGTTCACAGTAAGTACTGCAGGATGCTTTAGCTGTTTGAGACATAACTGTTGTCTCTCATTTAGTTTACATTTTTTAATTTTTTTATTAAAAATGTGAACATTGTAGAATATTTTAGTCTGTAGATCAGCTTAATTCTTTTCTATACAGTATACTAGAGAAGAAATGTCTCAAATCTCAAACTGTTTTTTTTTTAATCTGTTCATTTAGGAATATTTTAGCTTTTGAAGAAGAGATAGCCAAATACATCCCATACTTATTAAAGAGACCATTTAATTTAGTACAGCTTGGAAGGCATAAGTGAGATGCCAACTTTTAATACCGTTAGCAGTAAACAGGTAGCTAAACCTGGTAGTCTTACAGCTAAACCTGGTAGTCTCACAGCTAAACCTGGTAGTCTCACAGCTAAACCTGGTAGTCTCACAGCTAAACCTGGTAGTCCCACAGCTAAACCTGGTAGTCCCGTAGCTAAACCTGGTAGTCCCACAGCTAAACCTGGTAGTCCCACAGCTAAACCTGGTAGTCTTACAGCTAAACCTGGTAGTCCCACAGCTAAACCTGGTAGTCTCACAGTGCTTCCAAACCAATTTGTCTGACACTGTCACTGTTTATTTTTGTAACGAGTTCCCACAATGCTGCTACGCTAATTATTTAAAAGTAGTTGCGGCTTCTTCAATGGTTTTTGTAAATGAGGAGTCTCAACCAGCCTAATGAGAGGTAAACTCCATCAACATTCCTGGGTAACTCAAGGACTGCTTGCTTTCAAGAAGACAGTAACACTCCTTATCAACCAACATGAAAACAATCACACTCGTCTGTGCCTTTGCAATGCTTGTAGGTCACACATCAAAAGGAAATGACTGAGTTATCATCTAAAAATAATGTTATAAGCATAATGCTGATACAACAGTATCAGCAATATATTCCACTCTGCTTTAGCAGTATGGTTCAAATGCATTCTATTATAATAGAATGTATTATGCAATGAGACAGCATGAGCATAATATTACTTGAGTTGATGATTAATTGAGGTTTTATTTACTTACTTGTATGATTGTGTATCAGAGGAGGGTGTGCAGTTACCTGATACGTAAGAAAACATGTGGAAGATTAAATCTACTTTTGAGAAGCAAGTATTAGGAGCAGTTAAAGAACAACTGAGCAGAGTTAAAGCTTCTCAGTTATATCTATCTATCATTGGAAAGTATTTTATCAGTGAGAGAGAGAGAGAGAGAGCAGAGAATGATAAGAGTCTTTTGTTAAAATAGTTTTAATGTCAAATAAATGCTGTAGCAACATTTATTACATATTAGGTGGAGTGTTTTCTTCATTATATGATCTAAGACCAAATTTTCTGTCTTTTTCTGTGTGTTTGCCAATGCGTCAGTGTCCCATAACATGGCAGAATAAATGGGAAGGACCAGAGGAGCCTATGCAGTACCTCAGAGCTGTTGTAGCACGGGCTGTAGCCACACAGGTAAGGCAACAGTGTGCATAAGTGGAATGAATGCTCTCCTCTTAAAAACTGCAAGCTCAGCAGTTTTGCCCAGTAATGGATGCTAGTATAAAGCATTTTAAATTTCTTACATCACATGCTTTTTTTTAATTTTTCTATTTTATTTTTCATTTATCCAAAGGTGACAAAAATGCCGTGGATGCAGGATTTTAAAGTTTGATTTATAATCATGAGAGTTATTTATAGGTGTGCTTATTAATTAATACACCAGAGAAATCATTTCACAGTTTTCTACATTATCTGATAGCAGAATGTTGTAGGAAGTCTCACTCTTAGGTCAGTGACAGAAAATAAGGGTTCTTCCTCTCAGCTGTGTCTGACTGCACGCCTACCTCAATATGCTCCAACAGACTACTACTACACACACACACATACACACACACACACACACTCAGACATCTAAAAATAATTCATTTCTGTGTGGATGCATTTCATTATTGGAGTGCGTCGCAAAGCACTGTGTGCCTGTTTCTGTTTGCAGGCCTGCTTGTCCTTCTCTGTGCATATGTCTTCCTGACACTTCTCTCTTTTTTTATCCTTTATTCTAGCCTCACTGTCTACCTGAACTCTATCAGTCTTCATGTGTGTCTGTCTGGAGGCTGCAGTGTCCTTCACTGTCTCTTTCAGCTCATCAGTGCTGAGTGATAACTGTGTTAGCAGCTTTTCTGTATTCTCTCAGCTAATCAAGGCAGAGCCATCCAGAGCCGCTAAAGAACCGAGGGCCAGCAGCACAGTGTCCCCAGACATATGAATCAACCCTGGCAATAAGCAAGCTCAGATGTTTTAACTCTACCCCAAGTTACCTGTGTATAATTAGCACACACTGCCGAGCTTTAGCATATATTCCTCGAAGTTCGAGCTGCACCAATAAGGGCATTTGTGACAAAAATCTAATACCTGTTTTTTACAAAACCTTAACCTACTAATCTTTGATTTACACAAATCAGAAGAACTTCTCCCTGTTGTTGCAGAACCTCTCTAGAAATTATAGGTCTAGAAATTTCTAACAATTTTTGTGCTTGATCTGACTTGCTCAGTATACTTAAAATTGCAAACATAGGGGCACATATGCAAAGATATTTGCTGGTGCTGAATGTAAGGAAACTTGAGTTTGTGCATCCTTGTAATTCTGTAAGTAGAAGGTGAAGGAGATCTGCTCCTAAAATATCTTCAACAAGCAAATAGTGTCTGCACTGCTATATTTAACAGCGCAGACACTGTCAAATAGACACTGTAATTGAGGTATTATGATGCATTGGTTTAGGGAAAAGCCTGAACACAGTAATTTATATTTATGTAAATTAGATCCATAGCATTTTCCTTGTTATTCTGGAACACAAAGGCTGTGTGTGTCTTATGGACAATCATAGAAAAAAACTAACTTCTGAAAGCTTCCAACATGATTTCTCCTTTTAGACGTAGCTCTTACACATTTTAAGGAGCATTATGTCAGGTCAAAATCTGGAGTTTGCCATAAGTTATTCAAATTTTAATCAAAAAAGTGAAAAAAATACATTCAGTTTGTTTTATTATTTCATTCCAAATGTTGTGCTTATGGCTGCCAAAAGGATAACTGTGACCTGATGAGAATCTGTTTGCTAATAATGTGTTAAAATCACAATATTAGTTGAAAACACATTATTTGCCCTGGAGATTGCTCTGCTTTGTGAATTTCCCATTCATTTTTTTTTTCTGCTGCAACAACTTTTACCCAAAAATCTGTCATGTCAATGTGACCATTATCTTTTACGTAGGATGTGTTAGCTAGTCAGAGCTACTTGACCATGAAATTGTCAAAGCCGATCAATGCCCAATTTCTAATACAGACTGATACCATGCTATAAAAAAATCACCCATTCCTAACAAAGATTAAATGAGTTCACTTTGATTATGACATTTTTTGTTCTGTTACTGACCTAGAGTTTAGGCTGCTCTGACGTTTTTTTGATACGCTTACAGTACCTACAGCACAGAGAAAACTAAATGGGATAAAGCAATGAAATTGTATTGATCAACTTTATATTATTATATAATTATATTATTATCTAAATAGACGAGCATGTAGATTGTCTTGTTGAGGAACAAAAGTAAGGTGGAGAAGTTAGATTGGAAGAAGCGCAGCACACTGTACAGCCAATTCTCACAGCCCTGGCTTGGACACAGTGTCTATACGCTCGGTGTTCATCATGTTGGATTTTTTTTTATGCCCGATTTAAACTCTGTGACGAAGTTGCTTAAATACAGCTGTTTAAGGGAAGAGAGAGTAGATAGAGACCAAAATCAAACATTGATTCTTAAATCTTTCCACTTTTGTTGTCCATGCATAAATGAAAAGATGCTTTGCTCTAAGAATAGAAAAAAATATATATGCTCAAGTGACTTCCTTTCTAAAGTTCTGCAGCTTTTTCCCCCAAAAACATAAATGTAACTAAAAAAAGATGCAAAGAAGCAGGACAGTGTTCTTACCCGATGAGTTGTCCTGGGGACAAAACTAAATGGTTTTTGCAGTGACACAGAAGGAAGCTGCTTATCTAATCAAAGCAGATGTCTGATCTGATGCCCTAGATCACCATCATGGATAAGGCTCTTATCTCTGGCTCTTATCTCTGGCTATGCAAATATTCACAACATACTGGTTATTTCTGTTTTTCCTTTGGCCCCTTTCTCTCCATTTATGTATTTTTTTGTGCAAACAGTTACTACTCTGCATGTCTGTAGCTCGATGTGTTCTTTGTTTACCGGGGCCTGCCATAGCAATGCATAGGGAGAGCAGTGCTTATTTTTTATTTTTTATTTTTATTTTTTTCCTGGGGATTAAAAAAAATTGGATTCTTTTGATTAAAAGCAGGTCAATAATTGTTGTTCTAGTTATTCATTATGTTCTCATTAGCAGGTGATTGTGTTTGCGGTATTTTCAGGTTGTTGTGTGGTAATAAAAAATACAAGGAAAGTCAGAGTAGCTTATTAATCGCGCATTTCTATTAAATATTCTATTTTATTAGTTTATATTTCTAATGTACTATCTAACTCAGACATGGACTGTCAGGTTGCAGATTGGCTCATTTCGAACATGTCTGTGACCAAATAATACCATTAAACTTGTTCAATGGTTAATAGTTTATTATTATTATTTTTTTTTAATCCAAACAATTTCATTAGTATAAGTACACTGTAAGTACTCTCATCTTAAAATCACCTGTAAAATTTTTCTTTCTGACTTGGAGAAAATTGATGTAATGCTTGAATTATGTATTATCTGAGTCTGTTTATCTTCTAAACGATTGGTTTACAAATCCGTGTGCCTCTTGGTATAATTTTTACACAGAGTTGGGTTGAACGTGCGAGCAGACAGGCTCTCCTCTCTGACATCCTTGATTTATCAGAGCTCTTCCACCCTGATACCTTCCTGAACGCTCTGAGACAAGAAACGGCCAGGTAGGAATGAAAGTTTGCATTTTTTATGTGAGCCAATCACAGTTTAAATCATTACTTTTTTCCTCTCTTTTTTTCAGATCCATAGGCTGTTCCATGGATAGTTTGGTGTTTGTCTCATCATGGAGGAGTCCAATTGCTCAGGCCAAGCTACAAGTCAAGGTAGAGCATATGAAGCAGCTGACAGTCAGTTTAAATGACTTTATTTAAGAAAGTCATGCTCAGTTGCTTTTACACATCATGTAAATTGCACATGAGTATTGATACTAAAGAATCAGTCCAACTATTACTCAACTATATCAACAATGACCAAAAGTAATAATTCATAATCTCCTTCTATCCTTTCCAGATTTTTCACTCGTTTCTAGAGGTTGAATTCTTCAAAACTGACACCAAAACTTAAAAACTCCTCACAGTCTGATGTGATCAGCTACGATCTGTCTGACCACTTGGGGGCATTGATAGATTATTAACAACAAGACAGTGATGTTAAAGAAAGTAACATACCTGGTTGTAAGGCAACTGGACACCGAATTTTCTCCCCACTAAGTACTTCAAAGACTTTGCAGGACTCTTGACGTGCCACACAATCCTCTCCATTACGGTTTTATGATGCCAACCCTAATTTTAAAGAAACGTTTCAGGGAGAGAGTGGGAGAAGGTAACAGAACCATCAGGTGCTCACTGCTGTTTCTCTGTCAAATATCCAATTTAAGAGTAACTTCACTGTAGGAGTAGAACTGCTTTAAGTAAAACGAGACATTTGGAGCAAAGGAGAAGGATCGTCTAATTAAAGCGGCTTGAGGGCGGAGTCAGATGTCCAACTCGGCCTACTATCTGCAAACCTACCTGTAATCTGATTGGATCAGGAAATTTGTGATTGACTTGACCTGGACCAGATAATGTGTGCCAACTGTAGATCCCACCATTGGGTTGCAGAAAACTGAAACCATAATCAAAATGGTGTATGGTAGAGTGATAGGCAATTGCAAAATAATTGAGCAAAAGACAACAAGCAGGGATTTCAAAGATTGAAGCAGAAACTGAGAAGAAAATAGAATAAGATGGACGGCAAACGGTTTTCTGCACAATAATTAGAGACGGACATGTCTGGTGTCTTTGAAAGCTGTCTTGATTGATTTAGAAATTTGACAGATGGGAATATTTAAGATTTAAAAAAGGCTGTAAATCATCGTAGCAGCACAGCATGTTTCTGTCCTTCATGCTGTGACAGAGGTTGATGTAATTTCATTGTCTTTTATCCTTTAGAGTAAGGTTTCATTTCTAGTTATGCCAATAGAACTTGGCATGACTTAAGATGCACTTTGTTAAACTACACAAAGGAAGGAAGGAAGGGTGGAGTCTGCAGCTGCAGGGAGGAAAAGGAAAATAAACATCACACAAAAAGAGAGAGAGGATAATTGTTGAGCTTTCTTACGCACAGATAAATGCATGCACACAATGATCTCTCTTCTAGATTTGTCTCTCCCTCACTTGCTCGTTTTTTTTCTTTTTTCTTCTTCCTCCGATTATAGTGATTTAGAGTTTTAGTCGTCTGTGCTTGTCACATTTGGTGCCAAGGTTTCTTTTGTCTGGCCTGCTGTGGAAAATCCCTGAGTCACTCAAACAGCGTCTCTCATGTAATCTGTTTTGCAACTTCTTCATCGAGTGACCTCAGTGTTCGTCACCCTTTCGTAGTTTATATTTGCTCCATTAGGCTATTTTAATGCACGAGCCCCAACTATGCCGCTCTCGTCACTCTTCTCTTTGGCGTCGATTCCCCTCTTCGTCGTCACAGTCAGATTCATTTTGCTTCCTTCTTTCCCTTTGGATTTGTAGGTCGGTGGCCTCCAGTTGGAGGGGTGTCGTTTTGACGGGATCCACTTAAGTGAGAACCAACACGATTCCCCCAGTGTCTCGGCGGTCCCAGCATGCTACATGGCCTGGGCTCCACAGGTAGCTCACTTTCGGCGTTGTTAAACTTCCTTTACATTTACAAAGCTGGCAAGGTTTTCTGAGACTTGGCTGGACTTTAATCAGTTTGCTTCACCTTTGTTTGACATTCTAACTTGTAAAACAAAAAAAAAGAATTGCTCACATTGAGTAAATTTCGGAGGCTAAATTATTTTTTTATCTAAATGTAACAGTCAAAGTGATTTGCTTAAAAAAAAAGACTAAACGTGCATTTAAGAGTTCATTTTAACATTGCAGCTGAGGTGCACCCTTTATTTGAGCAATCTTCTCTTTCCACAATCCTGTCAGCAGTTTTATAGGTCAAGCAAAAGCCTTGTTAATTCACTGCCTTTGCCTGTGCAAATTGAGTGGACTTGCATTCTGTGTCTACCTCATTTTTATTACAATCAGTGTGGAAACCGGAGAGAAAGGCAGTTATAGTCTACTTTAATCTGTGATGTTTAAATGTCATTACGGATATTGAATAGTGGGTGCAAAGGTAAAGCATGCCTTTACTGAGCTACTGTTGCAGTCTTTACTGACAGGCAACACAGCATATTCTCTAGGAAAATGGAGGCCTGCTTTATAGGACTGACACTAATTAAAATCTACCAGCTGACGCATAAATTCACAGATTAAATCATTTTTTAACTGCTCAATTTTAGAGTAAAATAGCTCTGAAATAGAAGCTAGTTTACAGTGACGTCGCATGACTTAAAATTTAAAAATCACATGTGAATTTCATGGACCACATTTAAAATTCACCTGTGGTACACACAAATTAAAGTCGTTTAAGTCACAGAAAAAAAACACAAGTAAATGTGTATTTGGTACAGTTCTTTGTAATAAAAAAACAACCATGTGATAAACATGTAAAAACAATGGTGTCAGTGTTCACATTTCACTCTCTTTCCGTTTTTAACTTGCACAACCATCCATCCATCCATCCATCCATCCATCCATCCATCCATCCATCCATCCATCCATCCATCCATCCATCCATCCATCCATCCATCCNCTCACACACACACACACACACACACACACACACACACTATCTTACATGCTAATCCTCAGTGATCTCCAACAGTCAACCTGCGAGAGGCAGGGTTTGCACATACAGTAAATATTTTTATATAGATATTGCACTTTTACCCTTTATTCCAGATCTCTACAGCCGACTCCACTGACTCGGAGGAGAGCATCTGGCTGCCGGTGTACACCAGCGCAGAGAGAGTGAAGGTGGTCACTCACATCTCCCTGCCCTGCGGACCAAACCCCAACCAGTGGATACAGACCGGAGCTGCTCTTTTTCTCAAACAACAGTGAAAGGGTGTCATCATCGTGACGAGGCCGAGCACAGAAAGATAGAAAAGAAAAGAAAAAAAAAAATGTCTTCAGTCTCCAGTACTGGTTCTCATTTTGTTGCTTGTGCTACAAGAAGTATCCTAAGTTGGAAGACAAAACCTTTAACTTCACTGGTTGATGTTGACATCTTAATACAATAAAAGCATTGTTATTGTTCAGTTCTTAGGTTGCAGATCAGTTTATATGTTATTAGCTTAACTTGTGTTAGTTTAATATAATTTGGTTCTGGACATTCTACACATTTCATAAATGAAGGAATTCATATTTATTCACCAGGAACACTTAGCCTATGTTATATTCCAGAGAAAGGCTTTAATTCTGAATGTTTGCTTCAAAATATTTTTGTTACCGTCATTATTTATGGACCCTATTTATCAAAAATAAACCTATAAAAAAAACATCATGGTTTATTTATTTAAATGAGTTTTGTCATGGTTTGGGTTCTGCAAAATGAGAATCGGTACGTTTATCAGCCCTCGGATAATTTTCAGTGTATTTCAGAGAGCAGCTGATCCTCAGTGTCAGTGGGCAGAATGTTTCCACAGTAAACAATACAGATCACCAGGAAAAGCCAGCAGATTGTGATCCTCTCTCAAACACACAAACACACAAGTCAGTCCCTAACCTTTGTGTGATTGGTTGTGAGTCGAGGTTGAATGGAGTCAGTGAAGCTGTGATGAATGTCCAGAGAGCAACATGGCAGAGTGTGAGGTGCACCTCACAGAAACACACATCCATGGATGTGTGTTTCTGTGTGCACAAATCCAACTGAGAGCTCTAAATTTGATTGATGGACTAATTAGGTCTTCCTCTTTCTCTATTGGCCGACGTTTCAATTGTGTTAATGCAGTTGTACAAATGTTTGATAATATGTCAGCCCGTATGTTTGTGCTCATGTTTGACCGGGAGCGCGTGTGTGTGTGTGTGTGTGTGTTTTGTGGAGACAGAGAAAGGAGCTGAAACGAGGGAGGAGCGGGGTTTTGTGTGCGCACTGCAGTGTGACAAAATGGGAGCAGAATGGAACAGCGGGTTTAAAAAAGTGAGAGGATTGGATTTCTGTGAAACGAGGCCCTCTGGGTCAGATGGGGAAAGAGACATGGGGACGGAGGCAGAGAGAGAGAAAAAAATAGATAATGTAGGCAACAGGAAAAAGTAATAAAAGACCATAAAACCTGAGTGAAACAGGAAAGTAAGGGTGGCACAGTTGACATAATTTAAGAGAAAAAGAGCGGCTAAAGGGAAAGATAGGTAGGACTAGTGGTGAGTGATTTGTGTTAAAATTAAGGAAGGGTGCATCAAAGACAAAAAGTAAAACTCACTGGTTTACATGTCAGGAAGTCCAAGTTTAGGAACTTTAACGTCTTTATTCAAACATATTTGTGCATATTTACCACTTTTTGCTCGAATAAGTATTGGTCAGGCTAAATTTGCTTTCACATAACTCATATTTGCTACATTTTAACCTATAAAACAAAAGACATAAAAAATATATTCAAGGTTAGATCTGACTTTTTTAAAAGACTTTGTGGATAGATCAGGGTTGGCTTGAGATCTCGGAATATTAAACTTTCTCAATGTTTATTTTCTTATGGAAGCCTGTTCTATTCAGTGGCAGTTAGCATTTGACCTCTTTTGGTACAATACGTGTACCAAAAGTGTGTGTGTGTGTGCGTGTTTTTACAAATACGGGTAATATATCTATAATATCTAACGTTATTGTTGAATAATTTAATCCAGAATAATTTTCCTTTGGACTTCTCACGCTGTCGTTTGTCTTAAATCATTAGTGATGCCCTGGTAGTGAGCAACTTCAGTGTCTGTCGTCATAAATTGAAGTTAGCAGTGTGTTTGCACTTTGAGAAGATTTATCTGCTTGAAAGTTGAATGAAACCTAATGTTTTTAAAGAGACAGACACCTCAACAACTTGTTCAAATTGGATGATGAGGTTTTGGAACAGAAGTGACTTGTAAAAATTTGAAAAGCAAGACCAAACTACTAGTCTGAATTACTTCTAGATGCATCACATTTCATCTGAGTTATTTATTTGTCTACTAAAAGCTTTTCAGAAATTCAGAAGCAGCTCTAAAACAGCAGCTGCCGTTGAGGAGTTGTTTCTTATCCTTTGAGGACTAATCCTGCAAGCAGAGGTTGGAAAATTGACATTAAGCACTGCAGCAAACCGAAAATGATTTAAAACACAACAAAATTATTTGTTTCCAAGGTGACGTGTTCAGAGGTTTTGTCTTTAAAACACATGAGAGAGATGCATATTTAAAGAAAAACGAAGAACTATTGCGGGGTGTGTGTTTTTTATTTTTTTATTTTTCATGTGATGGTGTTCATCCTTTTTAGTGAGTCAGTTTGGTTTTGTTTGTAAACCACAGAAGCATCTTGGGAAAAATTCAAATGCAGCACACACCGACTGACAAAGTTATATTTGCATCTGCAAATTGGTAAAACTGGTCTTAAATCAGTCTTACATAAACAAGACGCATACCCATTACAGTCATTTCTCACTACATTACAAAAAAAATGTATTTTGCCTCTTTTTAATTTCTCTCTTTTCTTGGAGACGTTCTCTATTCTTCTTGAACTTCCCCTCTTCTTTCTGCTCTGACGTCCCGCCATTCACTGTGTTCAGAGCCGTAAACACAGAGACAATGCGTTGCTTCTGTTTGCATTTGGATGTCGGACATAAACATTTTATTCCTCACGTGCATATCTCGCATACACATCTTTCAAACCGTAGAAGTGACTAAAATGCAGGAATACAAACAAAAACTAACTTGGGACTTTTCATTTGTTTGCCTTCAGTGCAGATATGTAATCTATCCTGCCTGTGATTGGGGTCGGATTAATTCACTGCACCACATTTATTATTTATTCCTCAATAAAATATCCACACTTTGGTATTTTAGTCTGTGGCAGACAGCACTTTAGTGTGTTAGTGTTCATAAAACTACAGTGCTGCATTTCTTTTTTTTAGTTTTTTTTACTTTAAAGTAATCCCAGATGAGCCTCATTCACAGGGCTGCCAAAGTAGCATTACCACTCTGAGCACATCATGTCATTTGTCTAAATTAGCTCAGTGGAAACAATATGAGTGACACTTGATTTTTCTTTTTTTTTTCATTTTATGCCATCTGTACTTTTTAAATCTGTCTCTGGACAGTCTTCTCTGGGTTTTCTGGCAGTGACATGGGTGGTTTATCAGGACAATATTCAGTCCAAACTTGTCACTTTGCTGCTTCCCTCCAAAAACAACCGCTGGATAAGAGAGGAGGCCACAGTTTGTCTGACATCAGTAGACGGGTTTGATGTAGCCAACAGTGCTAATTGAGATTACAAATCACACAACAAGAGAGTTGGAACAGATGGAAACACAACATGAGAGATCAAAATGGACGAGATCCATAATGAAATGAAAGCAAAACTGACTGAGGGAAAAAAAAAAGTAAAAGTAAAATTGTTTTAGTTTATGCAAACGCTAATGTTAGAGAATAGGTGTTTGTAACACCAGGGGAAAAAAATTTCAAACACAGAGATACTTATAACATTTTATTCCTACCAGTCAATTTTATGCCAGTTACCATTTATTCTTGTTAGTTTTGTCTTCAGCTATTTCTGCTGTGTATGTAAACATAATATGGCAAATGTAAAAAAATAAATAAATAAAAAAATCAATGTACAAACCCTCCAAGTAGACAAAATTCTACATTTTCTTAGTTCTCAGAGAAGATACACACTTGAGCTCCTGAGACAAAAACATTTGATTGAAATATTTATTAAACTAGTAACTAGTCACTCCAGACATTCTTTAAGCATGTTTACCCATAAATCTATCAGCAGCATGGAGTTGTTTCTCAGTGTCTGAGCTAAATAAAT
>NW_006800094.1:289548-323867 GCF_000485575.1 Poecilia formosa | reverse complement strand
ATATATATGTTTCTTTTTCAACTAACTATGTTTCAGAGCCAAATGTCACTTGTCTTTCACTGAGTTTGGCAGATTGTGTGCTTAGATTTGACAGCTACATTGCTTTAGTGCTGGTAAACCCTCAAAGTAAAACACACAGAAGGGCATATTGCAGACAAACAGTCAGTCAGTCACTACAAACCTTAACACAGTTGAAAAAAGATCGTTCATGTCTGAAACAAACATGAACAATCTTTTTTCAACGTTGTTTGTTTCAGACCCTCCTGGCAGGAGCGACATCTTTCTGTCTCACAGGGCACATGCAGCGGCGTCCTAACTGGAAAGTTAATAAACTGGCATGGGATGCGTGTGCAGCCAGAGATAGGACGCCAGACTCAGCGTCGGTGACCTGAGGTGTCTGCACAGAGGCCACAGGATG
The DNA here is from genome assembly GCF_000485575.1 of Poecilia formosa. NCBI lineage: Eukaryota > Metazoa > Chordata > Actinopteri > Cyprinodontiformes > Poeciliidae > Poecilia > Poecilia formosa. The sequence goes on along the minus strand of NW_006800094.1, from coordinate 323,449 downwards.
CTAAAAGACAAACCTGCCGCAGCCTGTCCACCCTGCTGCCCACTGGCAAGCCGTACATAAGTATCTGCTGCTGTACCGGCAGGCTTCTTCCCTCAGGCTGTGAGGCTCCGGAGTTCATCTCTGGACTAAAGCGCAATAATAGTTTTATTGTGTCTAACTTCATAACTCATTCATTCATACATACAAAACCCATCATGGTAAATTTCAGCGTATAATCTCTGTCTGAATAACTTTAATAAAACTGAATCTTGACTCATGAATTCTTAACCATTACTTACTGACATTATGGCATTACTAATGCTATAATGGCTTTTTCCATTCTCTAGAAGAGAGCACAGATTATATTTAAAACACTAAAAGCCCCTACTCTAAAAAATGTTTTGCTCCTTGTCAGGTATAAAAATAAAATGTTGCAGGATCACGGGGGCTTTCCTTTATACATAAAGGACTAGAACAATGTGTCAGAGAAATGCATTGCTGTGACAAAAGAAAGCTTTCAATTGTTGTTTTTTCTGATAACATTGTGCAGACGCATTAGATGGTTCAATATGTAGCATTTAAATTAAACATAGAGAGGAAATGTCAAATAGACATTTTGAATAGACGGATCTAAGCATTCGAAATTGAAATTATGCATGTTGGAAAGTAATTAGGGGTGTAGGGAGAAAGGTAGCTCTGCCCTTTGGCTTTCCTTCCTTTTCCCTCCTTGCAGCAGCAGGTGCAGCATCCAGGATTCAGGTGGAAGGCAGGAAACCCTGCCTGGGGCATTTTATGCTGTAAATAGAAGCAGTGTTAGTGAGTGTTTTTCATAAGGTCAGAAACATTAACCAGTTTAATCAAATCAATAAATTATGTTATTTTGCTAGCAAGTTGAAACCATATACCATTTCAAATTACGCAGGTTTTCTCACTTCTTGGCAATAAGTCAGGCTGATTCGTGTTTTAGTTCAGCTCTCACTGCTAAAACGATCAATCTATGATACATTCGTGAAACATGCAAGATTTTTTAGATGACACTGTCTATTTATTTAAAGTCATATATCTACACACAAGGCTTACTGTAACGTTTAGCAGTTCATGGAGGCTCCGGTGATTTATTCACAACATTTGAGTTAATAGGGGGCCAACGCCTCAAATATTCTGCTCACTTGTTCACAGTTTTCCTCAGCCACTTTGGTGTGTTTCTCACATCGCCATTAACATGACATTCAGTTCATTTTTCAAAACGTTTAAGTACAAACTGCAAAACCCGGTTGATAACCTGCAAAAGTGTGTCACTTGCTCAAAAATGAATAGTTAATTTCTCAGTCCTTGTGCGTCAGTGTCATCAAAATGAAAGTCCTGACACCATGTTTATGAAGGATATAGTGAAAAGGCTTTGTAATGTATTCAGTGTGACAGCTCAGTCTGGAAGTGTTTTCCAATGCAAAGAAGTCCAATCAAAAAAATCATGTACACCTGAAAATGCTCAAGACGCCACTGCACACTATTTCTAGATAAACGAGTGCTTAACACCGAATTCATACTGTATTCTTTACTTTATTACTTTTTGCTATTCTTTTTTTTTCACAGCATTATGCAAATAAAAGTGCAAACTTGTTTGGAACAAAAGAAAAAAAAAACCTTTGGGTGAAGCTGTGGAGAACAACATCAGACTCACCTGATAAAAAATGGTTCAGTCAGGGAAGCACAATTAAGAAATGCATAAAATTAACAGATTTGGACGTCTAGTTCAACATGTCTGTTTGCAATGACGATTTACTCTAGAGGGATTGACTATTCAGCAATTACTGAGTACAAACCATTTTGACTGACATGACATAAGCATTTCAAGAAGACGTACAACATCATAGTTACTTGAATTGAATTTGAAGGTGTTTTTTAATGCCTTTCCATTCAGTAGCCCAGTTCTACCCAGTAAGGCAGTCAGTAAGTTGTTTTCCTTGGGTTTGCAAAGTCTTTCTCACCATAATTCATTTTATTTATTAATTTTTTTGTTGTTGTTGACTTGCTAAAACTTATTCAGGTCAAGAAGACACTTTTAGGTCCAATCTGTGCAGCTTGCTTGATCTTGCTGCTTGTGGAATTTATTTATTTTTTCTCCTCAAAAAAAAAAGTCCTACTGACAGATGGCATTGCAATCCTAGAGAAAGCCCATTAGATGTGGTTATAAATGTTATCTATCCGGGGTGAACCGTGTCCTTCTGCTCAGTATTTAATTTAGAACATCTAGATCAAAACATGCTTGCATTTTCCTCTGCCGTGTCATGTATGAGATACCGTGCATATGTCAAAGTAGCTGACAAGTTGAATGAAGTTCAAAGGATGTCGGCGAGTGAAACCCTTTGTGTTGTAATTAGGGAGCATCTTGAGGGAGAGCGGCAGTCGTCGCTTCCACGTGGAAAACAAGCGTTGCATGCTGCAGGAAGTTACCTCGTGCCTTCGCTATATCTGTATGCGTGGAGGTGTGAATGAGAATGTGTGAGGAACACATATGTTCTCCTCAGTGTGCTGCACAATGGTTTTTGTGCTCAAACGTGTTGTGTATTGGTGGGTGATTTTTTTTTTTCTTTCCCCTTCGAGAGATATCCGGCCTCCAGCTGAGTCAGAGGGGCTGACAGATGACTACAAGGTCACTTGCTCTCAAATCTGTGATCCTCTCTGGAGACGCAGACGCACTTCAGGGGAATGTCTGACTTTTTCTCTCTCTCTCTCTCTCTCTCTCTCACTGCACTGACTCATCTCTATTCTCTCCTTCTCTACATGCTGCCTTTCTACCATTTCCTCCGAAATCATTTTTATATTTGATGTATTGCTTGCTCTCCATCTGTTGAAAATAACTGGGCTTCTTAGGTAATGATTCTCTTTGGTTCTGACACTCTGTTTTTTTTTTTGTTTTTTTTTACTTGAACATTTGATAGAGTCAATTGTATCATTACTGCAGTAAATATTATGTTAAATCCCCCTGTGAACTTATAAAAGGAACTATCTGGATTTGGAAGTGCTAATTTAAACAAATAGAAGCTAGAAAATACAGAGTAAAATCTTTTGTTTAATTTTGCTATCCAGCTTTACATTGTTTCTACTTATCAAACATCAAGAGAGATCAAAATCTGTTGGAAACATATAAATCGTTGTAATGGAATTGAATCAAAGCTTTAGCAGCCCAGCAATATTTAAACAGAAAAGTTCAGGAGATGATCGTCGCCTTCCTAAAATAATGGCCTTTTAAAAAAAAAATCATGTTTTGATTTTTTTTGAGGGGGGCGAAAAAAAAAACTCCACCTTTTTCCAAAAGATGTTTTAGGCAAAAAATAATCATGTTTGGCAAAATAAATATGCCTTAGGGCCATAATTTTAGGAAGGTGACAATATGCTGCTTTTACATGTAAATTTACCTGTGGGAAAGGTTAAGGAAATAAAAAAACAACAAAAAAAAACAATATATAATTACATTGTATGACTTCATTTACAACTGTCTATGAAATCAAATTATTTACTCATTGCATTAACATCTAATTCTGAAAGCTGTCCTTTAATCATCATTATGGTTCTGACACATCTCAGTTACCTTTGGATTTTTATTTATTTTTTTTTTTTTTAAATCAAAAATCCAATCCAAATACCCAATGCAGTGGAATGAACAGCTCTTCCAGACATCACTGCAATGTATTACTTTAGTTGGTATTAAAAACATGCGCCTAAAGGACTAATAACATATGGTTGAATATGCTCTTTCTGTAACCAGTGCCATTCACAAAGCGTGTGACCTAAATAGTAAAACTGTCACTATATCCCAACAGTTTTATGGGGAATTATTGTAGAAGAGAAAAACTAATCTGGTGCTCATCTGCTCTAAAAAAAACAACAACAAAAAAAAACATAAATGATGACAGATATGTTTCTGAGCCCCCTAATGAGACTAGCTGGAACCTGATTCAATGGAGCCAGCTCAGTTCAGCTGTTACTGCGACAACATGAGAGTCGATAATAGTTTTGGAGAAGAGGAAGCTAACTGTATGACATTCTGCAAGCACACTAATTAATATTAAAGTGCACAGTTGCATTTCAGAGGCTCGGTGAAGGCTTTTCTGACAAATACAGCATTCCTCCCAATCTGAAATTTGTGTTTGAATTGTTAATGAAAACATAATAAGCTCTATTGCAAGTGGCTTCCAAGACAGATGTGTCTCTCTTTCAACACACCTGAGTCAAATAATGAGGTCATTAGCAGGATGCTGGAGAAGCTGACTGCATGCAGAGGAAGTCATTCAGCCCTTCGACTGCACATGTTCTGGGCCAGGGACGGATTTAAAAGTTGCAGGACAACCGGCCCCTGAGGCTTGGATTTAAGACCACTGATGTAATTCTTCAGTAGTTTTTTTTTTTTTTGTTTTTAAGTCTTTCGCCAAATTCAGATTATTACAGCTTCTACATACCAGAGGTAATTTATTGACAAATTTACAGAGATGAAGTTTTTGTTTAGACTCATTGTGAAAACATATTCTTTCAATATCCTGTGATCTGTGTCTCCAGCTTTATTTGAGTCCTCTTTTAAACTTCAGACAGTATTTAGAAAGTAAGTCCAGTAGTGTTATGTGTCCACATAAAGCCTTGGCTTCATTGATGTTTTCCATAGAAGCTTAACAAATATTGAGTTATTAAACTTTTCCAAACATGTTTTCAGAAGGAACCTTTTCTTTCCCAGACCTTCAGTCTCTTCAAAGCTATTTCCATTCAGTGCAGATGCTCAACAGATGGCCTGAGCCGCTAAGATCAATCTGTATTTGTGAAGTTGCTGTTCGGCAAAAACCTGTTTTTTTCTTCTTTTTCTTTAAATGAATGATCAACAAATGTAGCACCATACAGACATCTAGCACCGTAATTCTGTCTGAAAAACAAAATGGTAAATAAGAGCTTTATTACAACTTTCAGTATTTTCATTTTAGATCATCCTCTACAACCTTTTTCACAATAATAATCCAACAAATTAGATACTCAAGATTGTTGCAAATGTACATTTTTCAAATGAATTCCTGAAAATAAATGTGTCGCAGACTGAAAGATCGGGAAAGATCAAGAGGAAATCCTTAAACGCTCAATAGGACAATTGGTTACAAAATATTTAAAAAGTTAAATGAGGAGGCAGGACAAAGAAGCGTTGAGCCCAGTTTGGGCCTGGTGATCGTCTGGCCTCCATCTAATATTGAAGAATGCTTCAGATTAGAGAGCTGACAGCAGCTAACTGTCCAGCTGCGGTAACCCCTCCCCTCTGCCGTCACGGCCAATGGACCGGCGTAGATTAATCACCCCTCAGGACCTCGGCCAATTACAAAAGTCGCCACTCATCTCCAGCCAGGGATGCCCTTGAGAAAACACACACATACGCACCCAAGCTGGGGACACACACAAATTTACACTCTCACCACTTAATTCAGCCTTCTGAGGGCAGCGGACCCGCTCAGTGCGGATGTTTATGGTTTCTATGAAGCTGTAAATCACCGTGGTAACGGCCAGGCAGATTTATGGCCTCAGATTGTCCACCAGCCCTTAGACAAACTGTGGATCACTTGCTCACACGCTTGTGCGCCCCAGAGTGAAGATGATACTGCATGGAGGCTGCTTGTGGTAGCTTCTGACTTCCCATAACTTGTACAGTATGAGTGATGGATCACATTAGAGGCCATTAGAGTTTATTTCTTAAAACATAAAAAGACAGAGACCTTTAGTGAACACTTTGCAAATGTTGGCTAATTTTCAGCTGTGATCTCTGAAGCTGGTGACACAGGCACTGTTTTCTTTTTCCTTACCTGTGTCCGTTTCACATTTCGGATGCGTCATTATGACCTTGGCTGTGGTGCTGTAAGCAGGGAGGCGCTGTCAGGAACTGTCCATACCAATCAAGCTGTGAAGGCCTGCCGATTCAGAGCATCTGTGTGCTGACGTTTGCAAATCAGACATCAAGTGGTGAAAAAAGTGCTACTATTCCATCCAACAAAGTACGGTGGCAGGTAGTGGGGGGGTTTGTGTAATTCGTCAGCGGTCAGCATAATAAGGATTTTATTTTTACAAAATTCAGTCCAATGTTGTTTTCTAATATATGAAGTATTTTTGTTAAAGAAACCTTCTCATCTCTTCAGCACAGAACGTGTTGTCTTCTTGACAATGTTTGCAGAATCTGTTGCAGGGTAACTCCCTCCAAGTGCAATGATCCTCCAATCCCCCAGGTACTGTAGTCTCAGTTTCCGTTCAGGTAAATGATAATTAATCCTTTGCTTCTTCTCTCAACAGGAGGAGATTATCTTTAGAGATAAGGAAACTTCCCCAAAGAGGAGCTAAATAAACTGAAAATAATTCAAGTACTCACAAGGGATATATTTAGACCATAAAGCAGGTGTCCACATGGAAATGTAATCCTGGCCCAACCACAGTTGTCGGCGCATTGGTAGAGAGGTGGATAAAGCCTTGAAATAAATGAATGCAGCTTCACAAACTCAAAATAATGTTTTCTTTTGTTTGTTTTTTTATTCCAACCTTTTAGTTTTATATACATTTATTCAGTTGGGTGGGGATGGAATAAAATTCCCATTTTAAGAAATAATTAGTTCCAGGTGGCACGCATACTTTAACTCAGATCAACTTTTATACATCGATGTAGAAATTGATATGATTTCTATTTATAGATCTAATATACTTATATTTACAGAAATGTGTATTTGTATAAATAGACCTATGTGGGTAAAGTATTTTTTTTTTGTTAATCAAAGTCTCTGAGGACCTTTAATGAATATTCCATGACTTTTATTTTTTTTGAATAGCTCCAGATAAGTCAATAAAATTCAAGAACATGTATTCCTAGCAATTTGAAATCAAATCAGGATATTAGCCACAAATACTGCCAAAAGGATGTCTAAACAGAAAAAAGAAAAACCTATGAAACAAAACATTTACTAACTTTACTGCACCATTTTAAGATGTGCAAAAATTAGCATAAGTAACATACCACTGTGTGTTTCATGTAGCTTCATAAGTACCTCTTTCTTTCTATGTTTGTGTGTGTGTGTGTGTGTTTGAATGAAGGAGTGGAGTTCTCTTTCTTCCTTATCGTCATCGTTGCATCAGCAGAGTGTTACTGAAACCTGTCCCAAAGTAGTTCTCCTCGGCTCTCTTCTGCCTAACGAATCAAAAGCAGCTGCTGTATCCACGGCATGCGTTGAAGTTCTTTTGATTTTTGTTTCAACAAATTGTCCTTAATATATACTTAGCTTATTAAACCTTTGCTAGGAAAAAGTCAAATAATTTTATTCTCCTTGACAAAAGAAATCTCACTTTCCCCTGGACTCTCTTCACTTTCAGACCAGTAGCTCCAATGCAACAGATCGAGCTCTTGGGCCTTATGCTGTTGCATCAATCACTTGTTCTGTGTATTTGTTTGAGTGATTCTACGAGGAGCTGCAGCCAGAGACTGATCAGCTCGGTGTCTCTGCTACTAACATGCTTCATTAGTGGAGACAAATGCAGCCAAGCCGGCAGACGGATGCAGTCTGACCAAACAGATGGACCAGTGGAGACCATTCAGGAAGATGAGTACAGACAGTTGGTAAAAGGGGGGTGGACCAAGGTCATGGGATTTTCAGCACCTATATTTAATTGTGTTTCCACAACAACATACAGATAGATCAAATAATGAAAATCCAGACATGGTTAGTCCAGGTGAAAGATCAAAATATATGTATGTGCAGATGTGACAAAGTTGTAAAAAAAATTAGGATATCCTAATTAGTCTTTTTTTATGTTTTTTAAAGGGGAAGTATTATATATTTTGCAAACACATAGTGCTATTCTAAAGCACAGTTAAAAAACTGTCACCTTCAGTTGTTATAAAAATCCTGTATATATCAAACGTATCATGATGTAAAAGAAATTAACACCTCAAAATTGAGGCTCTGTCTCTTTACGAAGCTCCTGCTCTTCCTGACACGCTGCCTTTTGCAGATCATCACGAAAACGTTCCTCTATTAAGCTTTTAAGATTGTTCTCAGGAGTGTTGGACTGAAAAGTATGATAAGCTCAGCTGAAGTGCAGTTCCAACGGGTGTTTGCTTATAGCTACTGCCACTAGTCTGTAGGAGCTGAGTGGGGGAGTTGCAGGAAGGGTTGCTCTGTGAGGTGGAAGCTTCACTTGCAGACTGCAGTTCAGAGGAGAAGCTGCATGGAAAAGGTGACACTCTGTGAGGCCGAGCGTTTTGCCCACCTGAATTTTGCCCCCTTAAAAAATTCACACAGCAGTGTTAAAATCTTGTAGAATTATGTACCTGAAGAAGAAATGTATTTAGATTCATTCAGATAATTCAGTTTTAGAATCTTGTTTGTGAAGAACCATGACAGGAATTTCAGAGACTTATTTTAGCGTTTTTGCATCCTGCTTTTGGGGTGAACTTCCTTGGTAAGCAGTACCTGGGTATGTTGCAAATCTTTCACCATGTCCTCCATTTGTAGACGGTTTTCCAAACAGTGGGAAGGTTCAGTTTATGTTATTTAGAGACCTATTCAATTTTCTCATCAATGTCATGATCTATGGTGGTTGAATGGTGAGGAAGGACGCAGGCAGGCCCAGGATGAAGTGATGAATGATTTAATGAAAGTCCAACAGAGGCAGCACAGGGAAACAGACTGGTTACACACGACGAGGATCCGACAAGAGACAAAGACAACAGGTGGGACTAAATACACTGGGAGGGTGATCAAAGAAACGAGACACAGCTGGGAACAATCAACAGGGAGGACAGAGACTCACAGGGGAACAGGCTAATAAACACAGAAAACCCAGATCACAACAATCAAAGGTTTTAGACAGTTTTTTGAATCTTCCCATGGAGTCCACTCTCACTTCACCAGAGAGGAGCACATCAAACTAAATATCTAAAGTTTAAACAGCACAAACATGAGGAATGATTGCCTGATCATGTCCTCCTGATCTGTGTATGTGTCTTAAAATTGATTTTTTTTTTCAGTATTATAATAACTGATATTTAATACCCACATATCCAAACATGTTGAAACATAACCCTTGCAGGCTGTTGCAGGGAGTTTTGGATTTCCTTCATGCTTGTCCACCTTAGAGTGACAGAATGAGAGGGAGACAGAGGGATCCACTGAGGGAAATGACAACTCCTTTAAAGGAGGAGTGTTGCATTGACTCATCCTCATCCAAAATGATTTCACACTTTCTTGTTAAGGCGTACATGCAGTTTCAGTACACATCACTGAGAGAGGCACAGTGTCAGAGCGCATCGCTTTTAAAAGGCTGTGGAGGGTGGAGAAAATGCTGTTAATGGGTCCAAAATGCTTTTAACACTCCTACCCACACGAGCCAGACCCCTTCCTTTTTTCTGTCTTACTTTCTCCAGCACAATTATGAATCTCCTGTTTGAAAATTAGGATGACGCAAAACCGCTTGCCTCGGAGGTATTTCCAGCTGCTTTGGTGGTAATGCACCATGGTGATTGCAAAAACGTCTTCATCGTGGAAAAAATAAAAGTTGCTTTAGACTGTTTAAGTGAATTTATCACCCACTCGAGTGCATCCAGATTGCAATACATTGGCATGTCAACCTATTGACAGACACATGATTTGCCATTAAGAGTTGGATTTTTTTTTTTTTTTTTTTTTAAATCTGAGAACTATAGGTAAAACTTCAGCATCTGAAGAAAGAAAGCTCTGTGTTGACAAGGAGTTAAGAATGATGCTGTCACTTTGAGTTATCGGCGTCTTTATGGCCATAACTTGTGACGCTTATTGTGTCACAAACCTTTTAGTCAATCAATTTCCTGATTAGAAGACTTTAGAGAGAGAAGACCAGAGATCATACCTTTAGAAATCACACAATGGAAGATATACAATGTTCACGTAAATCAGTTGTGGTCTAACTCTCTTATTTATTTCACAAACCTGTTTTGTTTTCTTCAGACATGTTGTGGGGGTTAATTTTATCCCGGCTGTGAATCAACAACAGATGAAGTTCACAATACATGGGTCACCATCAACAAATAGAAAGAGAACCCAGGAGTGGCCTGAGAGTTATGCCACTCAACTGGGTATCTGGTGCAAACACAAACTTGGACTAGGACTTCATGCAGTTTCAAACTCCAGATTTTCTTGGTAAGTCAGGAGTCGTTTTCCAAAGAACTGAGGATGTCCTGAAATGGACATTGTTTTATGGTCCCTTTGTTGGCCAAGAGATGAGTGAATCTCCGGTTCATGTGTGACTGTGTGGAATTTGTGTTAGCTTATTTTAACTCCCCAAGAAGTGCAGCATTTTTATTGGTTACTTTAAGGTCTGTAATTTCTTGTTGGCTGAATGAAATATTTCCTCTATGAAAAAAACAGCTGTTGCACATTCACTCACTATCTGCTGGGCAAGTAGGGCTGTTTCATCCCTCACCACTAGGTTTCTATTTGACATATCTCTTAAAGAGGTAAATATATTGGTTCAATTGCTTTTGCAAATAGCCAATATTATTTTTCCTAGAATAAAATCAGAAGTAAAAAGCAGTGACTAGACTTTTACATGACAAAGTAGCTAAGTGTGTCATGCATTCTTTTTTTTTTCTTCACACAGTCTTATCAAGTGTCTGAAGGGCCTACTGAGAATTAACAGATGAGTGTGTTTGCCAGGCTTAATGACTCCGAGGCCTGTTGGATAACTCTGTTATCTTAGAAAAACATCAGGTAGATCAAAGGCAGCAAGAAGAGAGCTGAGAGCCAAAACAGTTTTTCCCCCCTTTGAAAACTGAATTGCACTAATAGAAGTAATATCTCTCTCTCTCAGGACATGAAAACTGATCCAGGAGTTTCCACCAAGTTCATCAAAAGCAGGTCAGACACTCATCATAAATTATTTAGCTGATCATCACAGTGTGAAGGCAGTGTGGACATAATGCTGTAATTTTGTGTGCATCTTTGATACTTAATTGTGTGCCGCGGCCATGAGGATCAATATTTGTTCTCCTAGCGTCTGAAGTTTGTTTCTGTGTGTTCTGTGGTTGCTGAAAGCTTTGAGTTATGGCGGTCGCAACGAGGTGTCAGGGAGCAGACCTCCTGTCCCAGAGCTGATAACCTGCTTGCAGCGGTGAACGTGCTGATACGCGCACACACACACACACACACACACACACACACACATGTTTGTTTTGCTATCTTTGTGGGGACTTTCCATTGACTTCCATTCATTTCTACAGCCTAAACCTTACCTTTATCCTTTTCCTAACCCTAACCATCACATACCTAACCCTAACCAAAACTCAATTCATACCTTAGCCCTAAATCTGACCCCTGACCCAAAAACAGGGTTTCCCCTCGTGGGGACTAGGCTCCGGTCCCCACGAGGAGCAATTGGTCCCCACAACATAGTATATGTCAGGAAAATCGTCCCCACAATGTATTACAAACAAACGCACACACACACACACACACACACACACACACACAGTCCTGGGTGCACACCTGCATGTTGATCATCATGTTCACATAACACACACACACACATTGAGTCCTTTCTCCTTTCTTTCAAAGATGGGAACTGTTCTCATGACTGTTTCCTGTATTGTGTGTTTTTGTCTCTGATGTTTGTCTTTCCAAATCAGAGAAAATCTACGGCTTTTACTTTGAATCCACCTGAGTTAGTGTCTGTCCTTCAAACTGACGTTCCTCTCCCCAGATAGCAGTCTGTGATTTGTCTTTTCATTAACACAATGAAAAGTACCAAAATCTGTAATTGTTTAGATTACTTTGGCAACTGTTAGACTCTCCCATTAGTTTGAGTAATTAAGAACACTGTGCTTGGTGGAGGTCTATTGTTTGGCAAATGTCTGGTATGTTAGTGGGAGGTTTTTGTAAAATGATTTATTTATTTTTTACCACTTTTTGAACTTGACACATCAGATTAAGTTAACTTTCATTTTCAACTAATTGTAAGAGATTTTTAGTAATTATTTTGTCGACATTTTTACAAGAAATAAAGCATTTTTTATTTTTTTATTTTTTTTCAAACAATTAAGTCGGAAGTGCGTGCAAGAATCAAACCACCTGTCACCACCCACAGCCTTTGTTGGAAACGTTTAAGTTTGGAACCTATAAGGCCGCGACAAATATATTTGTTTCAATTAATTTAGATTTTCCGTCAGGCTCAACATTCAGCTCCATGCACCCCAGTGGCTCATGGGGCATTTGTGTTGCATCAGACAGCAAGTCTGACATAAAACCAGTCACTTTCCACACTAGAGGAATGATGGTTCTTTGTGGTGATGATAAAATAGGTTTTTTAAGCATTATTATTACGTTTATTTTCATTGACTGTTCATAACACTCCTTGATTCTCTCAGTTTGATCCCTGTGTTTTGCTTTACTTCTTGCTTGTTTATGTTTGGCTGCCATGCATTTTGACACCTGCGCATGAGCCGTTAAGGAACCACACAGCTGAACAGGGGACAAAAATCATGTTTATTAAAAACAATAAAATAGGAATCTGACGGAGCAGCACGGCCCTGAAGCATAAAGAAAGGTCTGAAGTATTTTCTGAGGCAGAGGATGTAGCTGAGATATGCAAAGGTTCAGGCAGTGTTGGTAAGTTAATCATTGTTGTGCTTCCAGACACACTTTCTGATTTTTTTTGGCTGGTGAGTTAAGAGACAATGGAGGAAGTGAGAATAATCCCCAAACCACTGATGTGCTCACACAAGATCAATTTGATTTATCTACAGAGGAAACAGAAGGAAATATTATACACACGAAGAGTAAACTCAGTTTTATTATGATAATAGAGCCTCATAAGTCCCAGTGTACTTTTTTAATGCAGCTGTTTATAGACCAGCAGTGAAAGCATAAAGTAAACAGGGACTACATAGTGACTGCCGTTTCTATAACCAAAGTGAGGATGTGTTTATCAATCCAGCCTGGAAAGCGACCCTGGAATGCTCAGATTCTCTCAAGGTGTTTGCAGAAGGACTATAATGTGTTTACTCTTGCTGAGACCACAGGCAGATCTCCCCAGCTGCATCTGGGATGATGATTTTATTTATTTATTTTTTGAGTTGCTCAGAGAGTCTTTCCACAAGTTCAGAGGAAATAAGTAACGCTATGAAAAATGCTGTTCTTATGCAAGGTTAGTGTGTACAAGTCAGCTGCGTCCTCAAGTTTTCATCACAGTAGACATAACCTCATGACTAGACACTTTGGGAAATTTTGAGTTATTCGTATTTGAACAATAGATAAGCTAGCAAGGCTGGTGTGAATATTTTATAAACTGATGTTCGAATGGGATTTTTATGGCAACCATCTCCCAGGTTTATGGAGAATGGCCCATAAAAGAGGAAACATCCTGGCTGTCATTGAACAACTAATTTCCAGAAAGGAATGTGACATAATTCCTGATGTAAATAGACAACATGTTGATCCTGGAAGCAGATGGGGAGCCGCAGCAGAAGACCAAGCTGGGTCCACTACTGTCAGTTAAACTGAGGCTAAAATTCATGCAGCCTCACCAGAACTAGACAATTAGACAATATACTAAAAATACGTCAACTGGTGAAATAAGCACTGAGTTGTACCACTCAGGTGATTTGAAAGAAACAACATGAAAGTAAGGACCCATCCTGGTGCTACTGGTCGTATAGTCTGGGGATTTTCTTGATGCACTTTTGGTCCTTTCGTTTCATTTGAGTAATATTTTACTCTAGATGAGGACTGTTTCTTTATGACTTAAATAATCTCAAACTAGTTTGTGATCCAGTAATTAGATCACAAACAACTGGCGCTCCTTTTGTATGTGGTAAAACGGGAGATCGGCATCATGAATGTGCAGGAACTGTGTCAATGCAAACCAAAACCTCGGGAAAATATTTCTGACACCTTCATGAATCCATCTCAGAAAGAAACATAAGCAGCTCTGAATGGCAGATTTTCCTAATAAAGTTCCTAGACAGTGTAAATTGATAGGACTTTACTCCTTACAGAGATGTCATCTGCACTTGAACTGAGCTAAATTTTCTTTAATGCACATTAGCGTGACGCTGTTGTGCTTTAAAGTTCTTACATTTCCACAAATAAATGTATCCCAGTTATTTAGATGAGACACAGAGTTAACCATATTTTATTGAGGAAAATGATCCAATAGATTTTTTTCTAAATAAATATTGAATTTCTCATATTTGGCTGAAAGGATGGTAGCTGCCTGAGAAACATTTGTGTCCTCTGTCCTGCAGCACTGTAGTTAAAATCATTGTTATTACATTCTGGTTATTGTATCCTAGCTATCAGTCTATGTTAATCTATCCTCAGGTTGTGTTTTTTCCATCAATACGTCCTATTTGTGCATAAAAATAAACTTTAAGTGCTGGGTTTACTTCATAGGACGAATCCGAAGGCCGATAATCCAACCATGTATGTCTTTTTTTTTAAACTGCCTATGTAGTTTGTGTCAAGGCTGGTGCTTGTCATCCAGTACAGAGAGCTGACCACAGTTTGTCTGCTCAGATACTTGGTGATGAGTGTCACACACTTTGCTTCCTGCAGACTGATCCATCAGTTGAGACAGGTGTCCTGACTCACCTGCAGTCGTACGGTGAGTGCAGGATGACTGGCGACCTTTCTTCCTGCTTCTGGTGCGCTAGTCTTACAGACTGCTGGTGCCTGGAAGTTTATCTCATTTTTCTCACAGCAAGAAACATGCAAATCCCTTCGGAGGCTTAGATATTTATGTTGTGTAATAAGGTTTAGTCTAAGAGTCAAAACCTTTTTTTTGAGTACAGTTAAAATCGGATTATAAGGTAAACTCGTAAATATCAACTTATTTTTCTATCACTGTCTGGCATCAAATTAGACTAAATGTTTCATATTCTACTTCAGTTAGGATCATAAACATATCTCTATTGGCTAAATGTCAGCGTAAGACAGAATGTTTCTGAGTATATTTTCGTTGCTGCCTGTAGATTCAGAAGTTTTCATTCACCAGCTGAACCCAAGACCTTTTTGCTTCGAGGCAAAAGTATGAACAAATGAATTACTGAGCAGCTCTCGGGAATCCCTGTGCAAAGCAAATACAGAGTCAGACAGGAACTCCAATCAATCGAACCTTAGAGGAAAAGTGTATTTCAGGTTACTCAGTCGTTGGTAGCTTGTCGTCTCTGAGCCGTGTGTGGCTTCATCTGTGTATAATCTCCTCTGCAGACAAAATACCTTTCAGCTCAGTGCTTACGCTAGATTCCTTTAATATGTAATTGCCTCGACGCTCCGCCTGCTTGTAAAACAATTCACTAATTGTGCAGACCATTCTGACTTGTAGTAGCAGTTTAAAAGAATGAAAGTTAGGTTAAATGGTGTAATCTACTGACAGTGTCTACTGTATTTCTCTAGGCGCATTTGTTTGTCTATGATTTTTTTTTTATTACTACTTTTGTTGGAATAAATTTCTTTGACTGCAAAAGTCACCAGAATAATAATGAAAGTACAAGGGAAAACTCATTCAACCTGTGCGCTGGGTTCTTCAGGTAAATGAATGAAGAATCCTTAGACTGTATCAAAAACAAGGTCACACGCGTACACAGACACACGCACGCACGCACACACATACACACACACATAACATGTCTACTTTCACAAGGATTCATTTTTCATTCATTTCTATAGCCCAAACCTTAACCTACGGTCAGTTCATACTTTAGTCCTGAACCTAGCCTCTAACACAAACACAGCACATCTTCTTATGGGACACTGGCTTTGGGTCCCATAAGGAACAGCCGGTTCCCACCATGCAGTATGTATAAGGAAATTGATCCTCACAAATGTATCAAATACAAGATCGCACACACACACAGAGTGAGCCCAACCACTTTCATCAAATTAAAGTAAGTCTGGTGCCTCTGGGCTTTCGTGGTTTTTTTCTTCCTGGACTCTCCTCCTGATTGTCTTTCAGGGTTCTCCTTGCTCTGCTCAGTTGCTAATATGATGCTGCCATAAATTTTGTTTCTATCACCAGGCACTCTTAAGAAATAAATTGTTGCTTGTCTTCATTCCGGGTGTAATTCATCAGCGAATGCATCCCAAAGCCACCGAGTGTGAAATATCCCAAACAAGAGAACAGCTGTAACATATTTTCGCTCTGAGTACGCACTAACCTGCCTCTGTAGTCTGACAAAGAAAATAGGAAGAAATCCTGCAGCTTTACTGTCTGTGATGCAAAACAGCTCAGAGAGAGACAGATATCTCACCTCTTTACTTGCACTTTATATTAATAACTTATTTAATGGAACAGTTTGGATCCGAGAATGTCATTTTTATTGGACTATTTTGAATGTGCGGGTGAAGACCGACAAGTACAGCGCTCCTTTTTATCACTATTTCTGCATATTCCTCACACACGGTCGTTTTCTATAATTCAGGAGAAATATCTAATATTCATACCTAAATGAAAGCTGTTCTATAATGTAGGGTGAAAGAAGGGTAAGATGGGAGCGAGGGACAGGGATGAAGGACCCGAGGTTTGTGGTGAACATAAGAATAATGGTGTGGGTGTTGTAGATGGCTGACTGCTTATATCTGTGTGTGGTTCAGTGACTATAAAATATAGCGCTTTGCAAAAGTGTTTGGTTTTTCTTGAACTTCTATACATTTTTTTTTGTGTCCTCACTAGAACCACAGTCGTCGGTGAATTTAATTTTGATTTTATGTGATTGACTGACAAAGAAGTGCTTAAGTGTGAAGAAGAAATAAAGTGATACGTGTTTGTAAAATTCTTTTCCATGCAAAAAAAAAAAGAAAAAAAAGAAAAGAAAATTATGATGTGCATTTGTGATGGGTTGAAATTTGGTTATTTGAAGCAGTGGTCAGATTCAACCAGCAGGGGGATAATAATTATCGCTGGAGCAGAAGCACTGTGTCCGGCTCTTTTATTAAAATTCTCCCCTTCTTCAGGTCTCAGTATATATTTAAACACACCTGTAGACTGTAAATTTGTTTCTTAACTTTCAGAAAGATTGTGAGTTTTTCTTGAACGCTCTGAATGTTAAATTTCGTTGTTAGCTCCATTGTTAGCGCCGTTGCTAACATACTGCTGTTTCAACGTTGATATATCGTTGTGTATGTTTGTAAGCTAACTGAGATAATAATAATCGCTGGAGAAGAAGCACCGTGTCCGGCTCTTTTATTAAAATTCTCCCCTTCTTCCGGTCTGAGTATATATTTAAACACACCTGTAGATTGTACATTTGTTTCTTAACTTTCATAAAGATTGTGAGTATTTTTTTGGACGCTCCGAATGTTAAATTTCGTTGTTAGCTCTGTTAGCTCCATTGTTAGCGCCGTTGCTAACATACTGCTGTTTCAACGTTGATATATCGTTGTGTATGTTTGTAAGCTAACTGAGATAATAATCGCTGGAGAAGAAGCACCGTGTCCGGCTCTTTTATTAAAATTATCCCCTTCTTCAGGTCTGAGTATATATTTAAACACACCTGTAGACTGTACATTTGTTTCTTAACTTTCAGAAAGATTGTGAGGTTTTTTTTGGACGCTCCGAATGTTAAATTTCGTTGTTAGCTCTGTTAGCTCCATTGTTAGCGCCGTTGCTAACATACTGCTGTTTCAACGTTGATAATATCGTTGTGTATGTTTGTAAGCTAACTGAGATAATAATCGCCGGAGAAGATGCACCGTGTCCAGCTCTTTTATTAAAATTCTCCCGTTCTTCAGGGCATTTACACATTAATATTCAAAGTACACAGTAGTAGTCAAATTGACGTTTGTGGCAGTAAAATGATCAAATGTGAGAAGTTTAAATGACTACGGGTTAAAATGTTAGTGAAAGACTCAGACATACGATGGACTTCTGACAGAAGTGAGGTGAAAAACATCTGAGTGAAATCTGCATCTGAAGTCTTTGCTTCTTATCCATGGAAACATCCCAGTAAAGGGGAAAAAAAACCTATTTTGTTGCCATTGTTATTGTTCGGTGGAAATTGTGCAACATTAAACTGTCATAGAGAGGAACGCTATCTCTCATGATGGAAATCAGCCTCTGATGGGGGGGAGGAGGGGAACAGCCTGCCAGATTGACAGTAACCCTCCCGTGTTGGTGATGTAGGCCATTGCTGTCTTGCTACATCGTGTCTCAGTTGAGGGTCATATTCTCACCACTCTTTTCTACACGCCTCAGTGACTTCATCGGCTCTCCTCCACCTCCTCATCATCTGTCCATGTGTCGCCTTTTCTCTCTGTGTCTGAATTTTTATTTTTTTATTTTATCTTTGAGCCTTTTCTCTGTTTAACTCTAGTCTTCTCTTCTCCAAAAACTTCTTTCATTGCTTTTCTTCAACTCAGGTCAGGAATAACTCCCAACTCATTGGATCCATCATCCATTCAGATTTTTTTTTCCTTCTCGTCTCAAATGTTGTCCATGCTAATTAAACGCAAAAAAACCCTCCACCCTACATTAGCTCATGCTTTTGGCAAAGCTTTTTTTCACCCACCCATTTTTCACTACAGATATAACTCAGTTCTGACTGACAAGAAGCTGAATTGGACTAAATTGCACAGTTCATATGAAATCCACTTAATTTCAATGAATTAAAACAATTTATATGTGCTGTTGAGGCTGTGCAAAAATAAATAGCTGTATTTCCAGAGGCAATTGCACCTTAGTGAACTATTGTAAGGTTTGTGATATTTGTAAGCTAAAAACGTTTTTGACAGTGTTGATGTGTTAGTCAAAAATGCATTTCTGTCTTCATGATTTATAATTGTGATTTGAACCTGCACAGATCATGTCAGCATGAAATATGCAGCGACATTCTTTTAGATTAAAGCAGATCAAGATAAAGGAAGAGAACATCAGCTTTCCTTGAAGTTCAGAAAGTAAGGTTGACGAACAATCTTTGTTCCCAGACCCGCTATGATTGCATGGACCTGTCCAGGATGGAGACAGCAGAACCCATCTTCTGCTGCTGTCCCATCCATCTTTCTGGATGAAGTTTGTTCCCATAGTTTTTTTGTTTTTTTTCTCAAATAAATTTGCTTCATTAGTTAGCAGGACACCACATCAGTGTTAGAAAATAGTGGAGAGTGGCCCAAAATTCAAGCACAACAAATTAAAAATGAGAATAATGCTTATTAATCATAGATATCGGGGACTAAACAAAACAGATGGACTGGCTGTAAGTGGACTGTGGTGGACCACTATGATTATGCAAAGGTACACTGCATACCAGAGGATCTATGTATACGTTTCCAAAGTGAAAATAAAGTACAGCAGCCTGTAATGAAGAGAGCGGCCATGTTAAAAAATAATACTACCGACATCACAGGGAGAGCTTTGATGCTGTTGTTTATTTCATGCACTCTGGGTCCAAAAACATGTTAAAAGGGGTAAATCATACACCAGCTGCCACAACCTCAGAGTCTATGATGAAAATCACAATTTTCAAAATGACGCTTATCATTTTGGTCTTTTTTTTTTTGCTTTTTTTTTTAACTACACAGCTCTACCTTTGTATTAATCACATGCAGTATGTATCAATCAGTCAATCAATCAATCACTTTATTTTGGTAAATTGTCCACATTAAACACAGGAAAGAACAAAAAAATAACAATAAAGAAACCCATAATTTACCAAAAAATAAAAACTCTTCATGTTTTTATTTCTTTTGTTGCCCAGGTAACCTCAGGTTACTGATTAGAAAAGCCAACAGCATCTTGAGCATGAGAGGGAAGAAATACTTAAAGATGTCACTCTGAAGTAAGTTATGGATGGAAATAACAGCGGGATACCAGCATGAAGTGCAGGAAAGGCTGAGTGCATCGTTGAGATTATTCGGTAATAAAGACCAGGGGAGCCTCAACGACTACGTACGAACGTGAGCAAGTTGAGGAAGAGTAAGATCCCAACCTGAGGGCAGGATATTCTGCAGGACAAATGAGTGGTATTTAAAGTATATTTGCTGGACTTAAAGGAAAAGATGAGAAGCTGCCAACAAACATAGAAGAAGCCCTTCTGAATGACGAGTTTAGATAAACAACGTAACCCAACTCTTGCTGACCTTTTTTTCTGATTGATCTCCCTTTCCCTACTGTCTTGTTCTTTGTTTGCTCCACTTTTAAACCTCAATCTTCATGCTGATCACTCCTGTTTGCCTCCATGTGTGTTTTGTATTCAGTCTTGCTCTGCTCCCTCTAGACTAAAGAGTCTACTTTGGTTTGTTGAATTTCTGTGCTGTGGGAAAAAAAAAAAAAAGCTCAGTGATGGGTGTCAGATGGACAAATGTCTAGCTTGTTGGTAGACTGTGGGATGTGGCTGTCTGGCTGTATGTGGGAGACTGCTGCGTCATGATAACAGCACAGGAAGGGTTGCCACAGCAACCTGAAAGACAGGAAACAGCCTTGAGAAATGTAGAAAAACGCATGGGTACAATGCTAAGGCTTGGGAGTGTTGGCATTTTAAAAAGTGAGAGCTGTTTCAAATACACCCCGTTCTTTTCAAAACCTGGGTTTATTCTCTTTTCATCTAAAGCCCACTTGGATACATTAAAGGCCAAAAGTCCAAAAGTATTAATACCCTGGGGAGAATTAGGTTAAATAATAACAGTATTTTCAGAAAATATCGTTTCATATCTTTATCGAAAAACCCCCAACAGAAATCATGTGGACACAAATGTAGACGTCAATCTTCAAGCAAAAGAAGTTACACAGACATTTGTTCCAAACTAATCTATTTTAAGACTTTGTAAAATGATGGCCTTTATTTACAGTAATCAGACAGGATATGAGCGGAGATATGAGGGAAAAGACAGACAGCAAATGTCCCAAGCTAGAAACTGAACCCTACTGACATCAAGTAGTAGCCTCCGTTGTGGTGTCGCCTGCTCTACTGCTACACCACCTGCCACCCCAAAGTAATGTTTTAATTTGACCGAAACGTTTCCTCTGACTGAAAGTAACATTCATGTTTTTGAGTGACCCAGTCAGAGTCCTGACTTGAATTTGATAGGGAATCCGTAGAGTGGGTTGAAGATAAGGGATAAACTATAGCTACTATGGCAGAACACTTGTCCATTTTTTTTTTATTTTATTTTATACATGATACAATACGCTGCCAACACCTAAGTTAAAAGTACTGTGAGAAACATTCAAGATCCCAGAAAGAAAAACTGTTGATCATTGCCTCTTAAAAGTTTACAAGAAACTATCTTTTTGGAAAGGATTAGGAAATTAGAGATGGTTTTATTTATTTTGTAGTAGACTACTTTTTATTTTTTGATCCTCCTCTGTTTTCAAGGAGGACCTCATTGTCTACCATTTATCTTTGGTTTCTTTTTTTCTTTTTTTTTTTTTAGAGGAGGCCTTCTCAACTGGAGCATTACAAATGTAATTCTGAGTTAATGTCACAGCTGCTCTCCCAAGGTACACTTTTATAATGGTTTGTTGTTTTTATCTGTTGCTTGCAGGTATTTTCCAAGGCTCTCGACAGGCTTCAACTCAGTGTGCCGTTTCAAATTGGTTGCCAGTTTGGCAGATGTTCTAACCCAGTGAACACAATTTGCATAAACTGGAGTAAATATGAACTTTCATTTATCCCTAAAATTGCACAAGGATTGTGGATCAACTTGAAGATCTGCTAACTTTTGCAACAGTATACATTGTCTCATGTCCTTCAGTTGGACAGTCTTTTTAAATTAGCTGCTTATAAACCACTGTGCTGTCCATATAAGGGGTTCTGATAGCTATTTGTAATGAAAAGGGATTTTGTCCAAAAAATGGCAACAAATTAGCAAATCTAAAAAAAGATGGCAAAATGCAGATGTTTTTGGCTGATAATCCAAGAGCACACATTTTCAATCTGAAAGCAGGATTTAATATCTTTATTTCTCAAAACATTTAATACATTTGCTTACATTTTTATTTTGAAAGCAGAACTTTGTATTTTTCTTCTCAAAACTTGTAATGCCTGTACTTAAAACTTCTCCTCCTGTCTGTTTTACAATACAAGTGTATTTTTTTTAGAGGAGGCGTTCTTATAATACAAATATATTATAAAACAGGCATTCAACACAAAAGTAAAAATCTGATTTATACTTTGTGGCAGTTCGTTACCAGAAAAAAAAAGCTAATTTCGTAACACCAAATTAGTTATTGTTTATAAAACATAAGCCGTTTTGAAATACTGCTTATCTGCTTAGACACAAAAAATTTACAGTTGGTAAATTTTGCTAATTAAAAATCAGATGTTTACTTCGTGACACTTGGTTACCAGGAAACGTGCTCATCACTTAGTAACAGATTGACAACAAATATTGTTATTGTTCAAAAAACATACGATTTATTATTATTCTGCTCTTTTGAAATACTGCTCTCCTCAGTGTTCTGTTGCTATGGTGATAGCAACAGATTGCTATGGTGATAGCAACAGAACACTGTTGCTATCACATAAACTGTCATGTGTGAGTGAGACAGAGAGGGGGAGACAAAATTCTATCTCTGTTTTGAGATAGAATTTGCTGTTTTTCCTAACTACGTCGCCATGGTTACCCCGAAATGCCAACAGAAGTATAGCCCCGCATGCTGAGATCCAGTCGCATGTTTTGATATATTGTGGGGGCGGGGGTGGGCACACAGCGGTACGAGCTGAATTAATGGTGGAAGGAAGTGGTAGTTATTTTGAGGTGTAGAGTAATAGGTGCCTTAGCAAGGCATTTCAATTATCTCCTATGCATTGCTATGGCAGGCCCCAATTGGATACTATCAAGGATAAACAAATATGGTAAAAATCTTAAAACTTATGGTTTTTATTCCTTTTTTGTGAGCTTCCAACACTGGTGTCACACTTCCATAACACACACCTGGCTTACATTAATTGCTAATTGATAACTAATAACACTGCTCTGAAACATCAATATGCAATAGATGGAACATCTAAACAGCCTTGTTATCTGAATCCAGATCTAATGAACCTGACTGAACTGGTATAGCAGCTCAAAGGATCCAATCAGTTACAGCTCTTGCAATAAACTCCCTCTCCCAGATTACAAAGAGTAAATCTCTTCATTATTCCACCCTTCCTAAACCAGAAGCTGGTAGATAACACATAAGAGCAAATTTTTGGATAACCGTGGTGATCTTTGTTCTCTGTCAGCTGTGTGTGAGAAGGTCTTTGACACCTAAGCAACAGACGAGTCTCTGTGTCATTGTGCCACATCTGTTGCTCCGTATCTTTTTACTTTCTCCCTCCGCTCATGTTTAAACTTGGCGCTTCTCCAATTTCGTCTGCAAAAACAGTTTTTAGAAATAAAACAAAGATTTGGACACAGTGCTGTCTCAAATATTTTATTTATCAAAACTAGCCAGCTGATATTTTAACAAAACAAAACAGAAAGAAACAATAAATTACTTAAGAGAAGCATGGAGGTTGGTCATTAATATATATATTTTTTTCACAATGCAATAAAGGACATTGTTTTGCTAATCTGACATCAGAAACTTTCTCTGAGTTGACAACAGTGCAGTCATCTGATTGCACAGAAGAAAAAATAATATTAGAATAAATCTGTTTAAAAAGTAAAACTGTGTGGCACTGATTCCGTTACTTGTCGTAAGTGAACCAAGTGAACGTGTGAAGGTTTTAGTAAGGAACTGCGCGAGAAAACAAAACCTCTTATCTGTTAAAAGAAAAGCGTCACTTTGGAGCTAACAATGGAATGTGCTGTTAACACAAAGAAAGTGGCAGACACAGGATGCACACACACATCCACTCACATGTTTTTACAATGCATACATTTGCAGTTGATTGCATTCATTTACTCTAGGTTGTGTAAAATATTTCTTCTTAGTGTCATCAATAAAATGTTCAGATATCAATTACATTGCTACACTCACTAATTTTAACCCCAGTCTGTCTTTCTTTTTCCTTCTAGAGTTAAAAGCATGCGTGCATAAACAATTAGCTGCATACAGGGTAATGTTTGGTCCCTTTCATAAACGCTGAGTTTCCCCTTCATTTTCAAATGCAACACACGTGTACTCAGATACAGTCACATTTGTCGCCCCTCTTATAAAAATTAAGATTATTCTAGCACCACAATCTTAAATTGAAAAAAAAAAGTCAAGTTATACAACTTTTAATTTGAATACAAATAATTATTGCGCATATATTTACCGTCTTTATATTTTCTTTGTAATATATATGGTAGCCAGAAATTATTATTTTTTTCTTTACACTTTTTGATAAGAGTTCCTCACTTCCTGATTCCCTCAAGTTTGAAATGTGAGGTGACACAGAGGCCGGTTTCTTCAAGCCGGTTGGCATCAAGCTGGACAAGGAACCATATATTTATCTTGTCACTACAGACATCGAACAGGATGGTAAAGGAGGTACAAATCTTCAGTCTTCCATCTTCAAAGCTTCCTGTTAGCAGCATGGGGCGTCACCCTGGGGTCACAAAGCCCCCATGACAGCCATTAGGTGATTTCTGATGGGAGACGCAGCAGAATAACTCTCACCTGTCCAAACTTTATAAACTTAAATTCTAGTTGGGCTATAACTCGGACTGTGTGCTTTGATCAGATGGGACTAAGTTTAAGCTTTTTAGGAAAGAAAATAATAAAACAAAACCCCGAACAGAAACACGTTCAAACACTTACTGTGTTT
This sequence comes from Poecilia formosa, assembly GCF_000485575.1. Taxonomy (NCBI): domain Eukaryota; kingdom Metazoa; phylum Chordata; class Actinopteri; order Cyprinodontiformes; family Poeciliidae; genus Poecilia; species Poecilia formosa. The sequence continues at coordinate 298,761 of NW_006800094.1, read as the reverse complement.
CACTAACTTCAGTGAATGAGTTACCCTTGCTGGATGTCTCTGGTCCTATCTACTATGAAATTTAAATGAGAGCAAAAGTAAACATAAGAAAAAAAAATTATTAAAGAGAAATAGTGTTTTATCAAATATTTTCCACTTTTAATTTGACAACTGTGAACACTTAGGACATTTTTTTAAAGAAAATTTCTATTTGTATCAACCACCTGCGCTTGTTTTCTTATAATCAACAGAATAATTGTACTCATTTTAAGAGTTGGAGTTGTCTAAACTTCTTACCATCAGATTAAAAACAAAGGAACACAGAGAGGATTTTCACATGTCCCTATAAGGGGAGCCAATAAATTAATCCACACTTGTTTATCAGTGTTGCCTGGTATAAATTACCTAAAAACGTGACGACTGGCCAACTTGCAACATTAGAGTATTAAATATCCAGGAACAGCCGCGTCTTGCATCACACATATGCATGCAAACTCCGTGCATTGATTGGGTTACAGTCTGACTGCAGAACCATCTCCATGTCAACCTCTGTTGTTTTTCAGCTTTTGGAGGCGAGGTAGCATGCGGAATCTAATTTTCTCTGTTGAAATCCAGCCTGCACACGAGGAAGGTGGGATAGGGGAGGTTAGAAGACAAGTGACAGATGAACAGGTCACCACATTTACAGACATTTGCTCAGCTTTGCAAACAGTACACCGTTTTGCTGCTACTGACTGGTTTGATATCATGCACACACCTTGCACATGCTGACCGTTCACATTTCCGCAGCTGCTGCCAACTCTCACAGACTGTTCGTAACCCTCCACCTTTTAAAACAAAAGGGTCTCTTCCTGAGTTATTAGACTGACACACACCCACACACCCATTCAAGTATGGGTTCTGTTTTCACGGGAGGCTTGCTCTCATTTGTGCAGAAAGTGTCTCACTGCTAATCTACAAATAGACGTTCTGACAGTTCAGACACCTTTCCAAAACAACTTCCTCTCCGTCGGTCTTCCTGTGTTTCCAGCTCTCTTTCCTCTGTAATGTGTTCGGGGTCCGAGGTTCACGGCTTTATCCGCTGCAGCAGGATTTCGCTTAGCAGCTGGAATGCCAGGAATGCTCAGGAAAGCAAATGGGCATGGCACTGCAGCATGACCTGATGCTTTCTTTGATGTCTTATAAGGTGAGTGATGAAGGGAATGTGTGTTCTGAGGTGAATGAACTGACCGACACTCAAAGTCAAGGGGTGCATTTGAATTAAATTTGAGCAAAAATAAAGCCACACTTTGCACACATATATTGGTTTTGAGCCTAAGGTTGCCTGGAGTGAATGTTTTTGTACTTCATGTTTGTGTGAAGTTTGTAAAATTCAGACCTGAAGGGTTCTAGCTTGCCTAATTTCACAACTAGCAATGTGTTATTTTGGTGTAAACTTTCTGCAAACTCCTTCCCTCCTCCTTCCTCTCGTTCACTCATTTCAGCCTCCTGACATGAAGTGTCTCGAAAAAGTCATTAAACACAAAACCCTGCAAATGCATAAACATGCATGCACATGAAACAACCCAGAAAGCTTAAATAGTGCATTGGATAAATTTAGTTTTACTTAAGTCAGACTGGCATCAAGTAAAACCCTTTGAAACCCAAAATGACTTTCAACACAGTTAATTTCTTTCAATTTTTTTTTTGTTTCCTTTTAAAGAAAAACATTATTCAGTTTAAACCAACATATTCACACCCCTTGATTTTCTTTTACGCATTTTGTCTTTCCACAACAATGACCAGTTTGGGGAGAAAGGGAAATGAAAGAACAGGAAGGAGATAAAATATGTGGCATAGATAAATATGTCCCTTTTTAATTGTTAGGTACAATACTCCAAGCAACGTTCCATGGAGAACTGTTTAACTCATCATTTCGAAAATGATGTCAGACAACCATAAACCTACCAAGACATGACTGTCCAGCAAAGCTGAAAGGCTGGGCATGGAGAGCAATGACCACCCTAAAAACCCATGGAGATACATGGTGGTGGCAACATCATACTGTGGGGGTGCTGTTCAGGTTTCATCAGACTCAGTAGGAATCTTCAGGCTATTAAGTATAAAATAGAAATGTGTGTCCTTTTCCTTTTACTGTGCAATTATAATTTGTCTTGATTTATCACATAAAATCTCCAAAAAAAAAAAAACGAATTGAAATTCATGGTTCTAATATGACAAAAATGTGACAAAGGTTGAAGGGTTTTAATGCTCCTGTAAGACACAGTACATCGAGTTAAGATTTGGTACGGACAGAGAAGGCGTAAAGAAACACGAGAAATTGTTTTCGTCGGAAACTTTTGTCCACTTCTAAAGGAAGAAAGCAATCTATGCTCAGAGAAAGTCATTTACTTTCTGAAGCAAATGTCATTTTGTACAATGCAAGCTGCAGTGCATCAGTCAGATTGTTGCCCTCTTTTCTGCTGCATGTTTGTCAGCGGTGCTGTTTGGGATATAGAGTCCATTGCGAAACAGGGAAAAGAAGAATTCATCCATCAGTTCTAGACGCACGAGCCGGAATCAGTGTCTCAGCGAGGAGGCTGCAGCGGACACGCACATTCGCACATTTCATGATGCGAGAGGAAAATTTCATCAATAACCCAGCGCACCCGCTGCCTCTGCTGGTGCTTGTACGGCGTGGTCTCTGGGGCATACTTCAGCACCTACAGGAGACAAAAGGAAGAGATAGAAATGGATGAAAACTTAACAAGTGAGCCAAACAGAAAGCACTATTGCTATTAATTAGAAAGATGCCTGTGCATTTTTTGCAGCAAAAGACCCAAATGAAGGAGCAAGTTGCTAAAAAAAGTTAGATTTTGAAACATCGTGCAGGAGACCGGATGTATTTTCTATTTACCATATAATGTAAAGTTAGCAGGCTGATCTATAAGTGGAGCGTCTGGCTGGCTGCATTCACCGGAGTCCTTACAGACTTGGTGCCGGGTGGGCCTGTCTATCACTGTTGTGGTCAGAGGGACGGAGCGGTTGGTCCCGTACCCTCTCTGTGCATCGCACTCCTCTCTCAGACAGACAGCTACCCACGATGGTTTTCTCTCTTACTCATTCGAAATGACATTATGACGCCGTTACAGTTGTGCTCTGAGACACCAGATTTATCTGCAGTGTGGGAAAGGATCCATCAAACACCACTGACTGAGCAGTGTAGGGGAGGAAATAACTTTACTCCAGAGGACGGGAGCAATGCTGACAACCTTTAACTTGGACACCTGCAAGAGGCTTCAAAAGGGATTTGGTGAATTAAAAAAAAACAAAACAAAAAAACTATCACATATAAGAAAATGTCTTTGAGTGGTCTGGTGATATTTTCAGTAATTGTGTATTACAGCAGCTATTCTACTTTAAAAATATTTAAACAGATAAGGATGGACAAATGCGAGGTACAACAACCACCCCGACGGCTGAAAACAGCAAGCTATGCTGGAAATTCTGAATTTTATCACTCGTTTCTTCTTATTTCCAGGTTGTGTTTTTGTTATTGTTTTTTTTTTTATTATTTTTGTTGGAAAACAGGACAGAGTCCCAAGGGATCCCAATACAGGTTCAATAAAAAAAATGAATATTTCCAACAAATACATGGCACAGAAAGGAGACTCAGAATCTACGAAGAAAGATTCTTCGTAGAAAGAGAAAGATTCTTCTGGCATCTGGCCAGTTGGAGCGGCAACTGGCCAGATGCCGCTCCATCATAAGGTCCACTCGGACACATGGCAGACAGACAGCCCTGCATGCACACACACGTTAAGGCGGGTTACAATGGAAGGTTTTTGGATAGGAGGTAGGAGACTGGAATAAACCCACGTATGAACAGGGAGAACATGCAACTCATCACAAAAGGTCCCTGTCCAGAGGTTTGAATCCAGTGCTGTCTGGCTGCGAGGCAACAGCAGCAGCAACAACTCAAAAACTATTTTAAGATGAAGCACACATTCCTCCATAAGTGATGCAGTGGCTTTATTTAACACAGCTGGATGAAGGAAATAGTGTGTGTGACTTCCCAGCACAGAAGCTGCAGTGTCAGTAATACTTGTGTGTCGCAGTTACTGTTTCCTTTAGTAGTAGTAGCTGCTGCTAAAGGAAGCAGTAACAGATCCACGAAGAGATCAAGAAATCCAGAAGAAGCTGCCCATCAAACACACAAAAAAATTCATAGCAGAAAAATATTCATGAGGACACGAAATCTGACTGTTCATCCGGGCAAATGCTCCTCTTTCATGCCTGCACATTTTTTGACTGTATTCCACACATTTACATGCTAACACACTCACAGGACAGAGAACAATTACAATCCCAAATCCCACTTTTGTCTAAATTCCTATTGTGTGGTTTTTAACTCTGAGAAGAGCCTAAGGCAGAAAAAGAGCCCTGTGGACCACGTTTCAATAATGAAGCTATAGGAGAACAAAGGCACAAAGAAATGGAGGGAAGCGAGAGAAAAGCAAGAATGGTGCATAAAAAGCAAGAATGGTGCATTGCAAAGGGACAAATTGAAAATGGGAATTGGGAAGAATGAAAGGAGAGGGAGACGGGGATGGAAGATAGAACGCTCAGAAGATGGAGTGACTGGAAGGAAATGAGAAGCGGAGAGAAAGAGCCAGACTGGTGCTCTGTTGCTTTGGCTGTTGATGCAGCGCCGGCCTCGACACGCTCAGCTTCTTCTTCCTTCTCCTCCCACATTGAGCGTCTCAATATATTTCTTCGTTTGCGCAGCCTCTTACTCTCTCGCCGTCTTTTTAAGATGCTCTGAGAAAGTCACTCAAGTGTGAATGAAAGTTAAACAGAAGTGCATGTTTGAAAACCCTGATGAATGTTCACCAGTGGATCTTGTTTGGGTGTTTGATGTGCACTGACACATTTACAGGTATTGAGTTTGGGTATTTGCTTGTCTTTTTTTTTTTTTACTAAAAAGGCAAAATTTAAAACTTTTACTCATATTGTGAGTACATATACATGCACATCCTTACATATAAAAAATGAGCTCAACAAATTTAAATATCGTAGAAAAATGAATTTATTTTTAGAGATCAACCAAAAAGTGAATCGTATAGCAATTTTCCATACACAGTGGTGTATTTTCAGATATGATTTTTAACAAAATTATGTCTCACTTGTGTCAAAACAATTAAGTGATCCAATTAAGCATCAAGCCAATTAATACATTTTTAAATTAATATTATTTTTAGTTAATTAATATCACAGCTGCAGTTTGCAACTCTTACAAAAAATGTGGTTTTTACATATTCGTTAAATTGTCAGTATGCCTTGACAGTATATGAGGCAGATCATTTGTGAAAAAAATAAAATCATGCTCCTCTGCCTTCTCGCAGTGCTAACTAGAAACAACCATTGACATTATGCATGTATGTGTAATGAATGTTTAAAATATGAGTGTTTTGAATCAGGTTGAGGAAATACATTAACTTTTCAATGGTCATCTGATTTATGGAGATATGTTTTTCAAACAGCGGCATTTTGAAAGTCCAAACAAAAACATGTTATTATAGCTAAATCAATTTAAGCACAAAAAAGGAGTTAAAAAGATGTAGTTTCAAATAACTAACATTTTCCAATCTTCTTTATATTAAGTAGGACGGCAGGAATCCATCTTCAGTGGATTGTAGGAAATTTGTGGTAATTATAATTTAGTAGTCTTATTAAATCAGCAGGGTCTCATCTGAAACAGGAACCATGTCGATGGCAATATATGTTGCTGGGAGACTCGCACATTCATTGTTAATGGAGATGTCAAAGTTAGCCAAGCCACACGGACTGCTGTAACTTAATATATATCACAACAGATGTTCACTTCTGACTGTGCTGTGATAACAGGCCTGTTAGTCCCTGTGCTCATTAGCAAGCATGATGGCTTCTCGATTTCAAAAGGAATTTTAAATTTCCGCTGCCGACCTGTCCGATGTGCACGCTGTGTGCCTGTGACAGCTGGGATGTGCTCCATATGAGCTGTGCTCGCTAACAATAATTTTCAGTGGCGTTCCTGGGGCCCTGCGGCCATTTCCACTTCAGAGTCATGTTTGTTTTTAAAGCCGCGTGGCCTGAAGACCCATAGAGCTGCAACTACTCCGCAGTGCTTTTCAGTCGGGGTCCATGAATTTAGGAATTTATCTGAATTACGCGGCTATTCTGGTAATATTATATTTTGAAGATAATTAACTCCTTAAAGTCTGCCATCTTTCATCTAAAAATAAAAGTTTCTGCTGGTTAAAATATATTCAGTGGGTGTTTGATGGAGCAGTGAATCCTTTACCTCAGAACAGATCATCCTCTATGGGATTCTCTTTGACCTTGTCCCAACTATTTTCAAACACACTGCTGGCATCAAGTTCAAAATACATTTATTCTGCAGTCTTTTTGTTGAGCAGGATAAAACCATCAGTCATCGTTTCACTCGGGTTTCGGGGAAATTCCTTCGTATTCAGGCATTTGGCATTTTTTGAGATTGTGGAGTTAACAATTTCTACTGGGAGTTTATAAGTACTGATCACATGCATAAATGTTATATTTGAGCCAGTCTTTCTTCATGACGGAGTCAATACACACACAAAAAAACCTGTTTTAAAAAGAAGATTGAGGTGCACATCTGAGGTTTTATTAGTGGTTTATCTAATCTATGCGATTCAATTCTATATACAGGCTCAAATATAAGCAAACACGCTCTCTAGAATTTGGTTAAATTTTGGTGTATTATCAAACAAGAACTGTGGAAGAAGGTGGTTGGTTGCTACCAAAAGCACCTGGTCTAGGTGAAACTCGCTAGGGGTCATTTGACCAAATATAAGTGTGTGTGTGTGTGTACTGTACTGCATTTGAACTTGTACGTATCATGCTGACTTTTGATTGGATAATCCACTATGTTATAAAGCTTGTGTTTCGATTTGTTGTTGTAAAATTAGCTATAGATGTTAGCTGCACAATCACTCCACTCTGGAAAAGAGCAGTTCGGGAAAAAAAAAAAATCAATTGAAAGCCCCAAATGTATTTAACATTTATGTCCTTTGAGTTGTGTATCAACTAACGCCGTTACATGACAAAAGGACCTGCCTCATGTAGTTTTGTTGTGGTTTTCGAGGGCTGACAGGTGCAGCCGGTGTTCCAGTTGTTGGTCCCACAGCCACAGTTGCCTCCGCAGCGTTTCACCAGCAGACATCGAGGGAAGAAGACAGCGTTGGTGGTCTTCAGCTCCTCCCGAAGGTTCACGGAGTAGTTCCGAGGTGTGCAGCTATACCGCTTGACGTCGTCATGGAGACGATTCAGATCAACTGGGTATTTAAAAGAGAAAACAGAGAAAAAAATAGTTTCTGATTATTTTCTGCAAGACAACTTGTGACTCTCATATATATATATATATATATATATATATATATTCTATAATTCTATATTGCTGACAGATGGAGTATCTTGTCGTCAAATAAGCAATTCCCCCTGTGGGATCAGTAAAGTATATCCTATTCTTTTCTGTTACATTTTTACTACAAGTATCAACTCACAAAACTCCTGCAGTCAAAGACAGATTTTACCCTCCTTTTGTCTGTTCTCTGTGAAACCCAGAAAATAATTTAAGCAGCATCTTCTAAATACTGTGCAATCATCTCAAAGATTAATGTCTGTCATATCTTAAATACAGTAGGTCACAGTGCCATATTATTCACTTTTCTTCCAGTGCAGACTGACTTATGTTTTGCTTATGGTACTGTTTGAGAGGCAGAGCATTTTGCTACTCTTTAATTTTTCCATCTCTTCATGGAGTCTGGCTCTGTTGGTTCTTCTTGTCTAAAGAAAGTTTCATTCCTCCCCGCTGTTACTAAATCCTTGCTCAAAAGCAATTTTGTTTGGTGTGTTGGAGGTCAGTGAGCCTGATATGAATTATTTTATGACGTGTTTTTATAAAATAAATGAAATGTATTTAGTGTGTAAACTTTACGTTCCTCTGGATCTTGTTGGAGGAAAAATATTCCAACTTCATAAGATGTGCTTTTATCTTAACAGAGCTCTGTGGTTCCTCCTATCAGTCTGAAATTTCTCATATTGAGGTCATTAAACCAAAGTTCAGAGCTACCATAACTGATTAATACCTGCTGGCCTCAGGTTTGGAACCAGCTTCTGAAACCAGTAACCTCCTCCCAGTGTCTGAATCTCACTGAGGGAGAAACTGCATCAGGTTTTCTATCACTTTAATACGTCTGCTATGACTGATGGATATTTGCACATGAAATAAGTCAATAGAGTTTCATTTACAATTTTTATATCTTCGTGTTATGAGGTAGGTCTCAGCCGGCTGGTGACAGAAAAAGTAGATCTTGGTCTCAAAAAGTTTGGGCACCCCTGGTGTAAAGAGAACATTTATGAGAACATTTATCTAGACTATTTTCAGTTGACATAAGTTGATAAATTCACATAATCACAAAAAACAACAGCAGATCTATCTATACATACATATTGTGAAGGCATACTGTACACTGGAATCGATAAGATGAAATGGCTGGGAGGTAAAGTCCTTCTTATTGTTACGAGGACAAATGCCGTAACGCTATAACCATGGATGGCAGGGATGGTTAGATGAGCACATGAAAGACAACACACTATTGGACAGAAAGCGAAGCCGAGCAGAGAGGCTGTAATTCATCAAAGATCAATCTAATGATTCAGGTCTTTCTTCTTGTCATCAGTCTGCTGCAAAATTGCCTCATTTGTCTACATAAGACCCTCTGCCATGCCTCATTTCAGGGAGGTGAGAAGGATCAGACATAATGGTGGAAATTACATATTAGAAGAATGAATTTGAAGAGATGGGTTAAAGAAATGAAGAACTCCAAAGCATCGAGTTTGATCGAACATGTCTTTATCACTGCATTACTACAGTTAACATCAGTTGGTTTTGTTTTCCTAAACAAACTACATATTATCAGCCAAATAAAACGTGAAAAATACTCTTAAGGATAATCTAGTGTAACTTCTGAAGGACGAGTGGAACAGAAAAAAAAAACAGAAACCTGAGAAGAACAATCAGCACAGAGCTGAGTGGTCTGTGATTGTAGTGAGCAGGGTAATGATCAACACACTACATAGCAAAGGCAGCATTTACATCACAAGTCACACTTCACCATGATGGAGGCAGTTTTGTCAAAATAAACTAGAGTATAAAGACTAAACTTCAGAAAA
>NW_006800094.1:216087-289538 GCF_000485575.1 Poecilia formosa | reverse complement strand
CACACACACAGTCCTGGGTGCACACCTGCATGTTGATCATCATGTTCACATAACACACACACACACATTGAGTCCTTTCTCCTTTCTTTCAAAGATGGGAACTGTTCTCATGACTGTTTCCTGTATTGTGTGTTTTTGTCTCTGATGTTTGTCTTTCCAAATCAGAGAAAATCTACGGCTTTTACTTTGAATCCACCTGAGTTAGTGTCTGTCCTTCAAACTGACGTTCCTCTCCCCAGATAGTAGTCTGTGATTTGTCTTTTCATTAACACAATGAAAAGTACCAAAATCTGTAATTGTTTAGATTACTTTGGCAACTGTTAGACTCTCCCATTAGTTTGAGTAATTAAGAACACTGTGCTTGGTGGAGGTCTATTGTTTGGCAAATGTCTGGTATGTTAGTGGGAGGTTTTTGTAAAATGATTTATTTATTTTTTACCACTTTTTGAACTTGACACATCAGATTAAGTTAACTTTCATTTTCAACTAATTGTAAGAGATTTTTAGTAATTATTTTGTCGACATTTTTACAAGAAATAAAGCATTTTTTATTTTTTTATTTTTTTTCAAACAATTAAGTCGGAAGTGCGTGCAAGAATCAAACCACCTGTCACCACCCACAGCCTTTGTTGGAAACGTTTAAGTTTGGAACCTATAAGGCCGCGACAAATATATTTGTTTCAATTAATTTAGATTTTCCGTCAGGCTCAACATTCAGCTCCATGCACCTCAGTGGCTCATGGGGCATTTGTGTTGCATCAGACAGCAAGTCTGACATAAAACCAGTCACTTTCCACACTAGAGGAATGATGGTTCTTTGTGGTGATGATAAAATAGGTTTTTTAAGCATTATTATTACGTTTATTTTCATTGACTGTTCATAACACTCCTTGATTCTCTCAGTTTGATCCCTGTGTTTTGCTTTACTTCTTGCTTGTTTATGTTTGGCTGCCATGCATTTTGACACCTGCGCATGAGCCGTTAAGGAACCACACAGCTGAACAGGGAACAAAAATCATGTTTATTAAAAACAATAAAATAGGAATCTGACGGAGCAGCACGGCCCTGAAGCATAAAGAAAGGTCTGAAGTATTTTCTGAGGCAGAGGATGTAGCTGAGATATGCAAAGGTTCAGGCAGTGTTGGTAAGTTAATCATTGTTGTGCTTCCAGACACACTTTCTGATTTTTTTTGGCTGGTGAGTTAAGAGACAATGGAGGAAGTGAGAATAATCCCCAAACCACTGATGTGCTCACACAAGATCAATTTGATTTATCTACAGAGGAAACAGAAGGAAATATTATACACACGAAGAGTAAACTCAGTTTTATTATGATAATAGAGCCTCATAAGTCCCAGTGTACTTTTTTAATGCAGCTGTTTATAGACCAGCAGTGAAAGCATAAAGTAAACAGGGACTACATAGTGACTGCCGTTTCTATAACCAAAGTGAGGATGTGTTTATCAATCCAGCCTGGAAAGCGACCCTGGAATGCTCAGATTCTCTCAAGGTGTTTGCAGAAGGACTATAATGTGTTTACTCTTGCTGAGACCACAGGCAGATCTCCCCAGCTGCATCTGGGATGATGATTTTATTTATTTATTTTTTGAGTTGCTCAGAGAGTCTTTCCACAAGTTCAGAGGAAATAAGTAACGCTATGAAAAATGCTGTTCTTATGCAAGGTTAGTGTGTACAAGTCAGCTGCGTCCTCAAGTTTTCATCACAGTAGACATAACCTCATGACTAAACACTTTGGGAAATTTTGAGTTATTCGTATTTGAACAATAGATAAGCTAGCAAGGCTGGTGTGAATATTTTATAAACTGATGTTCGAATGGGATTTTTATGGCAACCATCTCCCAGGTTTATGGAGAATGGCCCATAAAAGAGGAAACATCCTGGCTGTCATTGAACAACTAATTTCCAGAAAGGAATGTGACATAATTCCTGATGTAAATAGACAACATGTTGATCCTGGAAGCAGATGGGGAGCCGCAGCAGAAGACCAAGCTGGGTCCACTACTGTCAGTTAAACTGAGGCTAAAATTCATGCAGCCTCACCAGAACTAGACAATTAGACAATATACTAAAAATACGTCAACTGGTGAAATAAGCACTGAGTTGTACCACTCAGGTGATTTGAAAGAAACAACATGAAAGTAAGGACCCATCCTGGTGCTACTGGTCGTATAGTCTGGGGATTTTCTTGATGCACTTTTGGTCCTTTCGTTTCATTTGAGTAATATTTTACTCTAGATGAGGACAGTTTCTTTATGACTTAAATAATCTCAAACTAGTTTGTGATCCAGTAATTAGATCACAAACAACTGGCGCTCCTTTTGTATGTGGTAAAACGGGAGATCGGCGTCATGAATGTGCAGGAACTGTGTCAATGCAAACCAAAACCTCGGGAAAATATTTCTGACACCTTCATGAATCCATCTCAGAAAGAAACATAAGCAGCTCTGAATGGCAGATTTTCCTAATAAAGTTCCTAGACAGTGTAAATTGATAGGACTTTACTCCTTACAGAGATGTCATCTGCACTTGAACTGAGCTAAATTTTCTTTAATGCACATTAGCGTGACGCTGTTGTGCTTTAAAGTTCTTACATTTCCACAAATAAATGTATCCCAGTTATTTAGATGAGACACAGAGTTAACCGTATTTTATTGAGGAAAATGATCCAATAGATTTTTTTTCTAAATAAATATTGAATTTCTCATATTTGGCTGAAAGGATGGTAGCTGCCTGAGAAACATTTGTGTCCTCTGTCCTGCAGCACTGTAGTTAAAATCATTGTTATTACATTCTGGTTATTGTATCCTACCTATCAGTCTATGTTAATCTATCCTCAGGTTGTGTTTTTTCCATCAATACGTCCTATTTGTGCATAAAAATAAACTTTAAGTGCTGGGTTTACTTCATAGGACGAATCCGAAGGCCGATAATCCAACCATGTATGTCTTTTTTTTTATACTGTCTATGTAGTTTGTGTCAAGGCTGGTGCTTGTCATCCAGTACAGAGAGCTGACCACAGTTTGTCTGCTCAGATACTTGGTGATGAGTGTCACACACTTTGCTTCCTGCAGACTGATCCATCAGTTGAGACAGGTGTCCTGACTCACCTGCAGTCGTACGGTGAGTGCAGGATGACTGGCGACCTTTCTTCCTGCTTCTGGTGCGCTAGTCTTACAGACTGCTGGTGCCTGGAAGTTTATCTCATTTTTCTCACAGCAAGAAACATGCAAATCCCTTCGGAGGCTTAGATATTTATGTTGTGTAATAAGGTTTAGACTAAGAGTCAAAACCTTTTTTTTGGGTACAGTTAAAATCGGATTATAAGGTAAACTCGTAAATATCAACTTATTTTTGTATCACTGTCTGGCATCAAATTAGACTAAATGTTTCATATTCTACTTCAGTTAGGATCATAAACATATCTCTATTGGCTAAATGTCAGCGTAAGACAGAATGTTTCTGAGTATATTTTCGTTGCTGCCTGTAGATTCAGAAGTTTTCATTCACCAGCTGAACCCAAGACCTTTTTGCTTCGAGGCAAAAGTATGAACAAATGAATTACTGAGCAGCTCTCGGGAATCCCTGTGCAAAGCAAATACAGAGTCAGACAGGAACTCCAATCAATCGAACCTTAGAGGAAAAGTGTATTTCAGGTTACTCAGTCGTTGGTAGCTTGTCGTCTCTGAGCCGTGTGTGGCTTCATCTGTGTATAATCTCCTCTGCAGACAAAATACCTTTCAGCTCAGTGCTTACGCTAGATTCCTTTAATATGTAATTGCCTCGACGCTCCGCCTGCTTGTAAAACAATTCACTAATTGTGCAGACCATTCTGACTTGTAGTCGCAGTTTAAAAGAATGAAAGTTAGGTTAAATGGTGTAATCTACTGACAGTGTCTACTGTATTTCTCTAGGCGCATTTGTTTGTCTATGATTTTTTTTTTATTACTACTTTTGTTGGAATAAATTTCTTTGACTGCAAAAGTCACCAGAATAATAATGAAAGTACAAGGGAAAACTCATTCAACCTGTGCGCTGGGTTCTTCAGGTAAATGAATGAAGAATCCTTAGACTGTATCAAAAACAAGGTCACACGCGTACACAGACACACGCACGCACGCACACACATACACACACACATAACATGTCTACTTTCACAAGGATTCATTTTTCATTCATTTCTATAGCCCAAACCTTAACCTAAGGTCAGTTCATACTTTAGTCCTGAACCTAGCCTCTAACACAAACACAGCACATCTTCTTATGGGACACTGGCTTTGGGTCCCATAAGGAACAGCCGGTTCCCACCATGCAGTATGTATAAGGAAATTGATCCTCACAAATGTATCAAATACAAGATCGCACACACACACAGAGTGAGCCCAACCACTTTCATCAAATTAAAGTAAGTCTGGTGCCTCTGGGCTTTCGTGTTTTTTTTTCTTCCTGGACTCTCCTCCTGATTGTCTTTCAGGGTTCTCCTTGCTCTGCTCAGTTGCCAATATGATGCTGCCATAAATTTTGTTTCTATCACCAGGCACTCTTAAGAAATAAATTGTTGCTTGTCTTCATTCCGGGTGTAATTCATCAGCGAATGCATCCCAAAGCCACCGAGTGTGAAATATCCCAAACAAGAGAACAGCTGTAACATATTTTCGCTCTGAGTACGCACTAACCTGCCTCTGTAGTCTGACAAAGAAAATAGGAAGAAATCCTGCAGCTTTACTGTCTGTGATGCAAAACAGCTCAGAGAGAGACAGATATCTCACCTCTTTACTTGCACTTTATATTAATAACTTATTTAATGGAACAGTTTGGATCCGAGAATGTCATTTTTATTGGACTATTTTGAATGTGCGGGTGAAGACCGACAAGTACAGCGCTCCTTTTTATCACTATTTCTGCATATTCCTCACACACGGTCGTTTTCTATAATTCAGGAGAAATATCTAATATTCATACCTAAATGAAAGCTGTTCTATAATGTAGGGTGAAAGAAGGGTAAGATGGGAGCGAGGGACAGGGATGAAGGACCCGAGGTTTGTGGTGAACATAAGAATAATGGTGTGGGTGTTGTAGATGGCTGACTGCTTATATCTGTGTGTGGTTCAGTGACTATAAAATATAGCGCTTTGCAAAAGTGTTTGGTTTTTCTTGAACTTCTATGCATTTTTTTTTTGTTTCCTCACTAGAACCACAGTCGTCGGTGAATTTAATTTTGATTTTATGTGATTGACTGACAAAGAAGTGCTTAAGTGTGAAGAAGAAATAAAGTGATACGTGTTTGTAAAATTCTTTTCCATGCAAAAAAAAAAAGAAAAAAAAGAAAAGAAAATTATGATGTGCATTTGTGATGGGTTGAAATTTGGTTATTTGAAGCAGTGGTCAGATTCAACCAGCAGGGGGATAATAATTATCGCTGGAGCAGAAGCACTGTGTCCGGCTCTTTTATTAAAATTCTCCCCTTCTTCAGGTCTCAGTATATATTTAAACACACCTGTAGACTGTAAATTTGTTTCTTAACTTTCAGAAAGATTGTGAGTTTTTCTTGAACGCTCTGAATGTTAAATTTCGTTGTTAGCTCCATTGTTAGCGCCGTTGCTAACATACTGCTGTTTCAACGTTGATATATCGTTGTGTATGTTTGTAAGCTAACTGAGATAATAATAATCGCTGGAGAAGAAGCACCGTGTCCGGCTCTTTTATTAAAATTCTCCCCTTCTTCCGGTCTGAGTATATATTTAAACACACCTGTAGATTGTACATTTGTTTCTTAACTTTCATAAAGATTGTGAGTATTTTTTTGGACGCTCCGAATGTTAAATTTCGTTGTTAGCTCTGTTAGCTCCATTGTTAGCGCCGTTGCTAACATACTGCTGTTTCAACGTTGATATATCGTTGTGTATGTTTGTAAGCTAACTGAGATAATAATCGCTGGAGAAGAAGCACCGTGTCCGGCTCTTTTATTAAAATTCTCCCGTTCTTCAGGGCATTTACACATTAATATTCAAAGTACACAGTAGTAGTCAAATTGACGTTTGTGGCAGTAAAATGATAAAATGTGAGAAGTTTAAATGACTACGGGTTAAAATGTTAGTGAAAGACTCAGACATACGATGGACTTCTGACAGAAGTGAGGTGAAAATCATCTGAGTGAAATCTGCATCTGAAGTCTTTGCTTCTTATCCATGGAAACATCCCAGTAAAGGGGAAAAAAAACCTATTTTGTTGCCATTGTTATTGTTCGGTGGAAATTGTGCAACATTAAACTGTCATAGAGAGGAACGCTATCTCTCATGATGGAAATCAGCCTCTGATGGGGGGGAGGAGGGGAACAGCCTGCCAGATTGACAGTAACCCTCCCGTGTTGGTGATGTAGGCCATTGCTGTCTTGCTACATCGTGTCTCAGTTGAGGGTCATATTCTCACCACTCTTTTCTACACGCCTCAGTGACTTCATCGGCTCTCCTCCACCTCCTCATCATCTGTCCATGTGTCGCCTTTTCTCTCTGTGTCTGAATTTTTATTTTTTTATTTTATCTTTGAGCCTTTTCTCTGTTTAACTCTAGTCTTCTCTTCTCCAAAAACTTCTTTCATTGCTTTTCTTCAACTCAGGTCAGGAATAACTCCCAACTCATTGGATCCATCATCCATTCAGATTTTTTTTTCCTTCTCGTCTCAAATGTTGTCCATGCTAATTAAACGCAAAAAAACCCTCCACCCTACATTAGCTCATGCTTTTGGCAAAGCTTTTTTTCACCCACCCATTTTTCACTACAGATATAACTCAGTTCTGACTGACAAGAAGCTGAATTGGACTAAATTGCACAGTTCATATGAAATCCACTTAATTTCAATGAATTAAAACAATTTATATGTGCTGTTGAGGCTGTGCAAAAATAAATAGCTGTATTTCCAGAGGCAATTGCACCTTAGTGAACTATTGTAAGGTTTGTGATATTTGTAAGCTAAAAACGTTTTTGACAGTGTTGATGTGTTAGTCAAAAATGCATTTCTGTCTTCATGATTTATAATTGTGATTTGAACCTGCACAGATCATGTCAGCATGAAATATGCAGCGACATTCTTTTAGATTAAAGCAGATCAAGATAAAGGAAGAGAACATCAGCTTTCCTTGAAGTTCAGAAAGTAAGGTTGACGAACAATCTTTGTTCCCAGACCCGCTATGATTGCATGGACCTGTCCAGGATGGAGACAGCAGAACCCATCTTCTGCTGCTGTCCCATCCATCTTTCTGGATGAAGTTTGTTCCCATAGTTTTTTTGTTTTTTTTCTCAAATAAATTTGCTTCATTAGTTAGCAGGACACCACATCAGTGTTAGAAAATAGTGGAGAGTGGCCCAAAATTCAAGCACAACAAATTAAAAATGAGAATAATGCTTATTAATCATAGATATCGGGGACTAAACAAAACAGATGGACTGGCTGTAAGTGGACTGTGGTGGACCACTATGATTATGCAAAGGTACACTGCATACCAGAGGATCTATGTATACGTTTCCAAAGTGAAAATAAAGTACAGCAGCCTGTAATGAAGAGAGCGGCCATGTTAAAAAATAATACTACCGACATCACAGGGAGAGCTTTGATGCTGTTGTTTATTTCATGCACTCTGGGTCCAAAAACATGTTAAAAGGGGTAAATCATACACCAGCTGCCACAACCTCAGAGTCTATGATGAAAATCACAATTTTCAAAATGACGCTTATCATTTTGGTCTTTTTTTTTTTGCTTTTTTTTTTAACTACACAGCTCTACCTTTGTATTAATCACATGCAGTATGTATCAATCAGTCAATCAATCAATCACTTTATTTTGGTAAATTGTCCACATTAAACACAGGAAAGAACAAAAAAATAACAATAAAGAAACCCATAATTTACCAAAAAATAAAAACTCTTCATGTTTTTATTTCTTTTGTTGCCCAGGTAACCTCAGGTTACTGATTAGAAAAGCCAACAGCATCTTGAGCATGAGAGGGAAGAAATACTTAAAGATGTCACTCTGAAGTAAGTTATGGATGGAAATAACAGCGGGATACCAGCATGAAGTGCAGGAAAGGCTGAGTGCATCGTTGAGATTATTCGGTAATAAAGACCAGGGGAGCCTCAACGACTACGTACGAACGTGAGCAAGTTGAGGAAGAGTAAGATCCCAACCTGAGAGCAAGATATTCTGCAGGACAAATGAGTGGTATTTAAAGTATATTTGCTGGACTTAAAGGAAAAGATGAGAAGCTGCCAACAAACATAGAAGAAGCCCTTCTGAATGACGAGTTTAGATAAACAACGTAACCCAACTCTTGCTGACCTTTTTTTCTGATTGATCTCCCTTTCCCTACTGTCTTGTTCTTTGTTTGCTCCACTTTTAAACCTCAATCTTCATGCTGATCACTCCTGTTTGCCTCCATGTGTGTTTTGTATTCAGTCTTGCTCTGCTCCCTCTAGACTAAAGAGTCTACTTTGGTTTGTTGAATTTCTGTGCTGTGGGAAAAAAAAAAAAAAGCTCAGTGATGGGTGTCAGATGGACAAATGTCTAGCTTGTTGGTAGACTGTGGGATGTGGCTGTCTGGCTGTATGTGGGAGACTGCTGCGTCATGATAACAGCACAGGAAGGGTTGCCACAGCAACCTGAAAGACAGGAAACAGCCTTGAGAAATGTAGAAAAACGCATGGGTACAATGCTAAGGCTTGGGAGTGTTGGCATTTTAAAAAGTGAGAGCTGTTTCAAATATATGCCCCGTTCTTTTCAAAACCTGGGTTTATTCTCTTTTCAGCTAAAGCCCACTTGGATACATTAAAGGCCAAAAGTCCAAAAGTATTAATACCCTGGGGAGAATTAGGTTAAATAATAACAGTATTTTCAGAAAATATCGTTTCATATCTTTATCGAAAAACCCCCAACAGAAATCATGTGGACACAAATGTAGACGTCACTCTTCAAGCAAAAGAAGTTACACAGACATTTGTTCCAAACTAATCTATTTTAAGACTTTGTAAAATGATGGCCTTTATTTACAGTAATCAGACAGGATATGAGCGGAGATATGAGGGAAAAGACAGACAGCAAATGTCCCAAGCTAGAAACTGAACCCTACTGACATCAAGTAGTAGCCTCCGTTGTGGTGTCGCCTGCTCTACTGCTACACCACCTACCAACCCAAAGTAATGTTTTAATTTGACCGAAACGTTTCCTCTGACTGAAAGTAACATTCATGTTTTTGAGTGACCCAGTCAGAGTCCTGACTTGAATTTGATAGGGAATCCGTAGAGTGGGTTGAAGATAAGGGATAAACTATAGCTACTATGGCAGAACACTTGTCCATTTTTTTTTTATTTTATTTTATACATGATACAATACGCTGCCAACACCTAAGTTAAAAGTACTGTGAGAAACATTCAAGATCCCAGAAAGAAAAACTGTTGATCATTGCCTCTTAAAAGTTTACAAGAAACTATCTTTTTGGAAAGGATTAGAAAATTAGAGATGGTTTTATTTATTTTGTAGTAGACTACTTTTTATTTTTTGATCCTCCTCTGTTTTCAAGGAGGACCTTATAGTCTACCATTTATCTTTGGTTTCTTTTTTTTTTTTTTTTTTTTTAGAGGAGGCCTTCTCAACTGGAGCATTACAAATGTAATTCTGAGTTAATGTCACAGCTGCTCTCCCAAGGTACACTTTTATAATGGTTTGTTGTTTTTATCTGTTGCTTGCAGGTATTTTCCAAGGCTCTCGACAGGCTTCAACTCAGTGTGCCGTTTCAAATTGGTTGCCAGTTTGGAAGATGTTCTAACCCAGTGAACACAATTTGCATAAACTGGAGTAAATATGAACTTTCATTTATCCCTAAAATTGCACAAGGATTGTGGATCAACTTGAAGATCTGCTAACTTTTGCAACAGTATACATTGTCTCATGTCCTTCAGTTGGACAGTCTTTTTTAAATTAGCTGCTTATAAACCACTGTGCTGTCCATATAAGGGGTTCTGATAGCTATTTGTAATGAAAAGGGATTTTGTCCAAAAAATGGCAACAAATTAGCAAATCTAAAAAAAGATGGCAAAATGCAGATGTTTTTGGCTGATAATCCAAGAGCACACATTTTCCATCTGAAAGCAGGATTTAATATCTTTATTTCTCAAAACATTTAATACATTTGCTTACATTTTTATTTTGAAAGCAGAACTTTGTATTTTTCTTCTCAAAACTTGTAATGCCTGTACTTAAAACTTCTCCTCCTGTCTGTTTTACAATACAAGTGTATTTTTTTTAGAGGAGGCGTTCTTATAATACAAATATATTATAAAACAGGCATTCAACACAAAAGTAAAAATCTGATTTATACTTTGTGGCAGTTCGTTACCAGAAAAAAAAAGCTAATTTCGTAACACCAAATTAGTTATTGTTTATAAAACATAAGCCGTTTTGAAATACTGCTTATCTGCTTAGACACAAAAAATTTACAGTTGGTAAATTTTGCTAATTAAAAATCAGATGTTTACTTCGTGACACTTGGTTACCAGGAAACGTGCTCATCACTTAGTAACAGATTGACAACAAATATTGTTATTGTTCAAAAAACATAAGATTTATTATTATTCTGCTCTTTTGAAATACTGCTCTCCTCAGTGTTCTGTTGCTATGGTGATAGCAACAGATTGCTATGGTGATAGCAACAGAACACTGTTGCTATCACATAAACTGTCATGTGTGAGTGAGACAGAGAGGGGGAGACAAAATTCTATCTCTGTTTTGAGATAGAATTTGCTGTTTTTCCTAACTACGTCGCCATGGTTACCCCGAAATGCCAACAGAAGTATAGCCCCGCATGCTGAGATCCAGTCGCATGTTTTGATATATTGTGGGGGCGGGGGTGGGCACACAGCGGTACGAGCTGAATTAATGGTGGAAGGAAGTGGTAGTTATTTTGAGGTGTAGAGTAATAGGTGCCTTAGCAAGGCATTTCAATTATCTCCTATGCATTGCTATGGCAGGCCCCAATTGGATACTATCAAGGATAAACAAATATGGTAAAAATCTTAAAACTTATGGTTTTTATTCCTTTTTTGTGAGCTTCCAACACTGGTGTCACACTTCCATAACACACACCTGGCTTACATTAATTGCTAATTGATAACTAATAACACTGCTCTGAAACATCAATATGCAATAGATGGAACATCTAAACAGCCTTGTTATCTGAATCCAGATCTAATGAACCTGACTGAACTGGTAGCAGCTCAAAGGATCCAATCAGTTACAGCTCTTGCAATAAACTCCCTCTCCCAGATTACAAAGAGTAAATCTCTTCATTATTCCACCCTTCCTAAACCAGAAGCTGGTAGATAACACATAAGAGCAAATTTTTGGATAACCGTGGTGATCTTTGTTCTCTGTCAGCTGTGTGTGAGAAGGTCTTTGACACCTAAGCAACAGACGAGTCTCTGTGTCATTGTGCCACATCTGTTGCTCCGTATCTTTTTACTTTCTCCCTCCGCTCATGTTTAAACTTGGAGCTTCTCCAATTTCGTCTGCAAAAACAGTTTTTAGAAATAAAACAAAGATTTGGACACAGTGCTGTCTCAAATATTTTATTTATCAAAACTAGCCAGCTGATATTTTAACAAAACAAAACAGAAAGAAACAATAAATTACTTAAGAGAAGCATGGAGGTTGGTCATTAATATATATATTTTTTTCACAATGCAATAAAGGACATTGTTTTGCTAATCTGACATCAGAAACTTTCTCTGAGTTGACAACAGTGCAGTCATCTGATTGCACAGAAGAAAAAATAATATTAGAATAAATCTGTTTAAAAAGTAAAACTGTGTGGCACTGATTCCGTTACTTGTCGTAAGTGAACCAAGTGAACGTGTGAAGGTTTTAGTAAGGAACTGCGTGAGAAAACAAAAACTCTTATCTGTTAAAAGAAAAGCGTCACTTTGGAGCTAACAATGGAATGTGCTGTTAACACAAAGAAAGTGGCAGACACAGGATGCACACACACATCCACTCACATGTTTTTACAATGCATACATTTGCAGTTGATTGCATTCATTTACTCTAGGTTGTGTAAAATATTTCTTCTTAGTGTCATCAATAAAATGTTCAGATATCAATTACATTGCTACACTCACTAATTTTAACCCCAGTCTGTCTTTCTTTTTCCTTCTAGAGTTAAAAGCATGCGTGCATAAACAATTAACTGCATACAGGGTAATGTTTGGTCCCTTTCATAAACGCTGAGTTTCCCCTTCATTTTCAAATGCAACACACGTGTACTCAGATACAGTCACATTTGTCGCCCCTCTTATAAAAAATTAAGATTATTCTAGCACCACAATCTTAAATTGAAAAAAAAAAGTCAAGTTATACAACTTTTAATTTGAATACAAATAATTATTGCGCATATATTTACCGTCTTTATATTTTCTTTGTAATATATATGGTAGCCAGAAATTATTATTTTTTTCTTTACACTTTTTGATAAGAGTTCCTCACTTCCTGATTCCCTCAAGTTTGAAATGTGAGGTGACACAGAGGCCGGTTTCTTCAAGCCGGTTGGCATCAAGCTGGACAAGGAACCATATATTTATCTTGTCACTACAGACATCGAACAGGATGGTAAAGGAGGTACAAATCTTCAGTCTTCCATCTTCAAAGCTTCCTGTTAGCAGCATGGGGCGTCACCCTGGGGTCACAAAGCCCCCATGACAGCCATTAGGTGATTTCTGATGGGAGACGCAGCAGAATAACTCTCACCTGTCCAAACTTCATAAACTTAAATTCTAGTTGGGCTATAACTCGGACTGTGTGCTTTGATCAGATGGGACTAAGTTTAAGCTTTTTAGGAAAGAAAATAATAAAACAAAACCCCGAACAGAAACACGTTCAAACACTTACTGTGTTTCACTAACTTCAGTGAATGAGTTACCCTTGCTGGATGTCTCTGGTCCTATCTACTATGAAATTTAAATGAGAGCAAAAGTAAACATAAGAAAAAAAAATATTAAAGAGAAATAGTGTTTTATCAAATATTTTCCACTTTTAATTTGACAACTGTGAACACTTAGGACATTTTTTTAAAGAAAATTTCTATTTGTATCAACCACCTGCGCTTGTTTTCTTATAATCAACAGAATAATTGTACTCATTTTAAGAGTTGGAGTTGTCTAAACTTCTTACCATCAGATTAAAAACAAAGGAACACAGAGAGGATTTTCACATGTCCCTATAAGGGGAGCCAATAAATTAATCCACACTTGTTTATCAGTGTTGCCTGGTATAAATTACCTAAAAACGTGACGACTGGCCAACTTGCAACATTAGAGTATTAAATATCCAGGAACAGCCGCGTCTTGCATCACACATATGCATGCAAACTCCGTGCATTGATTGGGTTACAGTCTGACTGCAGAACCATCTCCATGTCAACCTCTGTTGTTTTTCAGCTTTTGGAGGTGAGGTAGCATGTGAAATCTAATTTTCTCTGTTGAAATCCAGCCTGCACACGAGGAAGGTGGGATAGGGGAGGTTAGAAGACAAGTGACAGATGAACAGGTCACCACATTTACAGACATTTGCTCAGCTTTGCAAACAGTACACCGTTTTGCTGCTACTGACTGGTTTGATATCATGCACACACCTTGCACATGCTGACCGTTCACATTTCCGCAGCTGCTGCCAACTCTCACAGACTGTTCGTAACCCTCCACCTTTTAAAACAAAAGGGTCTCTTCCTGAGTTATTAGACTGACACACACCCACACACCCATTCAAGTATGGGTTCTGTTTTCACGGGAGGCTTGCTCTCATTTGTGCAGAAAGTGTCTCACTGCTAATCTACAAATAGACGTTCTGACAGTT
Organism: Poecilia formosa; assembly: GCF_000485575.1. NCBI lineage: Eukaryota > Metazoa > Chordata > Actinopteri > Cyprinodontiformes > Poeciliidae > Poecilia > Poecilia formosa. The sequence continues at coordinate 275,630 of NW_006800094.1, read as the reverse complement.
CAGACACCTTTCCAAAAAAACTTCCTCTCCGTCGGTCTTCCTGTGTTTCCAGCTCTCTTTCCTCTGTAATGTGTTCGGGGTCCGAGGTTCACGGCTTTATCCGCTGCAGCAGGATTTCGCTTAGCAGCTGGAATGCCAGGAATGCTCAGGAAAGCAAATGGGCATGGCACTGCAGCATGACCTGATGCTTTCTTTGATGTCTTATAAGGTGAGTGATGAAGGGAATGTGTGTTCTGAGGTGAATGAACTGACCGACACTCAAAGTCAAGGGGTGCATTTGAATTAAATTTGAGCAAAAATAAAGCCACACTTTGCACACATATATTGGTTTTGAGCCTAAGGTTGCCTGGAGTGAATGTTTTTGTACTTCATGTTTGTGTGAAGTTTGTAAAATTCAGACCTGAAGGGTTCTAGCTTGCCTAATTTCACAACTAGCAATGTGTTATTTTGGTGTAAACTTTCTGCAAACTCCTTCCCTCCTCCTTCCTCTCGTTCACTCATTTCAGCCTCCTGGCATGAAGTGTCTCGAAAAAGTCATTAAACACAAAACCCTGCAAATGCATAAACATGCATGCACATGAAACAACCCAGAAAGCTTAAATAGTGCATTGGATAAATTTAGTTTTACTTAAGTCAGACTGGCATCAAGTAAAACCCTTTGAAACCCAAAGTGACTTTCAACACAGTTAACTTCTTTCAATTTTTTTTTTTGGTTTCCTTTTAAAGAAAAACATTATTCAGTTTAAACCAACATATTCACACCCCTTGATTTTCTTTTACGCATTTTGTCTTTCCACAACAATGACCAGTTTGGGGAGAAAGGGAAATGAAAGAACAGGAAGGAGATAAAATATGTGGCATAGATAAATATGTCCCTTTTTAATTGTGAGGTACAATACTCCAAGCAACGTTCCATGGAGAACTGTTTAACTCATCATTTCGAAAATGATGTCAGACAACCATAAACCTACCAAGACATGACTGTCCAGCAAAGCTGAAAGGCTGGGCATGGAGAGCAATGACCACCCTAAAAACCCATGGAGATACATGGTGGTGGCAACATCATACTGTGGGGGTGCTGTTCAGGTTTCATCAGACTCAGTAGGAATCTTCAGGCTATTAAGTATAAAATAGAAATGTGTGTCCTTTTCCTTTTACTGTGCAATTATAATTTGTCTTGATTTATCACATAAAATCTCCAAAAAAAAAAAAACGAATTGAAATTCATGGTTCTAATATGACAAAGATGTGACAAAGGTTGAAGGGTTTTAATGCTCCTGTAAGACACAGTACATCGAGTTAAGATTTGGTACGGACAGAGAAGGCGTAAAGAAACACGAGAAATTGTTTTCGTCGGAAACTTTTGTCCACTTCTAAAGGAAGAAAGCAATCTATGCTCAGAGAAAGTCATTTACTTTCTGAAGCAAATGTCATTTTGTACAATGCAAGCTGCAGTGCATCAGTCAGATTGTTGCCCTCTTTTCTGCTGCATGTTTGTCAGCGGTGCTGTTTGGGATATAGAGTCCATTGCGAAACAGGGAAAAGAAGAATTCATCCATCAGTTCTAGACGCACGAGCCGGAATCAGTGTCTCAGCGAGGAGGCTGCAGCGGACACGCACATTCGCACATTTCATGATGCGAGAGGAAAATTTCATCAATAACCCAGCGCACCCGCTGCCTCTGCTGGTGCTTGTACGGCGTGGTCTCTGGGGCATACTTCAGCACCTACAGGAGACAAAAGGAAGAGATAGAAATGGATGAAAACTTAACAAGTGAGCCAAACAGAAAGCACTATTGCTATTAATTAGAAAGATGCCTGTGCATTTTTTGCAGCAAAAGACCCAAATGAAGGAGCAAGTTGCTAAAAAAAGTTGGATTTTAAAACATCGTGCAGGAGACCGGATGTATTTTCTATTTACCATATAATGTAAAGTTAGCAGGCTGATCTATAAGTGGAGCGTCTGGCTGGCTGCATTCACCGGAGTCCTTACAGACTTGGTGCCGGGTGGGCCTGTCTATCACTGTTGTGGTCAGAGGGACGGAGCGGTTGGTCCCGTACCCTCTCTGTGCATCGCACTCCTCTCTCAGACAGACAGCTACCCACGATGGTTTTCTCTCTTACTCATTCGAAATGACATTATGACGCCGTTACAGTTGTGCTCTGAGACACCAGATTTATCTGCAGTGTGGGAAAGGATCCATCAAACACCACTGACTGAGCAGTGTAGGGGAGGAAATAACTTTACTCCAGAGGACGGGAGCAATGCTGACAACCTTTAACTTGGACACCTGCAAGAGGCTTCAAAAGGGATTTGGTGAATTAAAAAAAAACAAAACAAAAAAACTATCACATATAAGAAAACGTCTTTGAGTGGTCTGGTGATATTTTCAGTAATTGTGTATTACAGCAGCTATTCTACTTTAAAAAGATTTAAACAGATAAGGATGGACAAATGCGAGGTACAACAACCACCCCGACGGCTGAAAACAGCAAGCTATGCTGGAAATTCTGAATTTTATCACTCGTTTCTTCTTATTTCCAGGTTGTGTTTTTGTTATTGTTTTTTTTTTTATTATTTTTGTTGGAAAACAGGACAGAGTCCCAAGGGATCCCAATACAGGTTCAATAAAAAAAATGAATATTTCCAACAAATACATGGCACAGAAAGGAGACTCAGAATCTACGAAGAAACATAAATGTGCTTAGAGACTACTCTACAAAACAAAACAACTGGCCAGATGCCGCTCCATCATAAGGTCCACTCGGACACATGGCAGACAGACAGCCCTGCACACACGTTAAGGCGGGTTACAATGGAAGGTTTTTGGATAGGAGGTAGGAGACTGGAATAAACCCACATATGAACAGGGAGAACATGCAACTCATCACAAAAGGTCCCTGTCCAGAGGTTTGAATCCAGTGCTGTCTGGCTGCGAGGCAACAGCAGCAGCAACAACTCAAAAACTATTTTAAGATGAAGCACACATTCCTCCATAAGTGATGCAGTGGCTTTATTTAACACAGCTGGATGAAGGAAATAGTGTGTGTGACTTCCCAGCACAGAAGCTGCAGTGTCAGTAATACTTGTGTGTCGCAGTTACTGTTTCCTTTAGTAGTAGTAGCTGCTGCTAAAGGAAGCAGTAACAGATCCACGAAGAGATCAAGAAATCCAGAAGAAGCTGCCCATCAAACACACAAAAAAATTCATAGCAGAAAAATATTCATGAGGACACGAAATCTGACTGTTCATCCGGGCAAATGCTCCTCTTTCATGCTTGCACATTTTTTGACTGTATTCCACACATTTACATGCTAACACACTCACAGGACAGAGAACAATTACAATCCCAAATCCCACTTTTGTCTAAATTCCTATTGTGTGGTTTTTAACTCTGAGAAGAGCCTAAGGCAGAAAAAGAGCCCTGTGGACCACGTTTCAATAATGAAGCTATAGGAGAACAAAGGCACAAAGAAATGGAGGGAAGCGAGAGAAAAGCAAGAATGGTGCATAAAAAGCAAGAATGGTGCATTGCAAAGGGACAAATTGAAAATGGGAATTGGGAAGAATGAAAGGAGAGGGAGACGGGGATGGAAGATAGAACGCTCAGAAGATGGAGTGACTGGAAGGAAATGAGAAGCGGAGAGAAAGAGCCAGACTGGTGCTCTGTTGCTTTGGCTGTTGATGCAGCGCCGGCCTCGACACGCTCAGCTTCTTCTTCCTTCTCCTCCCACATTGAGCGTCTCAATATATTTCTTCGTTTGCGCAGCCTCTTACTCTCTCGCCGTCTTTTTAAGATGCTCTGAGAAAGTCACTCAAGTGTGAATGAAAGTTAAACAGAAGTGCATGTTTGAAAACCCTGATGAATGTTCACCAGTGGATCTTGTTTGGGTGTTTGATGTGCACTGACACATTTACAGGTATTGAGTTTGGGTATTTGCTTGTCTTTTTTTTTTTTTACTAAAAAGGCAAAATTTAAAACTTTTACTCATATTGTGAGTACACATACATACACATCCTTACATATAAAAAATGAGCTCAACAAATTTAAATATCGTAGAAAAATGAATTTATTTTTAGAGATCAACCAAAAAGTGAATCGTATAGCAATTTTCCATACACAGTGGTGTATTTTCAGATATGGTTTTTAACAAAATTATGTCTCACTTGTGTCAAAACAATTAAGTGATCAAATTAAGCATCAAGCCAATTAATACATTTTTAAATTAATATTATTTTTAGTTAATTAATATCACAGCTGCAGTTTGCAACTCTTACAAAAAATGTGGTTTTCACATATTCGTTAAAATTGTCAGTATGCCTTGACAGTATATGAGGCAGATCATTTGTGAAAAAAATAAAATCATGCTCCTCTGCCTTCTCACAGTGCTAACTAGAAACAACCAATGACATTATGCATGTATGTGTAATGAATGTTTAAAATATGAGTGTTTTGAATCAGGTTGAGGAAATACATTAACTTTTCAATGGTCGTCTGATTTATGGAGATATGTTTTTCAAACAGCGGCATTTTGAAAGTCCAAACAAAAACATGTTATTATAGCTAAATCAATTTAAGCACAAAAAAGGAGTTAAAAAGATGTAGTTTCAAATGACTAACATTTTCCAATCTACTTTATATTAAGTAGGACGGCAGGAATCCATCTTCAGTGGATTGTAGGAAATTTGTGGTAATTATAATTTAGTAGTCTTATTAAATCAGCAGGGTCTCATCTGAAACAGGAACCATGTCGATGGCAATATATGTTGCTGGGAGACTCGCACATTCATTGTTAATGGAGATGTCAAAGTTAGCCAAGCCACACGGACTGCTGTAACTTAATATATATCACAACAGATGTTCACTTCTGACTGTGCTGTGATAACAGGCCTGTTAGTCCCTGTGCTCATTAGCAAGCATGATGGCTTCTCGATTTCAAAAGGAATTTTAAATTTCCGCTGCCGACCTGTCCGATGTGCACGCTGTGTGCCTGTGACAGCTGGGATGTGCTCCATATGAGCTGTGCTCGCTAACAATAATTTTCAGTGGCGTTCCTGGGGCCCTGCGGCCATTTCCACTTCAGAGTCATGTTTGTTTTTAAAGCCGCGCGGCCTGAAGACCCATAGAGCTGCAACTACTCCGCAGTGCTTTTCAGTCGTGGTCCATGAATTTAGGAATTTATCTGAATTACGCGGCTGTTCTGGTCATATTATATTTTGAAGATAATTAACTCCTTAAAGTCTGCCATCTTTCATCTAAAAATAAAAGTTTCTGCTGGTTAAAATATATTCAGTGGGTGTTTGATGGAGCAGTGAATCCTTTACCTCAGAACAGATCATCCTCTATGGGATTCTCTTTGACCTTGTCCCAACTTTTTTCAAACACATTGCTGGCATCAAGTTCAAAATACATTTATTCTGCAGTCTTTTTGTTGAGCAGGATAAAACCATCAGTCATCGTTTCACTCGGGTTTCGGGGAAATTCCTTCGTATTCAGGCATTTGGCATTTTTTGAGATTGTGGAGTTAACAATTTCTACTGGGAGTTTATAAGTACTGATCACATGCATAAATGTTATATTTGATCCAGTCTTTCTTCATGATGGAGTCAATACACACACAAAAAAACCTGTTTTAAAAAGAAGATTGAGGTGCACATCTGAGGTTTTATTAGTGGTTTATCTAATCTATGCGATTCAATTCTATATACAGGCTCAAATATAAGCAAACACGCTCTCTAGAATTTGGTTAAATTTTGGTGTATTATCAAACAAGAACTGTGGAAGAAGGTGGTTGGTTGCTACCAAAAGCACCTGGTCTAGGTGAAACTCGCTAGGGGTCATTTGACCAAATATAAGTGTGTGTGTGTGTGTACTGTACTGCATTTGAACTTGTACGTATCATGCTGACTTTTGATTGGATAATCCACTATGTTATAAAGCTTGTGTTTCGATTTGTTGTTGTAAAATTAGCTATAGATGTTAGCTGCACAATCACTCCACTCTGGAAAAGAGCAGTTCGGGAAAAAAATAATAAAAAATCAATTGAAAGCCCCAAATGTATTTAACATTTATGTCCTTTGAGTTGTGTATCAACTAACGCCGTTACATGACAAAAGGACCTGCCTCGTGTAGTTTTGTTGTGGTTTTCGAGGGCTGACAGGTGCAGCCGGTGTTCCAGTTGTTGGTCCCACAGCCACAGTTGCCTCCGCAGCGTTTCACCAGCAGACATCGAGGGAAGAAGACAGCGTTGGTGGTCTTCAGCTCCTCCCGAAGGTTTACAGAGTAGTTCCGAGGTGTGCAGCTATACCGCTTGACGTCGTCATGGAGACGATTCAGATCAACTGGGTATTTAAAAGAGAAAACAGAGAAAAAAATAGTTTCTGATTATTTTCTGCAAGACAACTTGTGACTCTCATATATATATATATATATATATATATATATATTCTATAATTCTATATTGCTGACAGATGGAGTATCTTGTCGTCAAATAAGCAATTCCCCCTGTGGGATCAGTAAAGTATATCCTATTCTTTTCTGTTACATTTTTACTACAAGTATCAACTCACAAAACTCCTGCAGTCAAAGACAGATTTTACCCTCCTTTTGTCTGTTCTCTGTGAAACCCAGAAAATAATTTAAGCACCATCTTCTAAATACTGTGCAATCATCTCAAAGATTAATGTCTGTCATATCTTAAATACAGTAGGTCACAGTGCCATATTATTCACTTTTCTTCCAGTGCAGACTGACTTATGTTTTGCTTATGGTACTGTTTGAGAGGCAGAGCATTTTGCTACTCTTTAATTTTTCCATCTCTTCATGGAGTCTGGCTCTGTTGGTTCTTCTTGTCTAAACAGAGTTTCATTCCTCCCCGCTGTTACTAAATCCTTGCTCAAAAGCAATTTTGTTTGGTGTGTTGGAGGTCAGTGAGCCTGATATGAATTATTTTATGAAGTGTTTTTATAAAATAAATAAAATGTATTTAGTGTGTAAACTTTAAATTCCTCTGGATCTTGTTGGAGGAAAAATATTCCAACTTCATAAGATGTGCTTTTATCTTAACAGAGCTCTGTGGTTCCTCCTATCAGTCTGAAATTTCTCATATTGAGGTCATTAAACCAAAGTTCAGAGCTACCATAACTGATTAATACCTGCTGGCCTCAGGTTTGGAACCAGCTTCTGAAACCAGTAACCTCCTCCCAGTGTCTGAATCTCACTGAGGGAGAAACTGCATCAGGTTTTCTATCACTTTAATACGTCTGCTATGACTGATGGATATTTGCACATGAAATAAGTCAATAGAGTTTCATTTACAATTTTTATATCTTCGTGTTATGAGGTAGGTCTCAGCCGGCTGGTGACAGAAAAAGTAGATCTTGGTCTCAAAAAGTTTGGGCACCCCTGGTGTAAAGAGAACATTTATGAGAACATTTATCTAGACTATTTTCAGTTGACATAAGTTGATAAATTCACATAATCACAAAAAACAACAGCAGATCTATCTATACATACATATTGTGAAGGCATACTGTACACTGGAATCGATAAGATGAAATGGCTGGGAGGTAAAGTCCTTCTTATTGTTACGAGGACAAATGCCGTAACGCTATAACCATGGATGGCAGGGATGGTTAGATGAGCACATGAAAGACAACACACTATTGGACAGAAAGCGAAGCCGAGCAGAGAGGCTGTAATTCATCAAAGATCAATCTAATGATTCAGGTCTTTCTTCTTGTCATCAGTCTGCTGCAAAATTGCCTCATTTGTCTACATAAGACCCTCTGCCATGCCTCATTTCAGGGAGGTGAGAAGGATCAGACATAATGATGGAAATTACATATTATAAGAATGAATTTGAAGAGATGGGTTAAAGAAATGAAGAACTCCAAAGCATCGAGTTTGATCGAACATGTCTTTATCACTGCATTACTACAGTTAACATCAGTTGGTTTTGTTTTCCTAAACAAACTACATATTATCAGCCAAATAAAACNAAGGCTGAGTGCATCGTTGAGATTATTCGGTAATAAAGACCAGGGGAGCCTCAACGACTACGTACGAACGTGAGCAAGTTGAGGAAGAGTAAGATCCCAACCTGAGGGCAGGATATTCTGCAGGACAAATGAGTGGTATTTAAAGTATATTTGCTGGACTTAAAGGAAAAGATGAGAAGCTGCCAACAAACATAGAAGAAGCCCTTCTGAATGACGAGTTTAGATAAACAACGTAACCCAACTCTTGCTGACCTTTTTTTCTGATTGATCTCCCTTTCCCTACTGTCTTGTTCTTTGTTTGCTCCACTTTTAAACCTCAATCTTCATGCTGATCACTCCTGTTTGCCTCCATGTGTGTTTTGTATTCAGTCTTGCTCTGCTCCCTCTAGACTAAAGAGTCTACTTTGGTTTGTTGAATTTCTGTGCTGTGGGAAAAAAAAAAAAAAGCTCAGTGATGGGTGTCAGATGGACAAATGTCTAGCTTGTTGGTAGACTGTGGGATGTGGCTGTCTGGCTGTATGTGGGAGACTGCTGCGTCATGATAACAGCACAGGAAGGGTTGCCACAGCAACCTGAAAGACAGGAAACAGCCTTGAGAAATGTAGAAAAACGCATGGGTACAATGCTAAGGCTTGGGAGTGTTGGCATTTTAAAAAGTGAGAGCTGTTTCAAATACACCCCGTTCTTTTCAAAACCTGGGTTTATTCTCTTTTCAGCTAAAGCCCACTTGGATACATTAAAGGCCAAAAGTCCAAAAGTATTAATACCCTGGGGAGAATTAGGTTAAATAATAACAGTATTTTCAGAAAATATCGTTTCATATCTTTATCGAAAAACCCCCAACAGAAATCATGTGGACACAAATGTAGACGTCAATCTTCAAGCAAAAGAAGTTACACAGACATTTGTTCCAAACTAATCTATTTTAAGACTTTGTAAAATGATGGCCTTTATTTACAGTAATCAGACAGGATATGAGCGGAGATATGAGGGAAAAGACAGACAGCAAATGTCCCAAGCTAGAAACTGAACCCTACTGACATCAAGTAGTAGCCTCCGTTGTGGTGTCGCCTGCTCTACTGCTACACCACCTACCAACCCAAAGTAATGTTTTAATTTGACCGAAACGTTTCCTCTGACTGAAAGTAACATTCATGTTTTTGAGTGACCCAGTCAGAGTCCTGACTTGAATTTGATAGGGAATCCGTAGAGTGGGTTGAAGATAAGGGATAAACTATAGCTACTATGGCAGAACACTTGTCCATTTTTTTTTTTTATTTTATACATGATACAATATGCTGTCAACACCTAAGTTAAAAGTACTGTGAGAAACATTCAAGATCCCAGAAAGAAAAACTGTTGATCATTGCCTCTTAAAAGTTTACAAGAAACTATCTTTTTGGAAAGGATTAGGAAATTAGAGATGGTTTTATTTATTTTGTAGTAGACTACTTTTTATTTTTTGATCCTCCTCTGTTTTCAAGGAGGACCTTATAGTCTACCATTTATCTTTGGTTTCTTTTTTTCTTTTTTTTTTTTTAGAGGAGGCCTTCTTAACTGGAGCATTACAAATGTAATTCTGAGTTAATGTCACAGCTGCTCTCCCAAGGTACACTTTTATAATGGTTTGTTGTTTTTATCTGTTGCTTGCAGGTATTTTCCAAGGCTCTCGACAGGCTTCAACTCAGTGTGCCGTTTCAAATTGGTTGCCAGTTTGGAAGATGTTCTAACCCAGTGAACACAATTTGCATAAACTGGAGTAAATATGAACTTTCATTTATCCCTAAAATTGCACAAGGATTGTGGATCAACTTGAAGATCTGCTAACTTTTGCAACAGTATACATTGTCTCATGTCCTTCAGTTGGACAGTCTTTTTTAAATTAGCTGCTTATAAACCACTGTGCTGTCCATATAAGGGGTTCTGATAGCTATTTGTAATGAAAAGGGATTTTGTCCAAAAAATGGCAACAAATTAGCAAATCTAAAAAAAGATGGCAAAATGCAGATGTTTTTGGCTGATAATCCAAGAGCACACATTTTCCATCTGAAAGCAGGATTTAATATCTTTATTTCTCAAAACATTTAATACATTTGCTTACATTTTTATTTTGAAAGCAGAACTTTGTATTTTTCTTCTCAAAACTTGTAATGCCTGTACTTAAAACTTCTCCTCCTGTCTGTTTTACAATACAAGTGTATTTTTTTTTTAGAGGAGGCGTTCTTATAATACAAATATATTATAAAACAGGCATTCAACACAAAAGTAAAAATCTGATTTATACTTTGTGGCAGTTCGTTACCAGAAAAAAAAAGCTAATTTCGTAACACCAAATTAGTTATTGTTTATAAAACATAAGCCGTTTTGAAATACTGCTTATCTGCTTAGACACAAAAAATTTACAGTTGGTAAATTTTGCTAATTAAAAATCAGATGTTTACTTCGTGACACTTGGTTACCAGGAAACGTGCTCATCACTTAGTAACAGATTGACAACAAATATTGTTATTGTTCAAAAAACATACGATTTATTATTATTCTGCTCTTTTGAAATACTGCTCTCCTCAGTGTTCTGTTGCTATGGTGATAGCAACAGATTGCTATGGTGATAGCAACAGAACACTGTTGCTATCACATAAACTGTCATGTGTGAGTGAGACAGAGAGGGGGAGACAAAATTCTATCTCTGTTTTGAGATAGAATTTGCTGTTTTTCCTAACTACGTCGCCATGGTTACCCCGAAATGCCAACAGAAGTATAGCCCCGCATGCTGAGATCCAGTCGCATGTTTTGATATATTGTGGGGGCGGGGGTGGGCACACAGCGGTACGAGCTGAATTAATGGTGGAAGGAAGTGGTAGTTATTTTGAGGTGTAGAGTAATAGGTGCCTTAGCAAGGCATTTCAATTATCTCCTATGCATTGCTATGGCAGGCCCCAATTGGATACTATCAAGGATAAACAAATATGGTAAAAATCTTAAAACTTATGGTTTTTATTCCTTTTTTGTGAGCTTCCAACACTGGTGTCACACTTCCATAACACACACCTGGCTTACATTAATTGCTAATTGATAACTAATAACACTGCTCTGAAACATCAATATGCAATAGATGGAACATCTAAACAGCCTTGTTATCTGAATCCAGATCTAATGAACCTGACTGAACTGGTAGCAGCTCAAAGGATCCAATCAGTTACAGCTCTTGCAATAAACTCCCTCTCCCAGATTACAAAGAGTAAATCTCTTCATTATTCCACCCTTCCTAAACCAGAAGCTGGTAGATAACACATAAGAGCAAATTTTTGGATAACCGTGGTGATCTTTGTTCTCTGTCAGCTGTGTGTGAGAAGGTCTTTGACACCTAAGCAACAGACGAGTCTCTGTGTCATTGTGCCACATCTGTTGCTCCGTATCTTTTTACTTTCTCCCTCCGCTCATGTTTAAACTTGGCGCTTCTCCAATTTCGTCTGCAAAAACAGTTTTAGAAATAAAACAAAGATTTGGACACAGTGCTGTCTCAAATATTTTATTTATCAAAACTAGCCAGCTGATATTTTAACAAAACAAAACAGAAAGAAACAATAAATTACTTAAGAGAAGCATGGAGGTTGGTCATTAATATATATATTTTTTTCACAATGCAATAAAGGACATTGTTTTGCTAATCTGACATCAGAAACTTTCTCTGAGTTGACAACAGTGCAGTCATCTGATTGCACAGAAGAAAAAATAATATTAGAATAAATCTGTTTAAAAAGTAAAACTGTGTGGCACTGATTCCGTTACTTGTCGTAAGTGAACCAAGTGAACGTGTGAAGGTTTTAGTAAGGAACTGCGTGAGAAAACAAAAACTCTTATCTGTTAAAAGAAAAGCGTCACTTTGGAGCTAACAATGGAATGTGCTGTTAACACAAAGAAAGTGGCAGACACAGGATGCACACACACATCCACTCACATGTTTTTACAATGCATACATTTGCAGTTGATTGCATTCATTTACTCTAGGTTGTGTAAAATATTTCTTCTTAGTGTCATCAATAAAATGTTCAGATATCAATTACATTGCTACACTCACTAATTTTAACCCCAGTCTGTCTTTCTTTTTCCTTCTAGAGTTAAAAGCATGCGTGCATAAACAATTAACTGCATACAGGGTAATGTTTGGTCCCTTTCATAAACGCTGAGTTTCCCCTTCATTTTCAAATGCAACACACGTGTACTCAGATACAGTCACATTTGTCGCCCCTCTTATAAAAAATTAAGATTATTCTAGCACCACAATCTTAAATTGAAAAAAAAAAGTCAAGTTATACAACTTTTAATTTGAATACAAATAATTATTGCGCATATATTTACCGTCTTTATATTTTCTTTGTAATATATATGGTAGCCAGAAATTATTATTTTTTTCTTTACACTTTTTGATAAGAGTTCCTCACTTCCTGATTCCCTCAAGTTTGAAATGTGAGGTGACACAGAGGCCGGTTTCTTCAAGCCGGTTGGCATCAAGCTGGACAAGGAACCATATATTTATCTTGTCACTACAGACATCGAACAGGATGGTAAAGGAGGTACAAATCTTCAGTCTTCCATCTTCAAAGCTTCCTGTTAGCAGCATGGGGCGTCACCCTGGGGTCACAAAGCCCCCATGACAGCCATTAGGTGATTTCTGATGGGAGACGCAGCAGAATAACTCTCACCTGTCCAAACTTCATAAACTTAAATTCTAGTTGGGCTATAACTCGGACTGTGTGCTTTGATCAGATGGGACTAAGTTTAAGCTTTTTAGGAAAGAAAATAATAAAACAAAACCCCGAACAGAAACACGTTCAAACACTTACTGTGTTTCACTAACTTCAGTGAATGAGTTACCCTTGCTGGATGTCTCTGGTCCTATCTACTATGAAATTTAAATGAGAGCAAAAGTAAACATAAGAAAAAAAAATATTAAAGAGAAATAGTGTTTTATCAAATATTTTCCACTTTTAATTTGACAACTGTGAACACTTAGGACATTTTTTTAAAGAAAATTTCTATTTGTATCAACCACCTGCGCTTGTTTTCTTATAATCAACAGAATAATTGTACTCATTTTAAGAGTTGGAGTTGTCTAAACTTCTTACCATCAGATTAAAAACAAAGGAACACAGAGAGGATTTTCACATGTCCCTATAAGGGGAGCCAATAAATTAATCCACACTTGTTTATCAGTGTTGCCTGGTATAAATTACCTAAAAACGTGACGACTGGCCAACTTGCAACATTAGAGTATTAAATATCCAGGAACAGCCGCGTCTTGCATCACACATATGCATGCAAACTCCGTGCATTGATTGGGTTACAGTCTGACTGCAGAACCATCTCCATGTCAACCTCTGTTGTTTTTCAGCTTTTGGAGGTGAGGTAGCATGTGAAATCTAATTTTCTCTGTTGAAATCCAGCCTGCACACGAGGAAGGTGGGATAGGGGAGGTTAGAAGACAAGTGACAGATGAACAGGTCACCACATTTACAGACATTTGCTCAGCTTTGCAAACAGTACACCGTTTTGCTGCTACTGACTGGTTTGATATCATGCACACACCTTGCACATGCTGACCGTTCACATTTCCGCAGCTGCTGCCAACTCTCACAGACTGTTCGTAACCCTCCACCTTTTAAAACAAAAGGGTCTCTTCCTGAGTTATTAGACTGACACACACCCACACACCCATTCAAGTATGGGTTCTGTTTTCACGGGAGGCTTGCTCTCATTTGTGCAGAAAGTGTCTCACTGCTAATCTACAAATAGACGTTCTGACAGTTCAGACACCTTTCCAAAAAAACTTCCTCTCCGTCGGTCTTCCTGTGTTTCCAGCTCTCTTTCCTCTGTAATGTGTTCGGGGTCCGAGGTTCACGGCTTTATCCGCTGCAGCAGGATTTCGCTTAGCAGCTGGAATGCCAGGAATGCTCAGGAAAGCAAATGGGCATGGCACTGCAGCATGACCTGATGCTTTCTTTGATGTCTTATAAGGTGAGTGATGAAGGGAATGTGTGTTCTGAGGTGAATGAACTGACCGACACTCAAAGTCAAGGGGTGCATTTGAATTAAATTTGAGCAAAAATAAAGCCACACTTTGCACACATATATTGGTTTTGAGCCTAAGGTTGCCTGGAGTGAATGTTTTTGTACTTCATGTTTGTGTGAAGTTTGTAAAATTCAGACCTGAAGGGTTCTAGCTTGCCTAATTTCACAACTAGCAATGTGTTATTTTGGTGTAAACTTTCTGCAAACTCCTTCCCTCCTCCTTCCTCTCGTTCACTCATTTCAGCCTCCTGGCATGAAGTGTCTCGAAAAAGTCATTAAACACAAAACCCTGCAAATGCATAAACATGCATGCACATGAAACAACCCAGAAAGCTTAAATAGTGCATTGGATAAATTTAGTTTTACTTAAGTCAGACTGGCATCAAGTAAAACCCTTTGAAACCCAAAGTGACTTTCAACACAGTTAACTTCTTTCAATTTTTTTTTTTGGTTTCCTTTTAAAGAAAAACATTATTCAGTTTAAACCAACATATTCACACCCCTTGATTTTCTTTTACGCATTTTGTCTTTCCACAACAATGACCAGTTTGGGGAGAAAGGGAAATGAAAGAACAGGAAGGAGATAAAATATGTGGCATAGATAAATATGTCCCTTTTTAATTGTGAGGTACAATACTCCAAGCAACGTTCCATGGAGAACTGTTTAACTCATCATTTCGAAAATGATGTCAGACAACCATAAACCTACCAAGACATGACTGTCCAGCAAAGCTGAAAGGCTGGGCATGGAGAGCAATGACCACCCTAAAAACCCATGGAGATACATGGTGGTGGCAACATCATACTGTGGGGGTGCTGTTCAGGTTTCATCAGACTCAGTAGGAATCTTCAGGCTATTAAGTATAAAATAGAAATGTGTGTCATTTTCCTTTTACTGTGCAATTATAATTTGTCTTGATTTATCACATAAAATCTCCAAAAAAAAAAAAACGAATTGAAATTCATGGTTCTAATATGACAAAGATGTGACAAAGGTTGAAGGGTTTTAATGCTCCTGTAAGACACAGTACATCGAGTTAAGATTTGGTACGGACAGAGAAGGCGTAAAGAAACACGAGAAATTGTTTTCGTCGGAAACTTTTGTCCACTTCTAAAGGAAGAAAGCAATCTATGCTCAGAGAAAGTCATTTACTTTCTGAAGCAAATGTCATTTTGTACAATGCAAGCTGCAGTGCATCAGTCAGATTGTTGCCCTCTTTTCTGCTGCATGTTTGTCAGCGGTGCTGTTTGGGATATAGAGTCCATTGCGAAACAGGGAAAAGAAGAATTCATCCATCAGTTCTAGACGCACGAGCCGGAATCAGTGTCTCAGCGAGGAGGCTGCAGCGGACACGCACATTCGCACATTTCATGATGCGAGAGGAAAATTTCATCAATAACCCAGCGCACCCGCTGCCTCTGCTGGTGCTTGTACGGCGTGGTCTCTGGGGCATACTTCAGCACCTACAGGAGACAAAAGGAAGAGATAGAAATGGATGAAAACTTAACAAGTGAGCCAAACAGAAAGCACTATTGCTATTAATTAGAAAGATGCCTGTGCATTTTTTGCAGCAAAAGACCCAAATGAAGGAGCAAGTTGCTAAAAAAAGTTGGATTTTAAAACATCGTGCAGGAGACCGGATGTATTTTCTATTTACCATATAATGTAAAGTTAGCAGGCTGATCTATAAGTGGAGCGTCTGGCTGGCTGCATTCACCGGAGTCCTTACAGACTTGGTGCCGGGTGGGCCTGTCTATCACTGTTGTGGTCAGAGGGACGGAGCGGTTGGTCCCGTACCCTCTCTGTGCATCGCACTCCTCTCTCAGACAGACAGCTACCCACGATGGTTTTCTCTCTTACTCATTCGAAATGACATTATGACGCCGTTACAGTTGTGCTCTGAGACACCAGATTTATCTGCAGTGTGGGAAAGGATCCATCAAACACCACTGACTGAGCAGTGTAGGGGAGGAAATAACTTTACTCCAGAGGACGGGAGCAATGCTGACAACCTTTAACTTGGACACCTGCAAGAGGCTTCAAAAGGGATTTGGTGAATTAAAAAAAAACAAAACAAAAAAACTATCACATATAAGAAAACGTCTTTGAGTGGTCTGGTGATATTTTCAGTAATTGTGTATTACAGCAGCTATTCTACTTTAAAAAGATTTAAACAGATAAGGATGGACAAATGCGAGGTACAACAACCACCCCGACGGCTGAAAACAGCAAGCTATGCTGGAAATTCTGAATTTTATCACTCGTTTCTTCTTATTTCCAGGTTGTGTTTTTGTTATTGTTTTTTTTTTTATTATTTTTGTTGGAAAACAGGACAGAGTCCCAAGGGATCCCAATACAGGTTCAATAAAAAAAATGAATATTTCCAACAAATACATGGCACAGAAAGGAGACTCAGAATCTACGAAGAAACATAAATGTGCTTAGAGACTACTCTACAAAACAAAACAACTGGCCAGATGCCGCTCCATCATAAGGTCCACTCGGACACATGGCAGACAGACAGCCCTGCACACACGTTAAGGCGGGTTACAATGGAAGGTTTTTGGATAGGAGGTAGGAGACTGGAATAAACCCACATATGAACAGGGAGAACATGCAACTCATCACAAAAGGTCCCTGTCCAGAGGTTTGAATCCAGTGCTGTCTGGCTGCGAGGCAACAGCAGCAGCAACAACTCAAAAACTATTTTAAGATGAAGCACACATTCCTCCATAAGTGATGCAGTGGCTTTATTTAACACAGCTGGATGAAGGAAATAGTGTGTGTGACTTCCCAGCACAGAAGCTGCAGTGTCAGTAATACTTGTGTGTCGCAGTTACTGTTTCCTTTAGTAGTAGTAGCTGCTGCTAAAGGAAGCAGTAACAGATCCACGAAGAGATCAAGAAATCCAGAAGAAGCTGCCCATCAAACACACAAAAAAATTCATAGCAGAAAAATATTCATGAGGACACGAAATCTGACTGTTCATCCGGGCAAATGCTCCTCTTTCATGCTTGCACATTTTTTGACTGTATTCCACACATTTACATGCTAACACACTCACAGGACAGAGAACAATTACAATCCCAAATCCCACTTTTGTCTAAATTCCTATTGTGTGGTTTTTAACTCTGAGAAGAGCCTAAGGCAGAAAAAGAGCCCTGTGGACCACGTTTCAATAATGAAGCTATAGGAGAACAAAGGCACAAAGAAATGGAGGGAAGCGAGAGAAAAGCAAGAATGGTGCATAAAAAGCAAGAATGGTGCATTGCAAAGGGACAAATTGAAAATGGGAATTGGGAAGAATGAAAGGAGAGGGAGACGGGGATGGAAGATAGAACGCTCAGAAGATGGAGTGACTGGAAGGAAATGAGAAGCGGAGAGAAAGAGCCAGACTGGTGCTCTGTTGCTTTGGCTGTTGATGCAGCGCCGGCCTCGACACGCTCAGCTTCTTCTTCCTTCTCCTCCCACATTGAGCGTCTCAATATATTTCTTCGTTTGCGCAGCCTCTTACTCTCTCGCCGTCTTTTTAAGATGCTCTGAGAAAGTCACTCAAGTGTGAATGAAAGTTAAACAGAAGTGCATGTTTGAAAACCCTGATGAATGTTCACCAGTGGATCTTGTTTGGGTGTTTGATGTGCACTGACACATTTACAGGTATTGAGTTTGGGTATTTGCTTGTCTTTTTTTTTTTTTACTAAAAAGGCAAAATTTAAAACTTTTACTCATATTGTGAGTACACATACATACACATCCTTACATATAAAAAATGAGCTCAACAAATTTAAATATCGTAGAAAAATGAATTTATTTTTAGAGATCAACCAAAAAGTGAATCGTATAGCAATTTTCCATACACAGTGGTGTATTTTCAGATATGGTTTTTAACAAAATTATGTCTCACTTGTGTCAAAACAATTAAGTGATCAAATTAAGCATCAAGCCAATTAATACATTTTTAAATTAATATTATTTTTAGTTAATTAATATCACAGCTGCAGTTTGCAACTCTTACAAAAAATGTGGTTTTCACATATTCGTTAAAATTGTCAGTATGCCTTGACAGTATATGAGGCAGATCATTTGTGAAAAAAATAAAATCATGCTCCTCTGCCTTCTCACAGTGCTAACTAGAAACAACCAATGACATTATGCATGTATGTGTAATGAATGTTTAAAATATGAGTGTTTTGAATCAGGTTGAGGAAATACATTAACTTTTCAATGGTCGTCTGATTTATGGAGATATGTTTTTCAAACAGCGGCATTTTGAAAGTCCAAACAAAAACATGTTATTATAGCTAAATCAATTTAAGCACAAAAAAGGAGTTAAAAAGATGTAGTTTCAAATGACTAACATTTTCCAATCTACTTTATATTAAGTAGGACGGCAGGAATCCATCTTCAGTGGATTGTAGGAAATTTGTGGTAATTATAATTTAGTAGTCTTATTAAATCAGCAGGGTCTCATCTGAAACAGGAACCATGTCGATGGCAATATATGTTGCTGGGAGACTCGCACATTCATTGTTAATGGAGATGTCAAAGTTAGCCAAGCCACACGGACTGCTGTAACTTAATATATATCACAACAGATGTTCACTTCTGACTGTGCTGTGATAACAGGCCTGTTAGTCCCTGTGCTCATTAGCAAGCATGATGGCTTCTCGATTTCAAAAGGAATTTTAAATTTCCGCTGCCGACCTGTCCGATGTGCACGCTGTGTGCCTGTGACAGCTGGGATGTGCTCCATATGAGCTGTGCTCGCTAACAATAATTTTCAGTGGCGTTCCTGGGGCCCTGCGGCCATTTCCACTTCAGAGTCATGTTTGTTTTTAAAGCCGCGCGGCCTGAAGACCCATAGAGCTGCAACTACTCCGCAGTGCTTTTCAGTCGTGGTCCATGAATTTAGGAATTTATCTGAATTACGCGGCTGTTCTGGTCATATTATATTTTGAAGATAATTAACTCCTTAAAGTCTGCCATCTTTCATCTAAAAATAAAAGTTTCTGCTGGTTAAAATATATTCAGTGGGTGTTTGATGGAGCAGTGAATCCTTTACCTCAGAACAGATCATCCTCTATGGGATTCTCTTTGACCTTGTCCCAACTTTTTTCAAACACATTGCTGGCATCAAGTTCAAAATACATTTATTCTGCAGTCTTTTTGTTGAGCAGGATAAAACCATCAGTCATCGTTTCACTCGGGTTTCGGGGAAATTCCTTCGTATTCAGGCATTTGGCATTTTTTGAGATTGTGGAGTTAACAATTTCTACTGGGAGTTTATAAGTACTGATCACATGCATAAATGTTATATTTGATCCAGTCTTTCTTCATGATGGAGTCAATACACACACAAAAAAACCTGTTTTAAAAAGAAGATTGAGGTGCACATCTGAGGTTTTATTAGTGGTTTATCTAATCTATGCGATTCAATTCTATATACAGGCTCAAATATAAGCAAACACGCTCTCTAGAATTTGGTTAAATTTTGGTGTATTATCAAACAAGAACTGTGGAAGAAGGTGGTTGGTTGCTACCAAAAGCACCTGGTCTAGGTGAAACTCGCTAGGGGTCATTTGACCAAATATAAGTGTGTGTGTGTGTGTACTGTACTGCATTTGAACTTGTACGTATCATGCTGACTTTTGATTGGATAATCCACTATGTTATAAAGCTTGTGTTTCGATTTGTTGTTGTAAAATTAGCTATAGATGTTAGCTGCACAATCACTCCACTCTGGAAAAGAGCAGTTCGGGAAAAAAATAATAAAAAATCAATTGAAAGCCCCAAATGTATTTAACATTTATGTCCTTTGAGTTGTGTATCAACTAACGCCGTTACATGACAAAAGGACCTGCCTCGTGTAGTTTTGTTGTGGTTTTCGAGGGCTGACAGGTGCAGCCGGTGTTCCAGTTGTTGGTCCCACAGCCACAGTTGCCTCCGCAGCGTTTCACCAGCAGACATCGAGGGAAGAAGACAGCGTTGGTGGTCTTCAGCTCCTCCCGAAGGTTCACGGAGTAGTTCCGAGGTGTGCAGCTATACCGCTTGACGTCGTCATGGAGACGATTCAGATCAACTGGGTATTTAAAAGAGAAAACAGAGAAAAAAATAGTTTCTGATTATTTTCTGCAAGACAACTTGTGACTCTCATATATATATATATATATATATATATATATATTCTATAATTCTATATTGCTGACAGATGGAGTATCTTGTCGTCAAATAAGCAATTCCCCCTGTGGGATCAGTAAAGTATATCCTATTCTTTTCTGTTCTGTTACATTTTTACTACAAGTATCAACTCACAAAACTCCTGCAGTCAAAGACAGATTTTACCCTCCTTTTGTCTGTTCTCTGTGAAACCCAGAAAATAATTTAAGCACCATCTTCTAAATACTGTGCAATCATCTCAAAGATTAATGTCTGTCATATCTTAAATACAGTAGGTCACAGTGCCATATTATTCACTTTGCTTCCAGTGCAGACTGACTTATGTTTTGCTTATGGTACTGTTTGAGAGGCAGAGCATTTTGCTACTCTTTAATTTTTCCATCTCTTCATGGAGTCTGGCTCTGTTGGTTCTTCTTGTCTAAAGAAAGTTTCATTCCTCCCCGCTGTTACTAAATCCTTGCTCAAAAGCAATTTTGTTTGGTGTGTTGGAGGTCAGTGAGCCTGATATGAATTATTTTATGAAGTGTTTTTATAAAATAAATAAAATGTATTTAGTGTGTAAACTTTAAATTCCTCTGGATCTTGTTGGAGGAAAAATATTCCAACTTCATAAGATGTGCTTTTATCTTAACAGAGCTCTGTGGTTCCTCCTATCAGTCTGAAATTTCTCATATTGAGGTCATTAAACCAAAGTTCAGAGCTACCATAACTGATTAATACCTGCTGGCCTCAGGTTTGCAACCAGCTTCTGAAACCAGTAACCTCCTCCCAGTGTCTGAATCTCACTGAGGGAGAAACTGCATCAGGTTTTCTATCACTTTAATACGTCTGCTATGACTGATGGATATTTGCACATGAAATAAGTCAATAGAGTTTCATTTACAATTTTTATATCTTCGTGTTATGAGGTAGGTCTCAGCCGGCTGGTGACAGAAAAAGTAGATCTTGGTCTCAAAAAGTTTGGGCACCCCTGGTGTAAAGAGAACATTTATGAGAACATTTATCTAGACTATTTTCAGTTGACATAAGTTGATAAATTCACATAATCACAAAAAACAACAGCAGATCTATCTATACATACATATTGTGAAGGCATACTGTACACTGGAATCGATAAGATGAAATGGCTGGGAGGTAAAGTCCTTCTTACTGTTACGAGGACAAATGCCGTAACGCTATAACCATGGATGGCAGGGATGGTTAGATGAGCACATGAAAGACAACACACTATTGGACAGAAAGCGAAGCCGAGCAGAGAGGCTGTAATTCATCAAAGATCAATCTAATGATTCAGGTCTTTCTTCTTGTCATCAGTCTGCTGCAAAATTGCCTCATTTGTCTACATAAGACCCTCTGCCATGCCTCATTTCAGGGAGGTGAGAAGGATCAGACATAATGATGGAAATTACATATTATAAGAATGAATTTGAAGAGATGGGTTAAAGAAATGAAGAACTCCAAAGCATCGAGTTTGATCGAACATGTCTTTATCACTGCATTACTACAGTTAACATCAGTTGGTTTTGTTTTCCTAAACAAACTACATATTATCAGCCAAATAAAACATGAAAAATACTCTTAAGGATAATCTAATGTAACTTCTGAAGGACGAGTGGAACAGAAAAAAAAAACAGAAACCTGAGAAGAACAATCAGCACAGAGCTGAGTGGTCTGTGATTGTAGTGAGCAGGGTAATGATCAACACACTACATAGCAAAGGCAGCATTTACATCACAAGTCACACTTCACCATGATGGAGGCAGTTTTGTCAAAATAAACTAGAGTATAAAGACTAAACTTCAGAAAAACAGGGCTCTAGTCTTGTTAACCACTCAGAAGTCAGGATTGGTGCTCGACATGTTCATGTCTCCAGCTGCTTTGTCAGAAAAAAAGTACACTGCTCAAAAAAACAAAGGGAACACTCAAATAACACATCCTAGATCTGAATGAATGAAATATTCTCATTGAATACTTTGTTCTGTACAAAGTTGAATGTGCTGACAACAAAATCACACAAGGGGGGTGAGGGTGGGGGGGCGTTTCTCGATTGTTTTTTACCCAGAAAGCACATGGGCAAAACCCGTGACTGAAACGGTCACTGGGACTGACTAGTATATATTCCATTGAGGGAATGCAACTTTAAATTATTAATTTCTCATATGTTAACATAAAGGCTCGTTTTGAAGTATAAGCTGCTACTTACAGGCATCGCTTCGAAGAACTCGACCTGGAATGCGGCGTTCATAACACGTGTGTTCATCTGCATTACCGCTAGCAAACAACCGTACTGATTAAATAACATAAAAGTTAAGCAGTTCCCTTAAAGTCCAACAGATGGCAGCAATGCGCCATGCAAAACAAAACACCCACAGTTTACAGGACACACTTCCTGCCAAAGAGCCCCCTGGTGGTTGAAGAAAAATCCACATATAAACCGGAAAATACAATAAATGAAAAAAAAAAAACTGAATGTTCTCTGGTATTGTTCAGGGGGCCGGACCGAATGTGGAGGCGGGCCGGATGCGGCCCGCAGGCCGTAGTTTGGGGACCCCTGCCTTAGTGAAAGAGCAGAAGAAAGGCAAGCCCTACTTGGAAAGCATGCTCAGTCATAATTTTTCCTTATTTGTCTGTGTGTTATAGAAAACATTCTCAATGTTTATGTGAAAACACTGAAGCCGAGGACAGCAGGTGAAATCTCAACTACAAATAATGCACATTCCTGCTTCAACAGGTTTGAATCTATGTGGAAAAAGTGCTGAAATACGATTACTCCTGCTATAACCTACCAAAAGTTCATTGCCTTATCTTTGATCACCAATGGAGGCACCAACTGAGAGAGAAGCCTAATGGGGAAAGTGAGAAGGAGAAAGAAGAAACTCTTGATGGATTTATCTCTGCGGCAGAACATAACGGTGAAAAAAAAGAGACACAATAGTAAAAGTAAAAGGTCTAAACTCATCAACGGTGAATCAAGCCCACATTCAACCATTCAGGCCATAATAATTGACCGATCCTTTTGAAGTGGAACCTTCTTCACCACAGGGAGGAACTCTGAAGCCGTTCAGGGATCAAACAATGAGGGGCTATTTGAATACGGGGATATGCTCACTGAACTATTCTCAAATTGATTTTCTTGCGAGCATCAGCCTCTATAGTGACAATCAAACTCCCCATTGATCCAGCTAGAGTCCATTACACCATAAGCTGACTGAAAGGAAGTTGAATGCAAGTTTATATATGTCGGCCTTGTCTGTAGTTTGCGTAAGGTAAGAATATTTATTGTTTGTTCTGAAGAGCTTTCTTGCTGAAGGACCTCGCATATTTACGAGAGAGGAAAAGTCTAGAACATTTTGCTTGGCGATTATAAAACATTTGGCGACATTTTTTTCACAACCTATTAGAAGACAATGGTTTTTAAGATAAATTTATCCCTACTTGAGTTGATTTCAATTTTGCTACATGGGTGACTCATTTTGTTGTTTACTTTTAACACTTAGCATAGGACATTAAACATTTTTTTTTCCAGACAAAAATTCAAGTTTTCAAATTGTATAAACATTTTTGGATGATCATAACAAAAGGTGGTGAACGAATGCAAAGTGCAGAATGAAAATAAACGTTTGTTACTCCTAAACTCTTAGTTTTTGTTAAAGGCTCTGTTATGTTTAGCTGAACAGAAGCTGCATGAGTTGTACGTAGGTGTTTACACGTGAGAGTTTCCTGGGTGTGTGTGCTTCCTTGCTTAGGCAGAGCTAAAGCTGTGCCTGTTTAAAGTAGTGTAATCTCAGAAGAGCAGTGGTGTGGAACCCCGTCAAAGTGTGTAGGAGGGAAAATAACTAAAAAAAACAAAAAGAAAGGTGGCTAGAAAGACTGTCACACATAAAGGCAGCAACATGAGGAAAAAGCTGCCCCCCTACATTACTGTAGGAAATACTAGCTATTTTGTGCTGCCACTCATGAGCACAAAGTGTTGTGTACTCATATATGTATTGTGTAGGTTTGATTTGAATTCATGAACACATGCAGCTAATAGTGTGTTCCAAACGCATACCGATTAATATCATCATCATGCAAACTTTCTCTGCAAAAACAAAGATGGGTCTACATTTATGAGTGCCTTAATAAAAGCGAAGTTAAGCTGCTGAGTGTGGCAGATTGTGTGCTGCTATACATGTTGAACTTCCAATTAGAGAGCACAACATTGGTGTATTAAGGACCCATAGCGCCAACCCAGCTTAAAGCTTCACAGTAAAATGCAAATACTCCTCACACAGAAACCCTTCCCATGCCAACAGAGCACACACATCTACTATTAAATAGAAATAGATTTGCTGTCAGGTGCAAATATTTACAAAGGAACAGAACATCACTCAGACAGACATACAGCAACAGAGAGATGTATGAAGGCACAGCTCAAACCAAGAGATGCAGTCTAAAGCACTAAGGGTTACACACTGGTATCTTCACATAAACACGGCTGCAAATGTGTACACAAGTTATCATATTAACGCTTACATTAACAATGCAAAAACAGTGGCAAAGAACTGACTTGGATTTGGTTTAAATACTCAAGACTCCATTCAATCTCTAGGTCTGGGACTTGAGTTTTTATTTCATGTAGTCAGGGTAAACGTGAGTGTAGGTGTAGATCATTTGAGTGATCAAATAAACTTTGTCAGCTTTCAGCTAAAAATGCCTGATTGCCATGGTTACATCACACACACACAACATTTGGCTTCTTAGCAATCTTTCTCAACATTACATTCCAGAAAAAAAGAAATAAGCTAAAGGCAGCTTCCAAGTTCTTCTAGTTTTATTTAATGTTTTCACTAAGCAAAGCTTTATGGTAAGTAAATCACAGACTTGCACCCCGGAAAGAGATGTGCACATTCTTCTGCTGGAGGTTTCTCAGATAGGGAACTATTGAAGTTTTTATTTTTTTATTTTATTTTACATTTTATTCATGTTAGCTGTAGCTGTGTAATAATGGCCACAAAATTTTCTCGCAAAATGAATTAAATAAAATGAGACATATTGAATTATTATAACACCATAATCATCAGGTATACCAGCATAAATGTTGAGTCTCTGAAATATATCACAGATATGTACTAAGGCCACATAATCAATGCAAGTGTTACTCAATTGCAGCAGCAATGGTTCAGTAAAAACATTATCTTATCACATAATATTCTATTCAGATGCTCTGTCTGCAAGAATGGTGATCTACTCACCACAGGATACAGAATGCTTGAAGTGTCTATGACTGACATACTCCTGCTGACTATCCAACTTATTTACCTAACAATTATTTGACCACTTTGGTGTACCCGTATGCTGTGGGCAGGACAGTAGATTTTAATCTCCACATCAGTAAGAATGAAAAAAATCTAAATGTTACATCAAGGCAAGTTTAATGTACTCCAGCCAGGCACAGCAAACACTGATTTTTGTAATTCATTCTTGCTGCATAAAGAAACCTGAGCGGAGGTCTTTTTTTACACAGTGGATCTAGATTGTGGATCTGGGTCAGAGGCACTGTATTGTGATGGCAATGTTAAGTAGCCATGTGTTTCTTTCAAATGTTCATCTTCTTGGCTGAAACCACAGACAAAAAAGTGGGAATATGTCTATCAACTGTTAAAAGCATACAGTGGTTTCTTCACAAACTCAAGTATTTCTTTTGAAATTGGCGTTTTAAACTTTTTTTTTTCTCTGTTTCTACTCTGGTGACCTCTTCTTGGTTTTGTCGTGGCACATCACACAGTTTTCCCTCTGCATATTACCGGGTTCTGAACTTTTTCTCTTAAAGGTTAAATTCTCGCAAAGAGTTGCTACTCTTACCTTTATTCTGTCTGCTTGCCAGATGATAGGACTTGGATCTATAATATATGTATGTTTGAGTGTAGATATTGTCCAGATCTTGTCTCCAAGTATCTGGGCTCAAAGACTGAAGAAGCTGCTCTATAGTGTCAAAGGTAGCTATGGTTCTATCCAAGTCCTCCAGCGTCTGAGGAACCTCTGTGGCCGGCATCTCGTTTGCACCCATGTCCTGCAACAAATACAGGAGGAAAGGTTGCATGGGTTTTTTTTCTTTTTTGGACAAAGTGTTAGCAAAGAAATACCCACAGAAGGCAGTAAAACTCTCACTTAGACTGGGACTATTCACTCTGAGACATTAGCAGTCATGTTTCCAAGGACTAATGTAAGTAATGAGATGATTTATAAAGGTTAAATGGGAGAGTTGGCCTGATTAAAGATGGCAATAAAACAGAAGTACTCCACTGGGACTTAACATTTGTTAATATTTACTTTAAGAGCTTAAATTAGGTGGTCTTGTGGGCATAAATCAATCACACTTCCTTATGCCTTCCTCCATTTTTCTTTTTTTTTTTTTTTTACAAATGTGAAATAGATCAGCTCAACTCAATATAATGCTATAAAGGAAATTTTAAAAGCCACTATACCAAGATGTAGTACTTTATGAATGTGAGGATAACACCTGAAAAATCTCCTCCTTTGCATAATCAATTTAAAAGGACAAATAGCTTTAATGGATGGATCACATTTTACATCTGCTTCTTAGTTGGCAGCAGCTACATAAATGGACTTAGGAGGAGATGTACAGTAGTTTTATACATTTATCAGGTTTTATAAATCAAGAGATATAAAAATCTAATTATCTGACTTTCACTGGTTATTGTTAGCATCTACTTATTTATCTAATAAACGTCTGAATGCTTTAGTAAATACAAAATAATTAAGAAGTGAAAGCATGCAGCTAGTTTTTGCCAATCCATTGCATGTAATTTACTGAGTATCAACAAGTGTTCCCACATCTGTAAAATAAGGAATTTTATCAGTTTGCTGATCTGGAAAATTAAGGTCTGACTTAATAGAAGGCTAAGAAGGACATACATTACCACTGATCTTGAAGAAGTAGTAGCTTTCATCAACACACACACAAAAAATCCTCCTCAAAGAGGCAAGGCAGTGAAAAGGTCAAGAAAAAGATAATTACTGCAAGTTACAGCGGCTGACTGAGGTTCTACAAGAAATTCATTTCCAGGGTGTAGCCTTTTACACATGGTCCCTGCAGTGATTTCATTTTTTAATAAATACATGACACTGTGCAACAGGCCATTAGCTGTTTTTGATTTGAAGTTGCATTCAAATTGTTTTAAAACCTAATAAAGGCTAGAAGGTTAGGCATTATTTTTTGATGCAACACCTTAAAACTGAATGAGAGCATAATCCAATTTTAGCACGGCTGTATTATTGAATTTTTTTAAAGAGGTCTACAAAGCAAACAGATGCAAGTAAAAAAAACAACATGAACCAATAAATGAAAGCCTATGAGTTTCAATATATGAATAAAAATATCCCACTGTTAATTTAGACTAAGTAAGAGTGGCTCTGCATTTCAAACCTCTAATATAATAAAAATGGTACATGGGGCATGTATAATGTGTGGATCACAAAATATGCCACACATGCAAATGTAATGAATTGTTTTCTTTTTTTTTTTGTGGTAATGGCTCAACGCAGCAGGGTTGGAAAGTAGCTGAGCTGCATTACTATGTGAAGTACAAAAGTACAAAATGGATGGATGGATGGAAATATTTTTATTTTATTATTGCAATATCAGTCTAATATAAAACAGAATACCATATTTTTTGGACTATAAGCCACTACTTTTCCCCCACACTTTGAACCAAGCGGCTTACTGCCCGGTGCCGCTTTTCTGTGGATTTTTCTTCAACCACCAGAGGGCTCTTTAGCAGGAAGTGAATCATTGGAAGTCAAAATTGGAAATCAAAGATGAAAGTGCTAATTTTCATTCAGAACAAGCACATGCTAGCAGCAGGCACGACGGAGAAATGTTTTCAAACTCATATGATGCAGCTGTTAAATTGAAGGCTATCGAGGTGGTAGTACAGCTCGATAGCCGCTGCATGTAAGCCCGGCGTGAATGAATCCATGGTTCGGCGTTAATAGCAGATTTATTAAGGACGCAACCCTCTGCTGCGTATTTGTGGAAAACCGAGAGCGGCGGAGATACCAGCGGCTAATAGCCCAATGTGGCTTGTTTTCGGTTTAAAAAAAAAACAAAAAAACTTTGAGGGTGCGGCTTACAGTGAGGTGTGCTCTATAGTCTGGAAAATATGGTACATAAAATAAATTTCTAGCTTTAAAATTTCTACTAAAAATAAAAAAAAAATGCATTTAAACTCTTCAAAAATCACTATAACAAAATCAAGCCTTTCATTTAGCTTTCTATTTGTTCGTGTAATAACTCACCGACATGAGTTCAGTGACAGCCTCCCAATTGGCGTCACCCTGGAAAATGTAAAACAGAAGAAAATATTGTAAATGTAATATCATTTAAAAATCATTATTTGGAGGATCATTTGTAAAGACCTGACCCACTTAGTGTATTGATTATTTAGATGTTTTCTGACTTTAGTGCAATAGAAACTTCAAACTGTGGATCAAGTAAAACTGGTGGTACTTGGGCTAGCTTTAGTGGTATGCAAATAAATTTGGTGTTAAACATTTCCTAAGTAAATACAAAGACAATAACAGCTTCAAAAACATCAGACCAGATAAGTCATTTAGATATGTCATCTCTTCTTTAATCATAAAGAAAAGGAAGGTGCACAATATTTTGAAAACCTCCAGAAAAAGTGGAGAACTAGGCCCAGGAACAAATCTTGGTAGCAGCTTTGCAAAGTTTAATTTAACGCAGGTGTCAAAACATTTATCCAGGAATAACCCAACACCCAACTTAGTTCCAAGTTGGACATAGGAAAGACAAGGGGGATTTGCTTTTTGTTGAGCTAATTACCATCAAAATTACTGTACTTTCCACTGATTTCTTTGACTTTGATGCAAAGTAGCAGCATATTCAATACAAGTCAAAACATTGACTGGCGACTGACTTAAAAAGATACAAATCAACAGATCTCTTTGATGTGGAAAATTTTAACTGTTTATCTATATACATATATAAAAAATAAAGTGGATTTAAATTGTCTAACTGACGTAAAACAGGAAAAGTTTAAGGAAACGTTTCTAGAAAATTTTCTTGATTCTCTTAAGTTTAAAGGTCACTCTCCTTAAGTTTCCTTAAATCAAAGGGTCTTAACTATTCAGTGTCCACATGTAAGCTGGAGTAAAGCTACTGTAAGTCATGCTGAAATACATAAAGCTAAAGGTCAGGCGAAGGTCTTTAACATCAAACAAAATGAAAAGTCAGATTGTTTAAGAAGTGACCTCCCACCTAACAGTTCAGTGCTCCTCTAGTTTTCTTTCTTTTTTTTTTTTCCTTATTACATACTTGACCTTAAAAAGAACTTGCAAAGAACTGGGTGGAGCATCCACATGTTTTCTTTGCAGGGAAACCAGGTGTCTGCTTCACTGGCTGCCAGCAGAGGTTTCCAAAGAACCCAGTCACAGCACATCCATGCAGATACATGCAATTGTTGGAGAAACAAATCAGACTCCAGTCACAGTGCGTTGTTCTGGACACACATTTGACCAAGTTTGTTTTGCATATTCCCATTCGCATACTTGGCATTTATAGACATCTTGTAAGGAATCACAAAGCACATCAAGTCTCACTGGCTATTGGATCTGTCTCCTTGAAGCGTCCTAAATGCCCTCACTGATAAATGTGGAACAGTAAATCTGTCTCCATGCACTCCAGTGCCCTCACTTTGTTCTGCTGCATGTGTTTGTGTGAGCTGTAGATGTAATAGGGCTGAGATCAAAGGTGGTCAGTGTGCAGAGGTTGTTTTAAAAGACTCTTGCATGTGGCTTGAAATGCACTCACAAACATAGATGTACATTTTGACTTTTATTCACTCTGCTGTGACTTGGATCTCTAAATTTATGGTCTAAATCTACTTAAAAGTTACAAGCAAGGAGAACTAAACTTAGCATGAGAGCAAGGGATGGGCAGCTAGAAAATATTTCTTGGATGAGTCTAAAGGAAATACATCTGAGTCAATGTAAGAACCACTCAGGTCAGGGAAGTTGACTAACTCTAAAAGATATTTACAGCATTCTTGTCTAATTTAAAAAAAGAAAAATGGTGAATGTGAACCAAATGCTGGATCACTTTTCTGATTTAATCAACCAGACTGGTACAATTACAAAGAAATACATTTTTGTTCCCTGTGTAAATATAGTTCCTACTGAATGCAAATTTTTATATTTTAAGATTTAAAAAAAAAAAAAAAAAATATGTTAAAATGATTATTGTTTAATCACCTCCACAGCAGCTGGCTATGCTGATCTTCCTCCATAACAACCCATCTTAAATTCCATATAGCTCTGGAAGCTATCATTATTTTCATAAAAAAAAATAAAAATAAAAAAGTAAAAATATTCTTTCAGTTGTAGCAGAAAGTGCCAAAAAAATCTTCAATGATAATTTATCAAATTTATGCTTTTTATTTTTCAATTTATGTCTCTTGGATAAGTTGTAGATGCAGCAATTCCCAAACAATCACAATTAAACTGTTCTGAGCTGCAATAGCTAAAAAAGATGTAGCTCAATTTAACTCTAATTGTAGACGGTGGTAAGAATAGATAGTATCTTAAAATTCTATACATTTCAACATAGTTTGTGCATACCTAGGATTTTGAGGGTGTAATTATTTCTATTCTATTCTAACTTCATGTTTCTTTACTTCACACACAACGACATTTCGGGATGTTTTCAACTTGAGGTTAAATTTAGAAGAAAACCATATATGTACCGGTAAAGACCGGACCATTTCTATGTTGACACCCTTGAATTAAAAGAAAGTGTTTTCTTTTTTACCATGATCAAATGTTAACAAACTTATTGATTCCCTGTGGAGCTACCTGAAGCATCGCATCATTCCCCTAGTGAGCTAACATGAAAGCCTGTGTTATTTTAACGCGCTTTTGTCTTATATGATTTATTACTGTTGCTGGGAGAAACAGACAGTCCTGTTTTCAGTTTTGCTTTCAATACTTTGGTTCACTGAAAGAAAAAAATGCACCTTGGCATATTCACTGGCGGTGAGGGAATGGATTCTTATTTACAGTAGCAGCCTAGTGGAAAGGACATCAGGGAGCTGCCCCTTTCAACTCCATTTTGTACTATTGGACACTCAAACAGCAGAGAATCAAGCGTGTGGCAGACAGCGAGGAAAGCGAATGCGTTTCCCCATCAGCTTTTACAACGCATGAGCAGCTGGAAGGACATTCAAGTTAGAGGATAAATTACACTGGCCACATTTCTGCTGTTTCATCTACGCCTGAGCTGAAGCTTATTCTTAGCTTATAACCTAAAGAATATTCTCATGCAGCAATAAATCTTTCCTTTAGATTTAGTATCGCACTTCTGAACTTGCACGCTTCTACCCAACAGTTTTAGTATTTTTCTTAAGAGATTTAGCTAAAGAAATGTCATGCATGTATTGTTGTGACACAATAAATGCTTGCGTGGGAAACTACTAGATCAAATGGGACATATCACATGTAAATGAGTGTTACCAGAGCAATCTTCCACAAATATTGAACAATTATGAGAAAAATAGAAAGCAGCTCCAAGGAAAGCATTGTAGCTGGTTATTTACTGAGGTAATTAGTACTTAGTAACCTGCTTTTGGCTGCTTGACCAGACATGGTGCTTGCAGCTTGTCTAACTCTAAATTTAAAACATTGTTGCCTTACTAAATGAGTGACACACGTTCAGTTTCCAAATTATAGCTGTCCATGTTTGTTGTGACAAAAAACACTTCTAAACAGTCAATTTTGTCTTTTTTTTTTTAGTAAAAGAAAAGGGTTTAAGTCTTCTCTCAGCCAGCTGGAGGTCAGTGAGCAGCAGTGAAGGAAAATCTTCCCAATGGGAATAGCTGGAGTTTAATGATAGGACTGATCTTAAGCTTCTTTCTGCTTCTCCATTTTTGCCTTCACTCCTCTCTATATGCTGTTTCTGTTTTAGTTTCCTGTATAGATTTTTGTTTTATCAGGTCCACACCAATTTATTCCACATAGCCCAGTACCTCACGACTGCCTTCCTCGCCGGTTTTCTCTTTGTCTCTCGCAGTTTGGCTTGTTTTAGTCATTAGCTGACATCCTGATAGCATCTCAGACACCTGTTCTCCCCTTCCAGTGCTGCTTCTCCTCATTCTCTCCCTCTAACTCTTCTTCCTTCACACTTTTTTTTTGTGTGCCTCCTCTCCTTCTCCTTATCTGTTCGACAGGTCTGGAGAGAACAAATTAGACCTACTAAATTAAGCCACACGCAGAGCTCCAGTCTAGCTTGAGGGGATTTATGTGTGTGAGTGCGTGCGTGTCTGTTGAAGATAGAAAGATGCAACGCTCAAACTCAAATGCAGGAGCTCTTTAAAAATTGGGTAAAACTGATCTAATGAGAAGGGCCTCAAGAATTGGTTTCTGTTCGTAATGCAAAGGGTTGTGATTATTTGACCAGAGGAGAGATTACAAAAAAAATTGAGGGAGGAAAGGGGAAAAAAAAATAAGACTCTGAGAGGGATAGATAAGAAAGTTATTTGTGGTTTACACAGTGGCAGAGTAAGTAAGTAGGCATATTTAGGTCAGAGCTTCATGATGGGGGTCTTTCACATTTCCCTGTCATCATTACAGACTGAAAGGTAGCACTCAGCACAGGATGATTGAGGGTATACCCAGCTGGTTGACTGGAGTCTATTTTAGAGTTTGAATTTCTCCAGGTGGTCCTTCCCACAGTCCAGACTCAGAAGTGACGCAGTTAATTGGTGACTGCAGATCAGAAAGTGAGCCTGAGTCGCTGTCTGTCTCCCAGCATTAGTCCTGCGATTCACGAGTTTAGTTTCCAACATGTAATCTGTTTCTCACCAACTACCAGCTGGGACAGGCCTGGGACACGTCTGCACCGAGGTGCATCCATCTTGCCAGCCAGAAAGTTAAGAGCTACGGTTATTCAAAAAATTATAAGAATTCCTATAAACTCATTAAAAAGCCAACTAAACAGAGTTTTTTTTTTCTTTTTTAGCTTGATAGTAAAATATTGATGTTTTTTTTTTTTTTTTTTTGTAGCTTGATAGTAAAATATTGATGAGAAAAATGCTGACTGGATTAAAGTTAGCAAAGGCCTACAGACTCAGACAGCTTAAACTATCTTTTCCTTGTTACTATAAAGCTTTAGACCTGTGGTTCTTAACCTGGATTCGATCGAACCCCAGGGGTTTGGTGAGTCGGTCTCAGGGGTTCGGCGGAGCCTCTGCCGCGGAGGTAAAGACACACCGTGTAAAGTCGTGATGACGCCCCGCTTTGCCATCACTTGCTGCAGAGGATCACGTTACATTGCTGAGCCAATCAGAGCTGCGGAGGAGCACTGATTGAAGGAGCTCCACTCTCAGCATTGATTTGAACTTGTGTCTTTAATTACTTCAGCAAAGCTCACAGTTTTTACCTAATTCTATAGTCTAAATCTGCTCCTTAGTAGCATCTTTTCGGGGTTGCTACTGCCTCTAGTGGCGTGGGGGTGGTAACACAGCTAATATAATTACGTTACTAAATCAGAATACCTCAAAGTATTTTCTGTGCCGGGGGGCGGGTTCGGTGAATGCGCATATGAAACTGGGGGGTTCAGTACCTCAAAAAAGGTTAAGAACCACTGCTTTAGACATACCAGGTTGTTCCAAATAGTCCTGCCACACAGCAAAAAATACTATGTAGCACCACTACAGAGCAAGTGTAAAATTGCGATAAAATCCACAAGCAGTTTTGATCTTCTCCATGGTGAAGTTAGAGTAGCTGTTGTTCAGAAAGCAACTTTAAATTTAAGTGAGGGTCTTTATTTAGAATGGTGTGTAGTAACACCTCTGCAATATGCTCTAATGGTAATATAAAATGACACAAAAGCTAAATGTCATCAGTAGTCCTAAACTGCTGTAAGACATCTTAATACTTTAGATTATACTGGAAAAATAGAGGAATAAAACAATTGTCTGTTATGACATATTTTTTTGTTTGTTTTATCTGCTCTAAAATTTCATGTTGATTCAATATTTTGTCCTCGATGTTAATCTAAAAGTCATGTTTTATAATTTCAGTGTGTGCTGGGCTGAATCGCAGCCTAATCGTAAATATTAAGCGCAGTGAAATCGGGCGGTGGCCAGACTCAAAGGGGTTTCGGTTTGATTGGCCCTGACTGGTGACAGACTGGTTGGAAAATAAAATCCTGACATTCTTTCAGTGAGAGAAAGAGAGAGAGAGAGCCATACCTAAGCACTAACAGGCTGCACTGACAACAACACTCCTCTGTATCAAAGCCGCTGTTGAGGAAAGAAGACTCAAAGTATTGGGATCAAAGAGCTGCTAAAAAAAATGAAGCCAGAGGAAACACGAAAGTTAGAAGAAGCTTTTTAAAATGAAACCAGAGGCGTGTCAGCAGTCCATTCAGGTAGCTACAACAGGGGGCCAGACTTCAGAGGCTGCTTGGCAATTTGAACTTTTACTGTCTGGATATTGTTTGGTAAAACGAGTCATGTGCCACAGAAAGTCAATTGACCAGGGTCCTGTTTTAAAAAAAACAGGCTGAATAGAAGGCAAACACTGTGAGCAAACCTACTGGCTACTGTGATACCAAGGATTTTCAATTTCAGAACAAGTGGCATCAATCAGACAACTCAGTTCTGAGTCAAGTTAGCTGTGAGTTAGCTAGCTGTGAGTTAGCATTTCCAAGCTAATTCCAAGAATTAGCTTGGAAATGCATGAGTGTGATTTGACAGAGAAGAAAAGTTGTGCTGATTGTCTGGAAAAACTCCGCAGCTGGTAGATTCATGCACCGCTCTGTTCAGGTTCAGATTTATTCCAGTACTAAGGGGAAAGTAACAACAAAGATCTAACTTCGTAACATCTTTGCAGCCAACCTGCAGATATTACTGATGCCATACAATAACAATTTAAGTATAACAGTAACTTTCCTGCCTGCATCTCGTTAGCATAAAAACTAAGAGAAGCAAAAAAGAATTTGTCCTTTGAGTGATGTGGGGCTGTAATTTTATTGAGTTCATATATTGACTCAATAAACATATTACCAGTAATGCTAACTACACTTATTGTACCAATCACCAAGACAATATACTAAAAATAGTTAAGATTTCCTCCAAATCATTTACAGCTTTTAAATTACCTCTGCTTCTAGAAAAAAAAAAAATAATAATAATTATGGACAATCCACTGAAAGAAGGCTATAAAAAACTATTTAGAAATAGGTTTTAAACTAAAATTTGAATTGTCTACACACAGTATTTGCAAAGCTTTAAAATAGTCAGGTAACGATTGTGGAATATATAGAGTTATTAACATTCTCATTCATTACAACATCAATTTGCTAACATAAAAATAAAAAAAAATAATCCTGCCAGATTAACATTTGATGAGAGAGGCATCTCCCAGTATAATTATAATCAAACTATTTCAAATAACTGTTTTAAGAAAGTAATATTTTTGTTCATGTTTTCTTAAAAAAGAGTATGTTAAAAAATTTATATTATTTTCAAAACCAGTGAAAAAATCAAGCAAACTGTAAACTGGAGAAGTTAAATTCTTTGTAGATGTAGTAGGTTTATGATAAGGATACCATAAATACAGATCTGTACATTATAATATTTTCTATATTATAAAATATAGAACATTATTTATTTAGTGTGTGTTTATTTACATTTTATATGTATATGATTTACTTTTAGGAGCTGGTTAAAGTGATTTTAGTCAATTTGAATGCATGTAGCTTAAACATTTTCCTAAAAGGACAAATTGTTGCAAGAGCAACAATGAAGGTTTTTTTTTATTATTTCATATTCACTCAATAAAGAACAAAAATGACACCACAAATGAAGGCTCATGAATAAATAGACATACTTTCTCTTTCTTTTTGGTTTGTCTTGACTTTTATTCCTTCTTGTGACTCTTTCTTCTCAGATAATAGACAGAGCCAGGAGCTCTTCATCTCTCTCTCTTTTTAGCTTTTACTAGGAACCTTCTTTAATGCCTCTTTGACTTTCTGCTGCTCGCTCTTCCCCTTTAGCCCGTCGATTACAGAGCAGAGTAACATCTTACATTCAGAGCCTCTCTCTTTGTTCTTTGGGCTTCCTGACAAAATGACAAAGCAAATCTCCTTATCCATTCACTTGACAGTCTCTAAGAGAACAGCTTTGCATCCTCCAGACGTCCCGTCCTATTTCTCTTGATTTCTCCCCTTCTCTCAAATGGATGGACAGGAAAGGCTTGGCTACATGCTACAGCTTGGTATTTTACAGAAAGCTTTGCTGTGACCTCTGCAGCACTTCATTTCATCGTTTTGTTTACTGTTAAATCCAGTCGTAAGTGCTTAAAGACAAACATGTTAAATTAAAAACATATTTGTGCTGTCTCTAATAATCTCAGCTGTAACATGTGAGGCTTCCTTACCAGCAGTGAGTAGTAGATTTTGAATCCCGGCTTCGCCACAAAGTAATCGTCCGAATTGAAGATGATTCTGAGCATGCTGGATTTTGAAGTCAGACTGGACGGTGCTTTCTGCCCACACCAACGGCCCCACTTTATAGTGTTGGTCTGTGATTTTTCCTCCACTTCAACAAAGTCATAACTGAAATAACAAAAAAAAAAAGAAAAAAAAAAGCAAAGACAAAAATGTATAAACAGATCAATTCATGGCAGCAGATGGAAAAAGGCTATAAGATAAAGAAAACAAAAGAAAAGACCAGTAGCTGTGTTTATGCACAGAACGATGATTTACTACATTAATTGAAATTGTTTGAGTGAAAACATAGTACAAGATGTGATAATTAATCCTGAAATGATGCATTTATAAATATATAAAGACCTCCATGGCATTACATTAAGACAATGTCTTAACAACACTAAGGTGGTTCTGCTGGAAAAGTCCCATAATGCACGGTGCATCACAGTCAAAACTGGAGCCCAAAGCAAAGGGAAAAGGTGGCTTGGTGTGATGAATCACCGTTTCTTTTACATCATGTGTTTGGCCGGAGGGTTGTGCATTGCTGACCTGGAGAACAAATAGCACAGAGATTTACTTGGGAAGAAAGGCAGAGTTATGCTTTGGGCAACGTTCTGCCAGGAAACTTTATGTCATCCAGTTCAGGAGGATGCGATCTTGACACGTACCACCTACCTTAGCGCTGTTGCAGACCATGTACACCTATTCATGGGAACGACATTCCGCTATAATTGTGGCGTGCCACAAAGCAAAAATGATTCACAACTGCTTTGAAAAGCAAAACAAACTTGAGAAGTTAAATTGGCCTCAAAATTCAGCAAATCTTAATCCAGTGAAGCTCTGATCCATGAGGGTCCCAAATCACAACTTTAGGAGCTTTTAGGGCCCATTGCTAACATCAAGATGCCAAAGCAAACATTCAGGGGCCAGGTGGTCGTAATGTTATGCCTGATCATGCCTGATAGAAACAGACCAGAGTGGATCAAATGCAGCCCACAGAGATGTTAGTGAAAGACCAAAAATGCTGCTACAGACAGCAGACATAATAAAATCTATCGCCAAGATTATAGTTATGATTATGTTAAAGATTTTATTCATTCATCATTTAAAGGAAATGCAGATATAATATTGTAATACATGACAACTTAAAAATAAGTTAAGTATTTCCAATTTTAACTGGTTGGTTGTTTTTATACTGGCTGGGTTTGTGTGGTGTAATGTCAGTTCTTATAAGTCAAAGTACCACATCATGAATGTGAAATATTGGTGTGAAACTACAGGGCCAATTTTATTGTGCTCTCAAAGCTGCATAAACACTTGTTGAATTATTGTGTTAGTAAAGAAAC
Organism: Poecilia formosa; assembly: GCF_000485575.1. Classification (NCBI taxonomy): domain Eukaryota; kingdom Metazoa; phylum Chordata; class Actinopteri; order Cyprinodontiformes; family Poeciliidae; genus Poecilia; species Poecilia formosa. Next base: position 237,523 of record NW_006800094.1, on the reverse strand, counting down.
TGCTGCGTTTGGACAAGGAAGTCCAGCACATCATTTCATATCGTTGTCACTGGTGCAGGAACTCTGCAGACCCTAAAGCCAGCCAAAGTTTAATTAATGTGATTCATTCTGAAAAGAGGGTTTGCAATGACGTCACAAACAGAAACCTGCTGGCCAACCTGAGTGACAAACAATGAAAGTAACTTTTTCTCCCTTCCATGAGAAAAAGTAAGAGTTAAAAAACGGTTTTACATTAGACTAAAGCTGCTGAATACATCATGTGTTGACAGAGAAACACACAATGTTTTTACCTCTACTAGATGAAAAATGCTGTTATTAATGGTAAGGTGAACATTTTCCTTTTTTTACTTGGAAGCTCAGACCACAACTCCTACTTAAAACATTTGATTTAAAAAATACCGTTTAGTGGGCTGAGGTATTTCAAAAATTAAAGTTCAAGTAGTATAAATACTTTTTTTCAAGGCATTTTTTTTTTACAGATAAGCTGGAAAGTAGCCAAGAAGATACAAGTAAATCACTAGTATATTGGACTTAAAGCTCTAGTTTCAACTACTGGACAATTTCCTGCTGAGGACACATCTCTAGATCATGTTTGCTCCCTGCAGCATCTGGCCACAAATCTACAAAAAAATACATATATTGTTTCTTTAGTTGGTGGACTAAAACACCAACTACAGACCCAGCTTTTGTGTGCTCTTCAAATTGTTTTGTGTAATGGACTAAAGTTCAGGAGACATCTGTAGCTAACACTAAAATCTTCTGTCTATTTTAGATTAGATGCCAAAGTCAAACTGAATCGTATGAGAATCCTATTTGAGTTTGTTGTTTTAAAAAAATTTCTGGACATTAAAAATATACCTCCTAAATTTGACAGTAATCTGACAACTTTACAGGCATTTTTCAAGCCATCAAGCCAAAACACAAAACGATGAAAAGAAACTAAAACTCACTCGCTTTTATGTACACCGTAGTTATATCTAATGTTAAATCAAAATCCAAAGTACTCAGCAACACAGTTTTTCTCCTTTTCTGAGCCTTAGATGTTTTCTTCTCCTCTCTTACTATGACTGGATGATTGTCTTTCGTTATGGCGCTTACACTGACAGCTGAGTTACATTTTGGGATTAAACATGTTTTTGTTCAACCATCAAACTCTTTAAGGTTTTGCCAAAAATAGGAAAATTTCCCTCTAAACATTTGTCACATCCTATCAATGAAGAACGTTCATTGGAGTGGTATTACAATCACACAGGGAAATAATCCAAACGTGGAAAGAGCTTCAACTTTTAGATTGACATTTTATGCAGAGTAGATTTTTACTTGTCCTTGATGTGTTACTTTAAGCCACTCTCTCCATTACTCAGCCTCAAACTTTTTAATCACTTTCGTCTTTCAGACAACTTTTCTCCATTACACATGCCCGTTATGCACCGGTGCTCCCTCCTGTTTGTCCTCAGTATCTCAATCTTCCTTTGCCTTTCTCTCCTTTTGTCTCTCTAAGGGTACATTATGTCTTACTCTTTGTCTTTCCATATTATCTGCCGTAATCATATAATCTGAATTCCATCCCCGCCATCTCCGTCTGTTCTCTCTATCTTCTTTAATCTTGTGTTTTACCTGCACTTTCCATTCGCAGGCTCCTCCAGGTGGAACTGTTCATCAAACTGAAGGTGGATGAGGTTCCCAGGTGGCGCTAGCAGTTTCCATGACAGACGCAGGTTGCGGGGATAAGCTTTGGGGTAGTTTGGGCTGAAGATGACGCCACCCACTGGAGTCACCGTGATGTTTTCGTCCTTGTGGTACAAGTCTGTGGCAGGGCGATTGCTGTCTGTTAGTGGTTACAACTGGTGAGTAAGTTCATCCATTTTACAGACACAGAAACAAAATATTGGATGTCGGCAAACATCAGCAGAGAAAACTAAAACATGCAAAAAAATAAATAAATGTAGCGACAAAGAATACGTGATACATAAAAACAATAATGGCTGTGATTTCAGTACTCAAACATTACACTTACTCTCTGTATGCTAATCTTCTACAGAAACCAGAAAATAAGTTTTAAATTAACCTCAATGAACAGTGTGTCTTGCTAAGAGACTTATTGGGAGCTTTAAGAAGATTATCTGTCATGTGTTTTCTGATACAAATATACTTCACTCTTCCAAAAATCAATTGCCCACAAAACTGTGTTCTTATAATTACCCACAAACTCTCACATTCACCCTCCCAAACACGCAAACACACACACTGTCTGTCAGAAGGTCAGGATTTGTGCTGAACTGGGCTGACAGGGCGATATTTTCTGACTGCTGTGTGGGTTTTTTTCTGCAAGAGAGCTGAATCCGTAATCAAGGTGCCGCAGCAAGCACCCCTGAGAGATGATGATGAAGCTTCCGCCTTCTCATCTACCGCTTTGCTGCAAACTTTGCCTAAATTTTACTCCTGTCCCACCACTCAATTTCCTCTCTTAGTGTATTTTTCTTCTCATCGTAGCTATTCTGATTATACTCTGATTCTCTGACATGTTCGTCCAAATTATAAGCACCTAAAGTTGCAGTTGGTGCGAGGAACAACATGTCATACTACAGTTATACAGCTGTGTGCTTTGGTGGACGTGTCAGTGTATGTGGGCATGCGTGATGAAGATGAATTTGTTTGTAAAGGAAATTTTACACTCTGTTGATCAGACGCTTCAATGTGAGGCTCCCCTCAGTCATGAAAGTGCTTATGTATCAGAGAATTTCACTCACTAATGTCTAAAGGGAATTCAGCACAGCTTACAAAAGTCATTTTGGTTAACACACATGTTGCTGTTGCAAGCAGAAAGGTTATTTTATGCTCCACATAATCTGTGTCATGCCAGGACTGCTTGGGTGTTGTTTGGGTCATAAGCTAGAGCTGCACAACATATAGAACTTTAATCAAGAAATCAGTGCATGTGTACAAATTAAAAAAAAATATATATCATAATGGATTGCTTGGGAGCTATATTTGTAGGCCACAACATTTTTGGTACTATCTAAATATAATGCATTCACTTTCTGCATACTATTGTCATATTGGCCAGTTGGGTACTCTCACTTCTCTCTATGATCACCCCTGTTATAGGTAGCATTGTCCAAGACTCAAAGCCTCCTCAAGAGTGAGACAAAGAAAAGAGTGAGGCGCATCAACTGCAGCCACTTTCGTCAGTAATATCACAATTGTTAGCATCATAAAAGGTAAAAATGTAATCTTCATAAAACTACAGCTGCAGTTCCTCTGGGTGTTCCTTGTGACTTTAACCATCAGTGGTATGAATTTATTTATGATCATATCAAAAAGAAGACAAAGAGTTCAAGAGAAGAAACTGTGCAAAGATATTTATACGGCACCTTTCGGCTGTTGCTACAAAGTCGTATTATTGACCCCTAGATAAATGAGAAATGAAAGTATATATTATTTTATATTGCCAAATTTGGTTTTCAGACTGCCTTTGTTGGTTTTAATGAAAAATACTTTATTAAAAACAATTTAGTTCCAGCTTAGAGTAAAACCACACCACTATTCAAGCTACCAGATATTTTTTATTTTTTATTTTTTTTTTGTCATTATTCCAGATGCTAATACTTTATCTTTTAATCATATTATGAATGAAAATAAGGAATGGTCTCATCTATTTTGGACATAAACAATTACAACAGTGGATATATTAATCAAGAAAGCACATAGTTGTGATCAAGACCTGATTTCTCTTAATTCGTGGGTCATTGAACACAGCTCATCAAGCAGTAAAATATGTTCCCTCCAACCATCTGTTCGCTCTAGCCAGAAAATTGCACTCTCTGTTTAGTGGCCGTATTTGTCATTTGGGGGGCAGTGATTCTTCTGATTTATCTGAGTGGCTGGATTTTCCGCTCAAATGCGGTGACAGCCAGGACTGGACTTGGCCAGACCTATGTGTTCTCGGTTAATAAATGTGGCCACGATAGGAGCTATGTGCTCTCTTGATTAGTATCGTGATTGCTTAATGCGCTCCTTAAGGTTTTTGGCAGGAATGTGACGCCATAATTTTTCCTTGCAGACAAATTCAAGCTCAGTCACATTAGATAATAATATTTGAAGATGGATTTTTAATTCTTTTCACAAATTTTTAAATGGATTTGCGTCCAGACTTTGACAAGGTCCTTCCAGCATATTAATATACTTTGATTTAAACCATTCCTTTCTACCTCTGGATGCGCGTTTCAAGTTGTTGTCCTGCTTGAAGGAGAGTCTCTTTTCACTTTAGTTGGTTTTTTTCCTTAACCATCCAGCATTTAAAGTGTAACTAACCTCCAAATCAATTTTTTGCTGATAAACCGTCTAAATAGGCTGTTTAGGGTTCTATCTTTATGTTTCATCTTTATGTTTCTGTGTGATAAGTCTCTTATCAACACAGGAAAAAGAAGATTCATTTATCACTTGTTGGTAAAGTTTCTAAATATAGTGATAAAGTTTATAAGTAAGCAGAAGTGCTTCTTTTGCTCATCCCCTCACTCGGCCGTGCCCCTCCACTGCAGTGTTAGTTACACTTTAACTCTATCCATGTTCCCATGACCTCTAATTAACCTCTCCCACTTCATGCTGAAGACAAAATCATCCCCATAGCACCATGCTGCCACCGTCGTGTTTCATTGTGAGGGTGCGCTAGTTGAAATTAAATAACAACAACATAAAGAAATACAGTTGATCTGTTTGAAAAAAAAAGAACATTTTATTTTTCTCCCTCGTCACAATTCTGCACCACTTTGTGTTTTTCTATCATATGCAATCTCAAAAACGTGCAAATTATGTTTGCAGCAGGACAAAATGTAATAAAAGACAGGTACTTAAGATTTTGTAGAGCAACTACACTTGAAAATCAGTTGCGTTAAAGCACACTTGAACACACCGCAGTTCTTCAACTAAACAAAGTTAATATCTTCAAAACTTATCTAAAGGTTAATTTGTTTGCTGCTGCAGAAAATCTGGCAATGTTCTATTCCTTAGAGTCTGACTCACACCTTAAATACATATAAACACACCGACTCTCTCTTGTTTTTCTTTCACATGCATTATCTGACTTCAGCAATTAGACTTTAAGACTCCTGATCTGACACTTAAGTAACTGTGACAATGATGATGCGTGACTGTGTGGTAAATCTGCATGTGTGGTGGGCAGATGGAAGATGTACCAGGTTTCAGGAGAAAAGTTCATGATACTTTGTGCAGATTTGCATGTAGGCTTGTCAGGTTGGTTTTACGTGGGTATTTTCTCACTAATTAAACTTGGCTCTCCCACCTCCAGTGCCAGGGTGTGATGTTCTCTGTGGCTTCAAGATCTATTTCTGATCCAAGTGCCAATCACACTCTAATCACCCAGCAACATGGTGCATCAGAGGCTGAAAAATAGCTCTCACGCTGGAGAGTACAGCAGGTCACACTGAAGGAGTTGGTAACAAAGGACATTAATCTCTTAAGTCTCTGATTTAGTTGATATACGCACGACTTGAACTTGCTGAAGTCATACAGTGATGCAAACATTTACCCAGTATTAAACATCAGCCATTTTTAATAAAAGTGTCTGTTCTGTGCAGACCAAACACGTTTTTATTTCTTGACTGACAGTTGATACGTTTCCACTCAGGAACAAACTCCCACCGGATAATGCCTAAAACAAGGCAACCCAATTTCTTCTGTCTCTCATCTTCTAGCATATCCAGTCTGTCTTTCATCTTCTTAAACTAAACTTTTCTGAACCACAAAACAAGCCAGCAGTGCTTTTAAAATCCCCTCTTTCAATTGTGAATAACGCCATAGGTAAATGGTGGAATCTTGATGTTTGCCTTCTTTGTGACATTCATGCAGGTGAAACAGGTAAAAACAGTGAAAAACATTTGAAGTAAATAAAACAACATATATCTTCAAAGACCAAATTTATGCTACAAGAGAGCCTATATTCTGCATTTTTAGAACTTTTGCAACAAACTCCACAAACTATTGTTTTTTTCCTGATTTCTTTTTATCTCTGTACCAGCGGTGCCCAAAGTGGGTCCTGGAGGGCCGGCATCCTGCATGTTTTAGTTCTCTCCCTGGTTTAACGCACCTGCATCAAATGATGGCTCATTAGAAGGCCTAAGAGGAACACTGATATGCTGAAAAGGTTGTTACTACCACCAGGGAGAGAACTAAAACGTGCAGGATGCCGGCCCTCGAGGACCGACTTTGGGCACCACTGCTTCAATTGTGCTTATCTGCAGCATAACATTTAACATTTCTCAGTTTCTGTTCATAACGCTGTGATGTGACGTACCTCACAATCACAGCGTATACATCCAGTCATCTGTTGTTTTAGCGGGGCAATATTCAATGTTCTTATAAATCATTTCAGTGTAGTTGGGTCAAAGAATCAATTTCCGAAGCCATGATGATCACAAATGGCTAGTGAGATAGAAGTCACCTCATCAAGAAATATTGCGACGTGTCAATATTGTAAGATATTGTATGACAAGTTCTATTACACCCCTAAATCAGAAAGCTATTTCAGTTTCAATGACAAATGGAGCCCACGTTGCTATTATCATTTATTACCATTTGACAATTTTTCACATAGATTTCCTTACTATTTGGGAAAATTAACTTGTAAACTGTATGACTCATGTCAAAGTGCTGGGGGTTCACAAGCTTTCCAAAATAGTTTTGCCCCATTCCGCCGCACAGGATTGATGTCACTGAGTTAGCTATAACAACCAATGGCAAAGTTACTGGGCTACAATGAGCAACATCAGAATCACAGCACATCATATCAGTAGCAACTTGGAAATGGAAACAGTTGTCCTGCAGACTGTGCATAGCTGAAGGACTGCTATACTGAAGGTCTTACGATATAAAAATAAATCAGAAAAAGAAAGCCAGCTTGTGAGTTTGACAAAAATCAATAAAAGCAGAATACAGGCCATAGACGTTTTCTTGAAAGTTATTCTAAAATCTTCTCCCGTCTTGTTCTCGTGAACTGAAAGTAGTGCCTTGTCTCGTCTCGTGACTTTTAAGCATCGTTACACCCCTATTAGCATCTGTTCAGCGTTATATGTGCGCCGTGTTGTAAATGTGCATTGGCTGTAGATGTGAGAGTCTTTACTTCCTCCCTCTGCGTATTTCCACCCATGAGAAACAACCAAAGCCCTTTCCATCTGGCTAAATGTTGGCTCAATGCATGTGTGAATGCATATCAAGTGTGTGTGCCTGTATGCATCGCTGTGCTGCTTATCAGAGCTCCACTGTTTTGCCACTCTCTCATGACAAATCAGCTTTAAATTTCCTCGCATTTTTTTCTGTCACGCTCACAAGAGGCATGTAGAAAGGAAGAAAAAAACACACAGACATGCACACAGTTCAGGAGTGGAGCTCTTGCATACCGAGGGGTGTCAGCTTTGGTCAGCATCAACTATCGCCCCAAATGTACTTGCAACTGCTTTTCCTTTGGTTCTTCAGTGTCTCCATCCTGCTCCATTTTCACTGCATTTTCCTCAATAGTTTGCTTAACCCTTATGCCTGAGTGACAGGACCCTACACGTTTTAGAATCAATATGTTTCGGGGTTACTTTTGTCATTTTGGTTTCGGTCATTCATTTCTAATGTATTTTGTATTTTAATTGAGTTCACTTAATGATTTCAAGGTTTTATATAAATAATTCTACTTTTAACATATTTAACATTGTTAAAACACTTGAGGGTTGCACAGTGGTGCAGTTAGTAGAGCTGTTGCCTTGCAGCAAGAAGGTTCTGGGTTCGATTCCCAGCCCCGGTCTTTCTGCATGGAGTTTGCATGTTCTCCCTGTGCATGCGTGGGTTTTCTCCAGGTACTCCGGTTTCCTCCCGCAGTCCAAAAACATGACTGTCAGGTTAATTGGCCTCTCCAAATTGCCCCTAGGTGTGAGTGTATGCATGGTTGTGTGTCTCTGTGTTGCCCTGTGACAGACTGGCGACCTGTCCAGGGTGAACCCCGCCTTTTGCCCAGAACGTTAGCTGGAGATGGGCACCAGCAACTCTCCCAACCCCACCAAGGGACAAGGGTGTAAAGAAAATGGATGGATAAAACACTTGAGACATTCTGAAAACTGGAAGAAAAATTGCACAACAGCAATGGAAAAATATCTATCTATTTTGTGTGTGCGTGGGATTGTAAGAGTGTGTGTGTAGGACCATTTCAGCTGTATATCTTGCAGCCATTATATATTGGTTGAGAAAACATAATATATTTTTGAATTACAAGTAAAACTAATTATCAATATGCAAGCACACATGCAAGAGACAACACACACAGAAACACCAGAACGATGAACGCAGTAGGCTAGTGGCAGCTTGATAGCATAGCAAACGTATAAAGTTATTAAATAGGCTAAATTGATGATAGTTGATTATAACTAATGAGACATCTTCTTTCACACAATATTCACGGATGACATACTGACACACATTATAAATAGGGTAATGTGAGCATAGGGGTGATGAATAGTAGGAGGCACTAAAGCAGTGGTTCTTAACCTGGGTTTGATCGAACCCCAGGGGTTCGATGAGTCGGTCTCAGGGGTTCGGCAGAGCGTCTGCCACGGAGGTAAAGACACACTGTGTAAAGTCGTGATGACGCCCCGTTTTGCCATCACTTGCTCCAGAGGATCACGTTACATTGCTGAGCCAATCAGAGCTGCGGAGGAGCACTGATTGAAGGAGCTCCACTCTCAGGGGGGGGGTTCGGTGAATGCGCAGATGAAACTGGGGGGTTCGGTACCTCAAAAAAGGTTAAGAACCACTGCACTAAAGTAATGGAGGAAAGATTATTTCCAGTCAGCATTTTCTGTATTTAAGAGCTGTTTGTGCGTGTGTAAATGATATGATCAATATCAGAGACACAGCATGGATTAGGTGCCTCCCTGCTCCTTCCCGTCCTGTCATTTCCTCACATACACACACAAACACAATCCAGTGCGCAGCCCTCTGAGAACACACCGTGGTGCAATTTTTTTTCATTTGAATCGTGTTGTCATTAGATGACAGAGCTAGAGATGGAGAAGCAGAAAAGAAAGCTCTCATGGGCACAAAAACACAACAGGGAAAATGATAGACATATCATAGGAAATGATAATAAAAAAGCTTTTCAAAGTGGTTGACAGACAGTAGGTGAGTTATGTCAGTGTAACTTACAATGGTTGTAAGTTACACAGGTCAGCATAAGTTACTATGAGAAAAGTGACAAGTCCCTGTTGTCCTGCAACTCTGTGCTGTATTTACCATCATGACACAAAAATAAAGGTATTTATCTGTGGTGCTTCTGTAATCATTTCTTTAACTATATGATGAATCATAAAACACATAAAAAGTTGGTATTTGAAGTGATAAACTTGAGTTTAAATGTCGTGGCTCAATTTAACACTGCAAGATACTTCACTGTTGTGATAAGTCTGACCGGATGAAGTGTGTAATCTAAATATAATCTAATTTAAAGTGTCATGTTTTATGTAGTTAATTGCTGTGTATTTTGAACACACTTTACACAAAGTTCATGTCTCTCAGCTGCGAGGACGGACAGAAACAAAACAGAGAAAGAATTAGGACAGGTGAAGGCAACAGGTTGATGTAATATTAAGTGGAAGAGTAGCAACAGTGACTTAATCCAAAGTGACACAATATTAAATATTTATTCTTTAAAAGTGCGTTAGCAACATCTGTCATTTGTTTAAAACCATTAAAAATACCCATTTGACTTAGCAGAGAAGAATAGAGGCCTGACCAGGTTAGAAGTGACCTCTACTGAAAGCAGTGCTGAATGGTCCATTTCCTTTCATGTCATTCCTGACAAATGGGTGAGTGCCAAGGGACATAATAATTTAGTGTTAACATTCTTCCATAGAGTCCAAGCCATTGCTCAAATGTCATAGTTTTACTTTTCCACAACAGAAAATGTACTAAGAACTGTGTGTTGCTACTGTAACATTTTACTAAATTATTATATATTTGTTTTTATTTGAGCTAATCACCTGAGATAGTGCACAATTTAAAGTAAGAGTCTAGAAGTGCCTAATGAGGTGTGTTTTAAGTCGGTGCTCAGCTGAATGGATTGAACTGGATAAAATTAGCTCTGGCTAGTGCTAACCTTTCACTAAGGCTTCACTAACTCTTTCACATAAAACAAATACACACAACTGAGGTAAAAAAAAAACCCTGAAGGTATCAGATAGCCTTTATTGTTAAAAAAATAAAGCAAAGAAACAACCTAACCACGTCATTTCTGACCCTCCTGCATTAAGGTTTAAGAGTACTCTGCATTCATATTTCAAAGTACTTTAATTACTACATTAAAACAAAGCATGCCATATGTTGTTCAACACTTATTTCTTATTCAGATTATTGGCCTATAGTGAACTTTGTATATCATTCTTAAGGCGAAGATGCTAAATGTTGTAAATGTGTAGTGTAGGTGTTGCAATTATGTTGAAAGTGTTTGGATTGCGACTTTAACATGCTTCCCAACAATCTGTAAGTGAATTTTAAAGAAATCTGTGAATTTCCATATGAATATGGGAGGCATGTCCAACATCAGCCCTGCCATGGAGCAGCAAACACCATCAGGGCTTTTGCTGACAGCAAAGCACAGTTTTGCAGTAGAAGACCCAACTTCAGTTCGGAAATGTCCAAAAATATCACTAATTATAGGAGCTCATTCCCCCAACCTCAGCAAAATCCTCCTCCTGCAGGCGGCCTTAAAAGCTTCCACTGCAGGAGTGAAAAGTAGCCGTTGACACTTCCCACCAACTCGTCTGCATCACACCCTGACCCGAAAGCTCCCCGTGCATCCTCCATCCTCTTCTCCTCTGACCTCCTCTCTAGACTTACGATCACTGAAGATTTAAATATGCTTTATTTAGGGTCAGAGGACTGAGAAAGTTCCAGAAAGAAGTATTTTCTTTCATACCCGAGAACATCCACTGACCAACTGGCCCCTGTCATCACCCAGATGTTCGACAAGTCTCTGAAGCTGCGTGAAGTTCCCTTGGGCTCATCCCTGGTCCCCAGGAAACACATTATCATGGGGCCTGCTGCCCTTGACAGTGGAGATTAAGGTGGACTTCTGCAGAGAACTCAGCAAAATTTCCGCCCCTCACTGTATCCAACAACACTTACCACCCTTTCTGGAGGCCTAATCTGGCCCTCACACAAACACCATTTGGAAGAAGGCTCAGCAAGAGACAGAACATTTTCTCCAGGAACTCAAAAAGTAAAACCTTTCACATGAGCTGCTGATCATCTTCTACATTACCATCATTCAGTCTGCTCTGTTTTTGCTCATAACTATTGCTTAGCTCATCCAGAAAACTACAACAAACAATTAAGTTTGCAGAGAAGAACACTGAGGCTGACCTTCACTCCATCCAAGACTTTAACATGTCTAGAGTCAGGGAAAAAAATTTAAAAAGCCAGCTAAACTGTCTGAAAACCCCACATATTCTGGACACAAATTGTGTCCAAAAAACATCCGCCATAGAGACAGTTTCTCTATCTCAGACCATATCCTTGGTGAGTAAGATTAATGCAGCTCATATTTGAGCTAATTTAACCTTGTGTTTCTTTTTTGAAAAAAAAGAAAAAAAAAAAGAAAAACACTGCATGTATACACAAATTTACAAAAACAAATTTTTATTATATTTCAAATGTCTTCAATGAGGGCAAAGTAATTATTCACCAAGTGCACAGACTTGGTGAATAAAGCTCAACCTGATATGACCTCCAACTGTTGTAATTCTCAGGCTATCTCACAAGAATCATTCACTTCTGATTATTCTTACATAAAAGGAACAACATAGCTTGTTTAGTAAAAATGTACAACAGTGCATTCTGCTCAACCTTCAGACTGTTGAATGAGTATTGTTCCTACAATTAATAAACTTATGTATGATTTCCATAATTGTACATCAATCACTTTCCTATTTGTACTATCACTATTATCTTTTCCTTAGTTTAGCTGTCGTTTCCTCAGTCTTTGCAAAAATAAAGTTAAAGCTGAACCGTTGTCCTCAGAGACCCCCTGCCTGAGGACAATTTTGATTCAGTCAGAAACACTGTGGGGTGTTTGTCTCTGCAGTCTCTGCTTATGAAGGGGGCAACACCATCCGTGTGCATCTGTGTGGGTGGATGTTTTCAGCGTGACAGCATCAGCATGCGAAAAGGCTTCGTTGTGACCGCATACTTCTGTGCAAAGATTTAAAAGATTTTTGTCCAAGAGCAGCTGCGTGTGTGAATTTGTGTGAGAAAGTGTGAATATACCTTTGAAGCCAAAACAAAGGCATTGCCCTGTGACACCGGCAGGCGAGGTTAGACAAACAAACGTGGGCATGACCAGAGCCATGTTTGCTCAGCATAAGAACCACATATGACAGAGCAGACATCCTCACAGGACGGAAACATCAGCCTAAACGGAGTCAGAATTACAACAAAAACAAAGTAGATTGGGGATGATAAAGAAGACCAGAATAGAGTAAAGATGAAGGGCAGTCACCTACTGGAGACAAAAAAAAAAAAAACACAAGAGGAGAAGGTGATTGAATGAGATAGAGAAGGACAAAGATGAAGAAAAAAGAAAATGCATGTAGCATAGAAAAATGAAAGGAGTCAAGACAAGGGAAAGAACAAGTCAGACCCCAAGGGGCCTCGACACTTCAAATGCTGTGAAGGCTACACCAAAGAGCATGTCTAAGGTTGACTCATAAAGAAGGCACGGCATTAACTGTTGCAGGTTCGTCCTCGAAATACCATCTATATTTGGCTCAGTGTCTCCAGTGTTTTGTTGCCATGTGTACAACTTCATTTCTTATTTTGCATTTTTGTCAAATAATGCAGAACACCGCAAGATACCTATCAGCAAGTCACAATGCATTTACAATATTCTCCACTGCAGCATCTTTTTTTGCTGGTTCCTACATATTTGCCAGCAGGTTTCAATGGTCCTTTTGGGCCCGTTGATTAGCATTAGCATCCACTTAACTTCCACAAGGGCCTCTTAGACATCTGTGACTCAACACCTTCTGAGAGGGCAAATTAGCCTAATGGGCAGAAAAGAGGGGGATGGTCTGTTCTCTGCTAAAAAGGGTGGTTATAAAGATCAAAAAGGGTATATTTTTAGATAATTTCAGATAGCCTCTAAGCACAGCATTTTAATGAAGAAACATACTGAACACAAAGTCAGCCGTTGTATAAAATGCTTTAGTGTTGCTGAATATATTGTGGTAGAAACATCTGTCCATTGGCTGGACCAGCTTCGTCCTGTTCAGGTTTGACAGGAGTCTGCTAATGAATTACTGCCCTGTCTTCATTTTGCTCAAACTGTGACTAAGGTACAAGTAGGTCAGATTATTTTTTTTCCTTCCCTTGATTAGAACACAACCTGAGACTAAGGAATGATTAGGGAGCGCAATGTTCTTCAGAACATAACAGTGGCTGAAAGGGGCGGTCTTATACATTTTCCAGGCACAAAGTGCCACTTTGTAGCACAGTCGAGTAACTATGTTGACTTCAGTTGTAATAAAAATGTTATGAAATACGACTTAAAAGAAATTTGACTTCATAATTTACTGGCTAAGCTTTCTTTCTAAAACTCGGCCTTCAATAAATCATTACAACATCCCTCCTCTATTAACCCTCTAACAACGTTTTTACCAGGTTCGCACTGAGAAGTGGTTCATACAATGACAGTTTGACCAGGTGTTTTGCTAATTGCTGCTGGCTAGTCTGAAGGAGCTGAGGGAGGTCGTCGCAGGGGAGCGGTGCTCTGTGAGGTGGAAGCTTGAAAGCTTGAAAACTGCAGCTCCGAGGTGGAGCTTGAATGTAAAGTGCTCTTTAAATGTCTCAGACAATGGAAACTTCAAGCTGTTAAGCTAAAAAATGTTGATCTTACACAATATTTTTTCCCTTGCTCCTATGAATTGTCTAGCTTTATTTAACTGTTAGCATTTGTAACATGTTTAAAGTGTTGGCAATGTATGCACAGGGGAATGGGTCTCTTCTGCTCTTATTATTGGCGCCAGTTTAGCAGGAGTGGCTTATGGCAGCATTAGCTGCTTGCTCAGGACTGAGCAGGGCTGCAGCTGACCTGCAGAGTGTGGTTGTCATACAAATCTCGAACAACACAGAAAAAAAAAAGTCGCTAAATTCGTCACTTTTTGGTTTTTTGATAAAAAGTTGTTAAGAGGGGTTTGAAAAGTCGCTAAGTTTAGCAATACATTCTGTGAACACCAATGGGTCTTTCTTCGCGACCAAACCCCAGCTTATCCCCTCTGCTCATCCCCAAACTCACTGTCTCTTTGCTCCACCCACTTTGCTGTAATTTTTCAAAATTGGTCAGAGGTGGGGTGATACTTTCACAAGAGAGTTAGTTACACTTTAATTGTGCTGTTGATCTGCAAGACTGGAAAAACGCATGGAAACCTAGTATAAAAATATTTGTAGGTTAGGGGTTGAACTACAAGGGCCCTTTTTTTAACAGCTTGATGAATACTCTGTCATACCATGTTAGATCTGTTATGATTTGAGTTCACTAAAATAAAAAATAAATAAATAGTGATAATAAAATATAATTTGCTATCCATTTGAATGTTTCTAAAAACAAAGCTGAAATGTAATTCATCTAAAAATGTCCACCTTTCCCCAACCTTTGCAGTGCACAAAACTAACATGTCTCCATGCTCCTTATCTTCTGGCAGTCCACTTAGCAGGCACCCATCCTCTGCTCTGATGCTCTCCTGTTTAACACCTTGGCTGAGCTTGCTGAATAATGCAGGAAAGAGCAGCTTTGGCTGAGTCAGCACTGAGGACAGGTCAGTGGAGACACTGCGTTTGAACGACTCTGGCAGCCTGGTCACACGAATGCAGAAGCAGTGCACACACGTCTCACACACGCCACATACGCACACAAAATATTGTTTCCTCCACACACAATTAGCAGAATGCATCTCTGTGCAAACCAAAGAGACTGTGCTGGAATGCGTAATCAATATGGATTATAGCTTGTTTTAAGGTCAACTCTCTTCCCTGAACTGGAATATGTTGTAGCTAGCCAGTTAGCTACAGCATCCTGTACATTATGGCAGTAACTTCAAACATAATCTACAAAGTTTTAGCAGCAAACCCTACATGCTGTGCAATTTATGTAAAAAATAAATAGATAAAAAAAACACTAGCACTGCAATGCATCATGTTTTACACATGAAACTCCTGAAAAAAAGAAAACAACTCAGCAGAAACAACAAGTTGGTTAAAAGGATATTCTGGATGATATGCAAAACTACAGTTAATTTGTACTTAAAATGCCAGGTTTTTGCATTTATCTACCTCATGCAGGGGTTTTTCCTCAAATGATGATTCCTTCAACTCCTCTTCCAAGTTTCCATTGTCTGAGACATTTAAGGAGCACCCTACATTCAAGTCAACACACTTAAAGGAATCTTTCTAATATTTTCTTCTTAAATATTTTTTTTTTCAGTTACAAACTATGCACATTACCACACACAAGATTTGCAGGAAAGTCATTACAAGCCTGTATTATGGTCTATTTGTATTATGAAAACTTTACATTAAACACAAGGGATGTGAATACTTTTGATACCCACTGTGCATGTTGTAACATGAGCAAACATAAAAGCATTACCATAAAAAAAGGAAGAAATTGGAAGACAAATAGCCAAATAAAGAGAAGAAGACATGCAGAAAATAGGAGGAGAAAGAGAGAAAAGGAAGCACAGAATGATGGATAGGGCAGAAATCCATCATTGCAAGGAAGAAAGCAAAGAGGGGGAAGTCTGTGGGTGTGGGTGTGGGTGTGGGAAGAGAGTTGAGGTTGAAGGAAGGGCCGGAGAGAAAGAAGGAAAGAATGAGGGATGAGAGAATCTTTTCCCTTTGTCGCCTCCCACGGCGTAGTGCCTTTGCTGAAACCTCATCGACTACATCCTCCCTGTGTGAACAAATATGTCTTTGCGGTTAAGCTTGATCAAGACTGTTGCCTTTGCATTATTCTACACTAACAAGTGTTACCGACTGTTTTCGCAAAATAATCCAGATAGTGTTTTTATTTTATTTTTTTCTATTACTCAGGCCTAAAGTGTGGCTGTGGTATAAATACATATCAATCAAAGCAGGGGGATTCTCTTCAGAAATCTTCAACATCTGTCAAACTGGCAAATGTCATGGAAACCACTTGGGACAAGATCATGCCACCTGCATTTTGCCGACCTTTTGTAGGCGTGAATATGTGCTTCCATGAAGGTTCATAACTAAATTTTACTGAGCCTATCCTCACATTAGGAGTTGACATAACAGTGTATGAGCTTAGGAGGCTGTGAAGGTGTGTATGTTCACGCAGCTGGTTAGAGAAACACTCGGCCCCTGTTGACAGCTACTGCAGTCTGAACAGCAGGGCTGACGAGGACAATCAATTAGCCCTGATTTACACTCAAGCAGGCAAACAGATGTTGCCTTTACAACATGCAGTTATTTCTAAAGGTTTTGGGACCCTTTAGATGACCTATTTCAGTTTAAAGAATACAGTGTAGCATTTTTACCCCACTAAATTAAAAGAAAGTCCTTGCTTACTGAGCAAACTCAGTAAACTACACTGATGCTACACCGGCCAGAACTGGAAGGTGAAGCTGAGACTTTTTGGCTAAAAAGTCCTAGTCTTCAATCACGTTAGAGAGTGTTTATTGATCTTAAATCAATGTTAACTTATACTGAAAATAAACAGAGACCATTTCAAAAGCTTGGACCCAACATTAACACAAGGGCTTGCCTTATCTGCGACTGTCTTTATGACATGAGAGCATCACGAAGAGCGAGGAGCACAACTGAGAGATCAGGTCAGTTCAGTAAAGTTGCTGAAAAGTTTCTTGATAAAAAAAAAAAAAATCAGTCTCTAGATGCTGGAAATTGCATTCGTATTGGGCAATGTACACATGGACTAAGTACACATGCACACCAAAATTCTATGATTTTTATTTTCATAAACGAACTGAAAACCACATATCCTTATCCTCCCTGTCCACAAATAAGCTATCATTTGGGATGCTCCATCACATAAACGTCCAATAAAATGCACTGATGTCTGTGGTAGGGACTTAGCAAAATGTGAAAAGGGCAAAGGGGTTTAAATATTTCTGCACAACACTACAAAATAATAAAATAAAAACCAAAAGGTTTCCGTAAACCGACACTTGCAGTTCTATGTTTAAAAATAACAGTAACGATTACATTTAAAACAGGAAAAGATCAGTGTGAAATGTGTAGAGCTATGTGCACCTTGCACTTTTAAAGTGTGTGAGCTTGAGTGTGTTTGCCAGGCCCCAGCTGGGCTTGCACTAGTTTATCAAAAATCAGAGTTGATCCCTCCAAGGACTGCTTGGGCGCTGTTTGCTGGATATATGCTTGTGTGTGTTTGCTCGGAGCGTTGTGTGTGATGCTGAGCAGATGCTGTTGTTTTGACAGCCATCCTGCTCCCAGTCCGTCTGCCTTGCATCATCTGGATGTGTCTGTGAGTGTGCATTTGTATACGTTTGTGTCAGGGAGCATGTGCCCAAGTGCAGCGTTGCCTGCATGTGTGTAGTTATGATGCAGGGTTAAGCTGCGATCTGACTGTCAAGTGTGTGTCTGACCTTCTATCTACCGCAGGGATCACTTATCCTGCTGCAGGCGCTGCAGTGGCACATAACTTCATCCTTCTGCTGTTTTCTATTCCTCTTTTTAACCATTTTTCTCTTTTAGCTTCGAGGTTTCTGCCAATCATTTCATTATTCTGATAGCACTCTAAAAACGCCTTTTCTCATGTCAGTGTCCCCTATCACCCAATCCTCTATTCTCCACACTGCATATTCTTTGCTTTTCTCCCCACGTTTGCATCTAACTCTTCCTCACTCTGTGCTTCCAAGATACCAAAAAAAAAGAAGAAAAAAAAAACTAAGACTCAACAAAGAGTTGACTATGAAATGAAACCAGAAGAGAAAACTAATGAAGACAACTCGGAGATTGGGGGTTTGGGGGCAGCAGAAGAAATGCTGAGATGTACAAATAAAGAATCAGAGAGGAGGGGGACGAAACGCTGACAGTTAGAGAAGGAAAGATAAAAGTGTTTGACAGAGGAGGGGGGGGGAGTCTTTTTCAAATGTGTCAGGGCAGCATTGTCAGAGTAACAAAGACATAGCTCTCTCACTGCACTAGAGGATGTCTCAAACGCAGACTTTTTTCAACACACACACACGCGGTATAAAACATACAGTGTTTATCTCTTTTCTTCAGCTGGGATGCCTCTCCTGGGGGTGAAAGCAGCTCCTGCTCTCATCTTTCTGTAGTGTCACTTTTGACACTTGTCATGTTCTTACTATTACATAGTCCTGCAAACACAATTTTGCTCATTTCAAGGCTCTTTTAGTGGGGAGGGATGTGTGTCTCTAGTGCTTTAGGAGGAAGTGGAAACATTTAAAACGTTTGACTCTTTTCTGATTTTTTTTTTTTTCTTGATGAAACACTCCAACCTCCTGCATTACTGCATTTCTGTCAAGTGGGAGCCAAGACAGTTTAACAAACTCAATGAAAACCCCTCTTTTTTTTCTAAAAGTTCACCTTTCCATTTTGTTTTCCCTATTAGCCTCAGTCAGATTGTGAGGCATACCCTGAAATGGATGCCATCCCATCACGTGGCAACATAGAAAGACACAAAGCAAATAGCCATGCACACACGATCACACCAAAAGGCATCTGCTAGATGGACCAATTAACCTAATGTGCATGTTTTTGAGCCCTCAGAGAAACCCAGAGTGACCATAAAGAACCAATTTGTAAAATTCCAGAGAAAGTCAAAGAAACATATCAAAGGTAAACACAAAATCAGTTTTCAACAGATGATTTGCATTTATTAATGCAAAACTTCTAGAACCATCCTGGTTATTTGGACAAAGACTTTATTTAAGCCAGGTCTTCAGTCTAATCCTAGCCACACATTGTTTTTTTTTTTATTTTTTATTTTTTTTATGTATTGTTCAGTTGGTGTGTTATCGTGCTGATAAAATCTGTCAAAAAAGACGTGCAAGAGCCACCTCTGTGGTAGTCGCTGCCTCATTACGTGTCTCTATGAAGACTATTTGCTATAATAATAACAACTTCACAGAGTGAAAACATCTGCCATACTCTCGAGGCTGATAATCCTTTCCCCCACTGCACATTTACTATATGATGCAAACAGAGCCAATATTCAGTGTTTTTCACAATAACTGGAGACTTTGTCTGTGGATGTGAACAATTTTTAAGCAGCAGCTCCCATAAGCGCAGAGGGAGCTCGAGCTGAATGCATAAACACACTGCATTGGGGAGATAAACATAAAAGACTGAAGCCTAAGAGGACAAACCTGCAGGTCAAACCAACCATCTGTGCTGCTGAAACATAAAACAAGTCTAATTCCTGAGGATCCTNATTAACACAAGGGCTTGCCTTATCTGCGACTGTCTTTATGACATGAGAGCATCACGAAGAGCGAGGAGAACAACTGAGAGATCAGGTCAGTTCAGCAGGCACGTGCAGAGGGGGGGGCTGGGGGTGCTTGAGCACCTGCCGTTTTTGCTCCTTGCCCCAAAGTGCCCTTTTGGTCAATTTATTTATTTTTTTTTGGTATTATTATTTTTCAAAGTCCTCTTCTGACACATAATAACATGTACTAAAATTATTTTATTTATTTATTTTTTTTGTACAACATAATAAGCCTTCCGGTCACCTTGTTACCTTTGACCTTTTGCCTGTGATGCATGACATAGTTGCCTCTCGCGCAGTGAGATAAGGCGGCTAACTGGAGCTCAACGTAGATAACGTTCCAGATTACAGAACAGTTTTTGGTGAATTATATATATTAAAAAAAAAAAAACGTTTTTGGTGAATAAAGTGGAGTAGACTTGCTGCTTGTCAGATGACGGAAAACGTTGAAGTATCGTTTCTGCTTCAGCCGTTTAAGCAGAGAGGTAATGAAATACAACAGATACTGACAGGCCTCTGCGTCTGCTTTTCTCTGAAGAACTACTGAGCGGGAGGAGACAGCCAGGTGAGGAAAAACTGTTCTTATCTATCGATTCAGTATTTTTATCATACAGACATTAGGCTGTTGTTGTTGTGCTATTAGCTAGCTGCTAGCTAACGACTTTGCTGGCAAAGCTAGATAACTGAAAAGCTTCTTCCCTGTGTACGAGGCCCGTCCAAAACTTATCATCTCCATAATGGATATATGTCTGATCTTCTAATTTCCTTTGCTGCATAATGTACATTGCATTTATTCTGGCATTAGGTAAACATGTCTTGAAAGAGAATAGCACTTAAATAATAGTCCAACAAGGATATTCATTTAGAATTAAAAATAACTCATCCTGAATTACCATGATAGATATAATGTATGTCATAAATGAAGGGGAAAAAACTCAACCTAGACTTTAAGTTTAGGGTCTGGTTCGCAGAGTATGTAGTTATTTTTCTTCCCCAATTATTCAATGGGAAAAAATAAACTAACCTCAGTTAAGTAAAATAAAATTATAATCAAAAATTTTGGAATTGTAATGATTTCTTTTTTAAAAACTAATTATTTTGTTTAAAAAACTTTTTTTTAATTAAATAACTAATTTTTGTCTTGTGAACTTAAAAAGTTATTTGCCAAACATAAACTTTTATTTGCACACATCAGAAATCTTTTGTTGCGATTTTGGGTCCTGCCCATGACGTCATGTGAGAATCACAAGCAAAACTTTGAGTCAAACAAAAACTTAGAATATCAAGAAAATATTTCTGACATGNAGAAGTACAGCCAGATGCCCATACCTGAAGCACTCGAAACTGCCAAACAAAGACTCCAAGCCTTGGCCAGCCGCCTAAAGAGATACACAAGAGAGAATGAAGCCAGGAGGCTGGAGACTGAACAATACTGGAAAGGCATATGGGAAAGGGAGGCGTCCCACAACAGCAATGCACAGTGGCTAACCTCTCTACGAGAGGACCACAGGAACCTCCCTGAAAAAGCCCCAGTACCAACTGAACAAGCTGCTACAAAATGGGACTCACCCTGAATGGTTAACTGAAGGGCGCATAATCCTAATACAGAAGGATCCCTCAAAGGGTTCAGTCCCATCCAACTATCGGCCAATAACTTGTCTCTCTACAACATGGAAGCTCATATCAGGCATATCATAGCGGCTAAGATAAGCGGACACATGAATAAATACATGAGCACGGCACAGAAGGGCACAGAAGGGCTTGGATTGATTACAAGAAAGCCTGTGACTCAATGCTACATACGTGGATCATTGAATGCTGAGAGATGTACAACAGCAATAGGACTCTAAGAGCACTGACATTGGGATGTCATTCGGACTA
>NW_006800094.1:122654-214424 GCF_000485575.1 Poecilia formosa | reverse complement strand
TATATATATATATATATATATATATATACAGTCATGCAGCCTCCTAGTCAATATTGATGTAAATGTCACTTCAATGTAGGCAATTATACAAGTATTTAGCACCTTTTAGGATGTGATGGGCTTGACCCGAGTTCCTCCTAAACAAACACATTTATTTTCATTTGAGGAGACGGTTTTGGTCAGAAGAGTGAAACCTTGACATAACTGTATGCCACAAAATGGAGAGTGATCTCAAAGACACATCAAGGCTAGTTTTTGGAGGGTGCTAATACCAGTCTTAGAAAATGGCTTCTGACTTCTCACTCTTTTGAAGAGTAACCGACTAGGTTTATAAACCGAATTTTTACCAGGAAACTAATTAATTTTTTATAAGTGCTGATGGGAAGAGGAGTGAAATATCTAGATAGAACAAAAGTTGTTGATGGCAATGAAATGTCAGCAGTCTGTAATTTCCTAAGGGATGTTCAACCAAATATTGCTGATAGTGTATGCATAGATACATTTTGCACACAATTCTTGTTTTTCTGCTCATAGCAGTTTTCTATTATATAGTCCCTCCATTCTGGAAAAGGAAAAATGTTCAACTGTATCTCTAAAATCCCCAGATTACTTAAAAATTGATGCTGATGATGAGAATATTTAAACTTCTCACCAGCATTATATGCGTTGTAGTGGCAATTACACTTTGAGTGATATTTGAGTTGCTACATTCTGTAGTTTGGAGGATAATGTCAACCAAAATCTATTCTCAAACACACGAACAAGCAGCCTTTCCCTCATCTTTGAATCTTTAACACACTCCCACCAGCACATCAGCAGGTTTTTCATCTCTTTGCAGTTTACCCACATAAGCTTTGTTTTTCAAGGACTGGGACAGAGCCAACGCTGAGAGAAGATCACTATGCACTTAATCTACATCCTTTCAAAGCGCATGCTGCCTCCTGCATGCTGTTTTACTCCCATGTATTATACTTCATTTCTTATTCATCAGTGTTTTATTTAAGTTTTAGGGAACCTCTGAATCCCTCGTCAAGCCGTCTCTCCCTCTGTACTTGTCTTATCACAATCTGGTTAATTTTTTATTTATTTTTTTTGCCGTATCTGCTTATGCAGCACAGCCCTGGTTCTCATGTTTCTCTTTTGTGATACCATGCACTCTCCCTCACATCACTGCTTTTTTCACACCTCCACTGTGTCTCTTTCATATCCATCATGCTCTATTTCTGTTGTCTCATTTCATCCCTTCCCTGTCTCCATCTTTCATCAGCTCTTTTGTTCATGCACTTGTCAGCTGTTTTCTGTGAAACTCGCATACAGGCAGGCTGCAGAATTCCCCCTTCATTTTCTTTGCCTTTTCTCCTTTGCTGCATGCTGCTTGTCCTAATCTTCCACTCAAGACCTTGTCCTTGTTTAGACTTCTTGTTCTCTTAATTCTCCTTTTGCTCACTCGTTTCTAATTTCTAACGACTTCACTTCGTCCTTCTCTTGACAATGTTTGTTTTATGCAAATACTCCTTGCTTTCTATGTCATAGTTTCCTTTTTTTAAACTACATTCACTAAAACTCAGAAGATGCTTCAGCTGCCAAGGCTTACTGTGCTCCACAAAAACTAAACATCTGTCTTTCTAACACCCTCTAGCCTGCTTTCTAATTCTCCTCCACTGTGTCCCCAACTCTGCTCATTTTCAGAAGTGCTTTATTGGATGGTAAATTGAGTTATTATTGCCAAAGGAAGACAATACACATTAGAAGAGATAAATGAGTCTGCACAATTCACAACTTTGCAAACAAACTATTTTCTTTGGAAATTATGAATTGTGTGCCTACAGGCTAAAAAAAAAATCAGACTTTTTATCTGCATTGATGATGCTACAGGACTGCATAAGTGGAGATGATATTGTTTAAATGGCAAGAATTATACTTATTTATAGGCAAAAATATAGATATGGAGATGTTTCAGAGCATTTATTTCTGTCACTCAAATGCCTTTTTTTTCAGAAAACCATTTTCTATTTCTGGAAGCTGAAGAAAAACCTCCTCTTAGAAATACAGCTATTCAGACATTTGTCAGATGGTGAAAACCAAAGATGATCATGGCTTGGAGGCCACAGAACCACCATCACACTTTTCATGTACACTATTTTGTATAATACTTATATTTTGCTCAAGGTTATTAAGCCATTGTACACTTTTACTAGCTAATGCCCTCCATTAGGTCCATAATAGTAATTTTCAGCTGAATATAAAACTTGCACTGTCTCTTATCCCCATTAAATCTTGTATTTGTTTGTTGTTGTTTTTTTTTTGTTGTTTTTTTTTTGCAACATGGCCTAATGGCCCACAGAAGAAGTTAATGGCTGTAATTTTGACCCCCATCCAGCTTTCCTCAGGTAATTTATTACATCAGACAAGTCATTAGGAACAATAAGTTCAAAAAACAAAATGTCAGCAGCTCAAAAGTGCAACAAGTTGGCATTATTTTCCCCGCTGTGGTTATCATTTAAACCTTTGTGTTGGCGGTTGCTTGTATAGACTGAAGTATTTTGTTTGAGATAATTTCTAGTATTGTTTCAATTCAAGCCCAGTTGTTCAAATTAACACTGGCTGTAAAAGGTTCCTGTATAGTTTCAGAGGCTGGATTTCTGTAAAAATAAAATAAAATAAAATAAAGGTTGTATATTGACTTATTATTTCAAAATTTTCTCAGGTTGCAAAGCATAACCTTTAGTCAATAAGTAAGAACAAAAATCTGAATAATATGTCAATCTTGTTTGCCTTCAGAGGTATAATCTTTTTTATACATCTGGTCAAAGCAATGGATTTTCTTTTGTATTTTCTATATTTCAAGAATCATATTGGAGGTGTGAGATTAAGAAGCTAAATTTCATTTTGACTTCCCTGAGCACACAGAGTGAATAAAAAAAAGTCATGATTCTGTATTTTTATCTCATTTGGCTTCGATTCTGATCAGATGTTGAGATCAGATAATCTGCTTATGTTTGATACTATACTTGGCTCTGCTCTCCCTTTCCAGAAATGTCTTATCTCTCCTCTCCACTCCTCAATCATTCCTGCTTTCGTCCACCTCCTCTTTTATACTCTATCAATTTGGCCTGCCGTTGGTCCTCTCTATCTCTTTGGGAGCTGACGAAGCAGAAAAGTGGAGGGACCGGTCTTTGAACTAGGCATATCTTTTTCCAAACACCTTTTCCCTCCTCCTCTTCTGTGCCCTTCAGGTTCTTCCTAGATTTGTTCATCAGCTGCCCACACTCCATATGAAAATCCGAGTATCACCTTATGGATGAGCATATGCATCCTTTTGCAAGACATCATTTACACTAATTGTTCTGTTTTTGTTTTTGTAACAGAAAGAAATGAATTTGAACTCCTTCCCCTCCCCACATCACAATGCCTCGCTGGTGAACACCCTAATATTTATGAGCAGGAGATGACAATAGTGTCTGCCAAACATTTAGAGGTGTGGTGACTTTGGCTCGGGCAGATCATGGATGTTTATATCTCATGATGACAGCTATTTATTGGGGGATTCCCTCAAAAGGGAGGTCCTGCAATTGTGTTTGGATGTGAGCGAGCTGAGGTGGGTGGGCAGTTTAGCACTCTGGGATGGGACTCCATGTGACTCATGAATTCCAGCGACTCTGCTTCCCCCTTTAAATCCTGCTGTTTAATATGACAAGATTGGGTAAACAAACTCACTAACATCATTGCCCAAAAAGAGAAGACTGGATTTTCCTGTTTCATGCCAAATGAATACACAGTTTTTTTTTTTTTTATGATTTAGAGGATCTCATGTTAAATATGATTTAATCAAGAAGTCAAAACCAGTTAATAAAAAAAAAGAAAACAAGCTTTTGATCCCACAAAATTCTCACGGAGCTGTAATTTATTGGAGATGAAGACAAGTAAATACTACTTTTAAAGCAAAAATAAATAACCAGGATGCACTTAACTGTTCTGACTGAGCAAGTCTGCTCTATATATTTTTAGTTTCAAAGACTCGCCGTTCTTGTAATCTAAGTATTCTTTAGCAATGTTTCTTCAAGCTTAATTTAGGTATTTTTAAGTTTCTGCTGACTTTCTTTGCAGGAAGTGACATGATCTTTTTGTTTGGCAAGTAATTTAATGTCACCAACGTCAAGGTTTGCCAGTCATTATTACTCCTCTTTGCATTTTTCACTGCATTTCCCATGATAAAAACATATTACGAGGAAAAAAAATGTTTCTTCCCAGAAAAGGGCTTTTTTGAGGAGTACTACTTACTTTTCATTTACTGCTAACTTGAACATATGGAGAATGCTAAACTCTTCAGCCATTTCAGCTAAAACTTGTGTAAAACTCATGATTTCTGTTCATTTTAACAGAAACAGAATCATTGATGTCTATGGAGGAGGAAGGAAGAAACGTCTCCTGATTTTAAAGTAAGACATAGGGAAGTATATATTTGAATTCGATTATTAAAATCTGTTAGCGTCACAATCTTTTTTCTGACTTCAGTTATGTTTCAGAAATGTAACACTTCTAATCCCAATTGGACGTCTGTTTCTGCTCCTCTCGTATTAGGGGCAACGAAACAGGGACATTTATTGCAGTTACAGGTTTCTGTAGCGTTTGTAGTGACGCTATGTAAGTTGATAAGTGTAATCGCTTTCAGAAGAGGAGAAGTGATCTGCTCAGTGGCATGGTATGTTATTTATAAAAATTACATACTTATAAAAATTGCACTGCTTAGGAGCCTGGAGTAGAGACTCATACAACAAATGGCCACGGTAAAATAGGAGGTTCTGGGAAAACACATTTCAGGAGAAAAAAAAACATCTAATAGTCAATCAAATCACCTTTAGACATACAAAGCCTATAAGGTGCAGGAAATAAATCAACTAAATAAACAGTTTGAGATTATTGTCTACTGTATGAAAGAAAGAAAATGTCTCTGGTGAGCTGGTGTACATTTGGCATGCAGGCAGACGGATTCCTAATGTAGCTCTCTCCTGACCAGTAATCATTTACAACAAATATCAAATTGTGCTACATATTTTTCTGGGGAAAACCTTTTCAGCATCACTCCTGAGGACACCAATGTCTGATTTTTGATTTCAGTTGTCCAGACAAATGTCCATTGTCTCTTGTCAGCATCGGATTCACATTGCGACTGAGACTGACATCAGACTGAGACTGACGACGATTCATTGTTGAACTAATATGTCCGTTTGACCCTGTCTGATGGGATTCTGCTGCAATAAAAAAACAAAAAACATTTTGGCACCTTCCATTGTGCAATGTGATATAGTAGACAATGTCATGACATGTTCAACTCCTGCACTCCATTTAAAGCAGCAGAGTGTTTGCTGGGCTTCAGAAACATTTTTATTTATTTACTCGTAGTGACAACCTGTCGTTGGGACACTATGCTTGGATATTTGTGCTTGGGGTTGATAAGACACATCAACATTGCCAAAGATAAATAAAAGGTAAATGAGTATCAAACATCAGTTTAATATGTTACAAGCCATTCTCTCAGTTGCTCAGCAGTGAGGAGTAGAATGTATTATTTATATTAAGAATAATATATAAATGTGTTGCCCAATCAAAGTGTATGTAGTCTGTTTCAATAGTCACAAACTGTTTTATTTCCAATAAGGACTTCCTACCACATGGACTAAAGGGGAGTTTGTCTTTGGGTGGTTCATTTCCCGATGCAATACAGAATGCAGCTTCATAAATAAAAATCTCCTTTAGGAGAGAGTTACACATGCATGGGTGTGCTTACATGCAGGGTACAATATGATTTTCCACTCATGAACTCCATATTCTCAATGATTACATATTTATTTTGCCCCTCTCTTATTTGCATATTTAGTGTATTTTAGTGTAAACACCTACATGATCGCCTTTGTGCATTTAGTTTTCTATACTAAACCCAGGAAGATAGAGCACATCATCCCAGTTTTAAAGTCCTTACACTGACTCCCTGTAGCTCCGAGAATAGTATTTAAAATACTTCTGTGAGTCTATAAATCACTGAATGGCTTAGCACCGTAATACATTAAGGATCTATTGTTACTGTATCAACTCTCCAGACCATTCAGGTCTTCTGGTTGTAGTCTGCTCTGCATCCAAAGAACTAAATATGGAGAAGCAGCATTCAGTTTTAATGCACTGCAAATCTGAAACAAGCTTCCAGAAAACTGCCGAAACACTGACTTCCTTTAAATCAAGGCTAAAAGTCACCTGTTTCGAGCTGCATTTGACCAGTAGTAAGTAGAACATTGATCAAAATGTTTATTGTGTATTTACTTGATTTTAATTATAGTATTTGATAAAATGTAATGTCTGTTTGCTGTTTTATAATTGGTGACTGTATGATGTTTTTATGAGGTAAAGCAATTTTAACTGCCTCGTTGCTGAAAATGTCCTTTACAAATAAACTTGACTATAAACATTATAAACATTTTGGGCCCACAGCAACTACACTTGAGTTTACACTTTGTAAGTTTTTTTCTCATTATGAATCATTATGAGTGAAACTTTAAAGCAGATATGCATTTTTTGCCCTTTCAATCACATTATAGATCTATGCTTTATGTACATTTCTAAAGGTTTACAAACTGCATTGCCTTAACCTTGCTTATGTAACAGTTTTGTCTGATGCCAATGTGCATACGAGCAGAGCTGTTTTGCAACATGTGCTAACAGAAGTGCAGTTTTTGATTAAAAACAGCTGAAACAGAAGGCAAAAAGATGAGAAGATAAAGTCAGAAATAAGACAGAGAGATTAAAAGAGAAGGAACTGGAGAGATTGAGTGATATGTGGAGAGGCACAGAATGATAAGACGGGCCTGAGAGAGGAAGGCAAAAGATAAGAAGGGCGTTATTAGAAGAAGAGGATTCAGACAGCTATGCCAGTGCTCTTTAACAAAACATGGTGAAGCTTTAGTTATATTCTCTGTTAAGCTCAGTTCCTTTTTAACTAAATAATGGCTTCTCAACATTAAATGTTTAAACCAGCATGTCAAACCTGTTTCTGTATGGGAAGGTAACCACGACCCTGGTTGTAAGCATGACTGCTTTTCCCATGTAACACTTCAGCTGCACCTGTGTTTGGAGCATGTTTGTCCACATAACTGCTGTGTGGTAACATGGCAGAAAAATGTTCCTAAATCCTTAGAGTACTTCATTTATTATTACTTCAGTCGTACGACAACCACAGAACCTCATTATGAGAAATGCTGCTGTATAACAAACATTATCAATTAAAAGAGGCAGAACTTTCCATGGTATGTTTCATAGTTTACAAGTGAATATGTGAGCTTTTCACACTTCATTGGTGTCAAAACTCTTTTGAAGTTGTAAATCAAAGAATCCTGCTTGGCACTATGAAGGTTTTTAAGAAACAAAGCAGTAAATAAAAGGTATTGTGTGTACACAATAATACATAAGTCAACATAAGTCAATCACAAACATAGTTTGACTTTTATTCTAGATCATGGTTTTTGTGTCTTCCCTTTTCATAGGAACAGATATCAAATCTATCAAAAGAAGTGCCTTTTTTTTTTTACATTTTGTCACGTTATAACCTGCAGTGCCTAGGCTGCTCTACAACTTCAGGTCTTAAAGATTTTATCACTGCCCACAAATGTCTTATTCAAACCTCCAAACTTTTTTTGAATGGCTGCTTAAAGGTGCGTTAAGATTTTCACAGCATAAACAAACCCAGAAATATGTTTCAAAAATAGTTTTTTATGCCTTTCTATATGAACCAAATGATCTTAGAAATGTGTCCAGCGTTACAATAGTGAGATAATATGGGGTTTGGTGCATTTTCTTTGTCTTGGGCTACTATTTTCCATCTTAGTAATAATATATGTAAAGATAATTTCACACACGCAACGACTGCCAATTGAGAGCTCCCACGAACAGAGACGACCTTCAACAATGTACTACAATACAAAGCAGATTCAGAAATGTTCTTGGAAAATTTAAAAGAGTGACTGCTGCTGAAACAGATGTTTGAGGAGTGTCGCCTCCTGCTCACATAAGAGCTGCCAGAGCCACCTCTTGTTCCTCTTCCGCCTCTATCGCTTTTAACCATTATACTCTAGAAAGAAGGGAATTAGCATCTGTCTTGCCATCCATTTATCATATTTAGCGCTAGACAGATATCTGAGTAGCACAGTTCTATGACCTATGCAGCGCCTTGGAAAAAGTGTTAATTCCTTGGAAAATGTCCACAGCGTGTTATGTTACAATCTAAAATCTCAAAATGGTGCATATTTTTGAAGTGATACATGGTTTTCAATTTTACGGAGGAATAAAAATCTTTGTTCTGATTTTGTCCTTTTTACTCCCATAATCCAAAGCAAAATGCTGTCACACCAATCTTTTGCAAAAGTCACATATTTAGTAAATGAGCCCCTCAGTGTGTAATTGAAATGTCTTGTTCTCCACAACTGTGCACTGCTGTGCAAAAGCAGCAAGAAAAAAATAGTCTTCAGTAAAAAAACAACAAAAAAAAAACATCTCAATATTAATTGAACCCTAAGCCATGTAAGAAATACAGCAAAATTGTGGTAATCTGTCAAATGGAACCAAAATTTTACTTTTTATTTTACAATTACAGCAGACAGAAAACTAACACTGAACATCACCTCAAATGTGCTACTCCCACTGTGAAACCTTATGGTGGAACCCTGATGATGTGATGAGGTCAGACGAATGGAGCCAAAAAGAAATCCTGCCAGATGAAGTAAAAGACTTTAGACCGGGGCAAAAGGACCCTATCCAGCTGGCCGAACCTAAACCTAGAGCCAGCGCTACAGGAGGATGGTTTGGTATAGCTTGCTTCAGTTCAATGTCCTGTTCTAAGTCTAACCTGTGAATTTTTCAAACTGATATTCCAAAATCTCTATCCAATCTGATTGACGGTGGGCTGGGTTGCCATAAAAATTGGTTAAGAGTTCAAGGTTACAAATTGGCACGGTTGGTAGGATCATAAGACACTTGCAGCAAAAGATGGTACATCAAATTCAGCCAGGGCGCTGAAAACGCATAAATACACAAGGCTTCTAGTAATAATGTGACAAAATGTGAAAAAGCAAACATGTAATGCATGATCTATATTAGTGTCCTCTTCTAATAATTGGTCAAATTTATGTTGACTGAGGATACACTGATTTATTGGCTAAATCAGAAAGCAGAAGACTGTCCATTCGATAAGCTATGTGCAGTGACCACAGGATCGGGATTAAAATGATCAAAGCAAACAAGTCCTAAACAAAGTGGCAGAGGCAACCACAAGAACTTACAAATGTCTTTGGTGTGGAAACTTTCTGCCATGAGTCTGGAAACCAATGATGCATCAACTGTAATAACCACTGGGACAATAAACTTAATCTGAAACTTGGAAACATCTCTCCTTTCGGAATATTTCAGTGAATAAATTAGGAAAGTTGATGAAGGGAAAGTGGAAAGGGGCCAGGAGTAGCTAACAATGCAGCCAGCCAGTAGCTCCTTATCTGTTTTCCCTTATCACCATCAACATGAAAGAAAAAGAAAAAAATAACACATTTCTGTAGCTGTAGAAAATATGCAACATTACTGTTAACCACAAAAAAAAAAAAACAATCATGAATTAACACAAAACAATGTTTACAAAATCACACTTAAATTCTCATAATAACCTCACCAAGAAAAAAAGAGAATGAGGCTGGGATTAGTGAAAATTAAAATGAGATTTAAAGCATTTCTTATGCTCTTGAACATAGCTACAGTTACATCCAACATTATTTATACCCATAGAAGATAGAAGGATCTCTAAATAGAAAATAAATCAATGTAAAAGGGGTGTATTTTGGGGCAAGAAAAAATAAAGTAAGCAAATAGTTCTATTCTTGAAATAAAAATAAATATTTTATTGCCTCCAATACAATAACATAGCATTCCTTTTGTGCACGCTCAGTCATTTGTAGCATGTGCAGTTAAAAGAAATTCCAACATCAACATGAGAAAAACTCAGCACTTTCTGTGTGAGTTAACATAAACATTGTGTAAGGATAATATGTTGACTATTTTTTTTCCTGCTAAACCAATTAATCAGATAGCAAAAAGTGTCTAATAGGAGATTCTAGTTTATAAGATTTTGAATCGAGTGAAGCTACATGAATTCTACTTGGGGAATTCTGGGGAAAATTATATATTTGTTGTACAGTTTTGTCTATATTTCTGTTCAGACTGTAGTTCTTTCAGCAACTTATATTGTTCAGAATCTGTATACTCCAATTAATAATTATTTGATGACTAAATTAGCTGATGATTATTTCAATAATCAATTAATCACGATTAATTATTTCGACCCTAAATGCAACCAAAAACAACTTTTTCTACCACTTCCGATATTTTTATCCCAAAAGAAAGTCTAATTTTGCCACTTCCTTATGTGGTACTACACTGTATAAAAAATAAAAAAATAAAAACATCTCTAGTTTACAGTATTAATAAAGTAAAATTCAGGTAACCACTGTAAATTAGACTTTTTTTTTTTTTACACAGTACATACCAATGCATACACTGTAAATACATCTGATAGTATTTAAAGCATCTGTAGTCTGAACAAGCATATCACATTTCGTCCAACTTTTACATTATTAATGTGAGATATAAATAATAAATCTGCATCAGAAGAGACCAGATCCAGTTAACCTGGAAGTAAACAATGGCTGAAAATTATTATGAAATTATGAAAAACATCCATTTCAGTGAAGAATATCACATCACAATCACACCACTCCTTGTCTGACTACGCATCTAAATAGACTTTCCTACAGAAGTTGCCACCAATCCTCCACAAAAGGCCATTGATATAAGTTGTGCTGCCTCTTTATTAGCTTTTGTTGTCTTGTTATGATTTTGTAAGAATGAGCCAAGTGCCAAAAATGCTTAAGAGGGAAATAAGGGAACCTAGTGAGACAGGGTTAATTGAAGAGGACTATAACTTTCTGTTAGAATGTCTCTGAAGTAACACCTCCTTTAATAAATATGCTCTGGGACACACAGGCTCATTCACAGTAGCCAGCGGACAAGTGAATGCCTGGGAGTCTCTATCAGCATGAGGTTATGCACATGGAAGCAACTCTAATCAGAACCAGTCAATCAAATACCGGAACTAAGCTCTCAAGTTCCACCTATCAGCTGAGGAAAACAAACACACACTTATGAATACATGCTGGCTATGAGAGCTTCCAGAGAGCGAATTATAGCAAGACTGTTGTGGATTAAAGAGCTTTTTAAAGAGGCAGTATTATGCACTTTCCAGGCACATAGCAACATTTTACAGCACAATCAAGTAACTATGTTACCTTCAGTTCTGTGTATTCTGTGTATAAAGGAAATGTGCCTCTGCAATTTGACACCTTGAAATTCGGCCTCTGTCTCTTTAAGAAGTGCCTATTCTTTCTGACTCTTCGACTTTACAGCAGCACATCAATGCGTATCCATTAAGCCATTTAGAACCGTTCTCAGACACGTTGGACTGAGAAGTATTTCATATGATAACCTCATAACTATATTATAACATGAAATAAAGCTCCAACAAATCAATTTTACATAACAACCCTCCATATATCTAACAGTCTACTTAAAAACAGAATTGCCTCAAGTTCTGCATCTGATCAAGCATTGAAAAACTTTGATCATGTCAGTCTAATTTTATGTTATCTGTTCCTACTAATACTTTGACACCTGTGCAAGGATTTGCACTAAACAGCTCTCAACTTCTTACCAAGTGACATATTAAATAAAGCTAGAATCCCATCTACAAAAATTGTCAGAGCAATTGAGAACTGTGCTGCTTTATTCAGTGGTATTTTGACCATTACACTCTGTGGCATAAATTATTTTATGATTGTGTTGACTTTAGAAAATTGAGAAAATTTGCATAATTGTTGATTCTTTGCTCGCTAGTAGCAAAGCAGTCCAGCTGAGTAAAATAATATTTTCTACAAGATTCAACTATTTAGAAACATCGTATGTACTCATATTGGGGGAAAAAAAACCTACCTTAAAGCACATGTAGCAAAACCAAAACTGACAGAAATCTGAAGAACGCTTTACTGGACTGTTCATTTTTCTTTTGCTGAATTTGTTAGGCATTTAAAATCTCAAGTTGAACTTTCTACAACCATCTTACTAGTGAAATTAGCCCCCAGATGCTTTACTTTTAATAAAGGTAGGGGTGCATTAGAGCTATTATTCTGAAGATAATGCAATTTTACAGAGGTCATCAAAGGTACAGCACTAGTATTTAGCAGTGAATTTATGATGGCACTGCTTTACTGTGAGTTATGGATGAGCAGAAAGAATAAAGCAGAACACTAACAATTAATTGAAACAATTTTTTGCTTGGTCATGCGCTAAAATAAGATTTTGTTAATATTTTTAAAAGGCATAACAGCTCAAACAACATTTTGTAGCACCAATCAGCCTTAATGTATAGTGAAGTCATTTGGCATAGTTTTTGTTAGAGCTGATAGAGGAATACATTCACTCAGGTATCTATTCGTGTATGTAAAGCAGATTTTTTTTTGTTTATCTTCTTCATAATTCTTAAAATATTCTTACTTTACTTTGTGTGAACATGTGTGACTTGGGTCTAAGCGTGAACAAATAAACAGTATTTTGAGAAAATAACTACGTCAATAACATATGGTGTAAAGGAGGCATATTGTAAAAGGTAAAATGGCCAATACTTGTGTAGAGCTTTATCAGGACTCCAGACCACTTCACACTACACTTCACACACTGCATATTGTAAGCTGCCCACAGCTGCCCTGGGGCAGTCTGACAGAAGCGAGGCAGCAATGCAACGGCACCACTGGGCCTTCTGACCAACACCAGCAGGCAAGGCAGATAAAGTGTCTTGCCCAAGGACACAACTAGACTGGGAAACAGAGTCGGGGCTCAAACCAGCAACCCATCAGCAAGATAAGATGAACTCCAAGTGTCGGATTGATTGGAAAAATAATGTTGGAATATTTAGGACAGAAGGTAACTTCTGCTCTCATGTCACCTTCTTTTTTTTATTATTTTGTTCTAAACTTGATGAATGTTTAGCAATGTTTACAAAGTCTTTGCATGTCCACAGTCAAATAATTAGCTAAATAAGTCGGAAAGTTGGTCACACGACCCTGGTGTCAAAGCCGCTCCAAGCATTTACCATGTCAAGGTGAGTGAACTTTAGTGATGCAGCGAAAGTGATAGCATAGCATAGGATGAGTTTAGTTGTTAATAATAATATTATTATAAATAGGTAATTGCTGAAACATTTCAAAAGCAAATGCTACTATGCTAATTTTGTCGCAATGGCACATATGTATTGTTAGCATCACAACTGAATATCCCAACATGTCAAGTACAACAGGTGGTATTCTGGCTTAGTAGCACGACAAGCTGTGTGTTCTGTAGTGTCACATACTTTAAGACTTATTTACCAAAGGCTGCACATCTTTCCAACATCACTGAAACACTAAGGAGATACTCAATAGTGTGATGGGACTAATACCAATACGCATGAAAGGTAATAAAAAGTCTAAAATATAAATGAAGTTTATTGCAATATCAAATCACTTTGAGCTGTGGTATGCACAGGCTATAGCTGATATTATGTCCTACACATTTGTCTTGAGTTGTAGTAATTTCCAAGTGAAAACGTGTAGAACAAAAGTTCTCACAAGGCTTAACAATCTAGACAACCAGAAGCTTGTCTAGATTGGAGGGTTGTGCTGAAACTGAGTGAAGTCTATTGTGACTTTACTTTTAACACCTCTTACCTCAACTAACATCTGAAAACAAAACATATTTAAAAAGCATAGCTGGCAATAAAGCAAAGCTTCCTCGGGTACAGAAGGATCTACATAGGACACTAATAGAGTAACAAAGCATGCAGGGACTTTGTGGCACTAACAAACCCATTTGTCTGAAAAAGACGGAAAAGAGGTCAGCATGGAAAGTAAAATAGCTGTCAGATGCCTGTGAAGAACTACTCAGAAATGTACTAGTTGTAAGTAAAAAGGATCCTTTTAAACACTTGCCTTAGGACTTGGATGTTTCTAAATACATTTTAAAGGTCACATTTTCTTAAATTGAAAACAGTCTTGACAATATATATTTTTATTATGTTAACTGTGTTATATCTGTTTTGAGAATAAGTTAAAACTCCTTTCATCAGCTTTGGATAGAAACAGTTAGAACAAATAACGACTTTAAAAGCAAATTATTATGTTAATAATGTGTCCTAGTGGTTTCTAGCTTTATGATATTTTCTTGTCCTTTTCTAAGCAATTTTGTTTTCTGAAGCTGGGAACTTAAGTTGTCAGCTGCTGGTTCATCTGATATCATCTAAAAACTTTAACTTTTTGCATTCAGATACTTTTTTTATCCTGTCAGCTTTTTCTCACAGTGCCACTCTAGTACAGCTGTGACTGTTTATGTGAGATAATTCAGTTTGCACACAATCATTTGACAAGCAGAAAGAGTACATTTGACAGAGTGCACTTGCTATCATTCAAACTAGCATTTTCTTGATACTGCAACAAGTAGTATGTAGAAATGTAAGTGTTTATATTTTTAAAGATACATGCGGAATTAAAATGAATCTCAAGTTAACCCAATAGAGTTTAATGTGGTAATGCGCTCACATATTTTCATGCTATTTTCCAGCTAAAAGCATCGGTCCTACTTTAAGCTTTTCTTTTTGCGTCAAATGTGTCACTTTACAAACTGTAATGCATTTTATTAGAATTTTATGTCATAAACCACACAGCTGTGAAGTAGAAAGCAAATATCTAAAGCTCTCCAAACATTTTACAATAAAAACACTTTGTTAAACCACTTTGTAAACTTTGTTGAGTCAACTTTGTAAGTTTGCAATTGTTCCACACTCTTTTCATTTCCTGATGATGGGTTGAGCAGTGCTAACAGATTTTCAAAATCCAAATATTTGTTTCAGTAATGCTCGCTAGCAAATCTGTGAGGCTTTCACCAAACAGCTGTGCTTACTGTATATAGACTTGTGGACTCTGTTTAGTAATTATTTGATACAAACAGGCATTTGGTTGTGCTGCATACATATTTCAGATATTCATTCATAAATAAAATGTTTAGAGCCCTGCAATCTTCACAGAGACATATTACTCTGTGCAGGTTTATCACATAACATCCTAATAAAACACATTGAGGTTTATGACTGTGACATGACTAAATGTTCAACTCGCTTCAATGCCTTTTTTAAGACACCGTATTTTGGGTTGTGCAACAGAGGTCATTTAATACATCCACATTTAAAGTGCAAGTCCCTTATGTGTTTTGTTTGTTTTCTAAATATGTTTATGCATCATGCTTTTGCTAAATATCAACAAAGACACAAAATGATTTTGATTAATGCAGTCTTGAAAGAGTAGCTTTCCTGGACAGAATAGAATGCCCTCACACATTTTCAAGTTTTCCAGCTAAAAGCAACCCTGCAGTTGAGTGAAGGTGTACAACAACCACAGGCACTGCAGCATGACTTCAGCCTCAGGGGTAAGTAAAAAGTAAGTGTGGCACACTTCCAGAAAGTATGCAATTGGATTAGGGAAGTTGTAGAAGCAATGACAGGATCTAAGCACCCAGATGACAGTCTGCCACAAAATACTACTTTTTTTTTTCCTCTACTTTTTCCACTGGTTGATGCTCGTTGGGATAGTTAAACATTTATTTAGTTATTTCCGTTGCTCATTTCTCCTCTGTTCATTGAACATTTACAAGCTGTATCATTTATTTGTTACAAAAATAACACCAAAAACTCACCTTTTTTCCCCTTTGTTGTTTAAAATTATACACCACATCTTCCATACACACAAGAAAGCTGCGACCTTATATAGTGGAGAAGAAAAAAAAAAAATTCATCTCACCGTCTCTTCTGCTGTTGCCCCTCAACACTTTGGCATTGGCGACCTGAGCCTTCCCGACTTTGCTTAAAGTGGCCAACAATAAAATGATCCACATCTGGAAAACCATCGCTCCATTCATGGTGCTGTTAACACTTTGTCCTCTTTAACAAACTGTCCTCTTCACCTTCCAAATAAACGATTAACTTATAATTCCCAGCGAGCAAGACGCTTTGACCGCTTTTCTTTCAACAGCTCTTGCGTCTGCCAATATGTTTACTCTTTAGGTGAAGGAAATAAAAGTGCTTCCTTCCAGTAGCTCATGAGGTGCGGACACAATGTCTCGGCTTGTGCCAAAGTACCAACGTGTGGAAGAAGTTGCCTTGCTGTGAAAGTCAGGCTCCTGTTGAAACCGAGGGCAAACTCCGAAACAAGGAAGAGCAGGTGGAGGATAATATAGCTCCGCTCACGGTCAGACAATGAGATTAGAGGCGTCGGACGTCTTATCACCGTGAAAATAAAAAAAATTCAAGTCAGTCGCTGACAAATAGTTTCTATCTAACCCATCTACACTGTGAAAGTCAGGGCGCGTCAAAGTTTGCCAACAGAGCGGCGCGGGCTCTCCACTCACGAGCGCGCGCGTGTGTATTTGTGGGGTGTGTTACAATAACAGATGTTGGCACAGGCGGTCAAGAGTAATTTATTCATTTTTACAAAACATTTAAAGTCACAAACTTTATGTAGCTAGTCATCCACGCTAACACACATTTTATACCCATCAGATTAAAATATGAGATACAATACAAACCTTACCAACATATTTTTATTATTGTTTATATATTATGGGGATTCTCCAGAGGAACTGCTCTAAGTGACGAGGAGGGTCGTCTCCCAAAAATTATTAAAATCACAAAATACCTTATCTGTGACTTTTGAGCCGGATTTATTATCACACCCAAAGCTACATAACGGAAGTAATATCCATATCCTTTTTTTTTTCTTAGCAAATTATTTTTAAGACAATGTATTTCAACTTCTCCGAACTAAATTACACTTAACCACCTTAAATAACAGCATATGTTCCCAGAATCGAGCCAAGATATTTTGCTCTTTTTTTTTTTTGGTACATACACCAAACAACAGAACTCAATCTGTGAGCAACATGTGCTGCTCAGTGGAAATGCTCCAGAGTGACACTTTGCTAAAGCTTCTGTAACTTGCTAAAGGCTGAACATGATGCTACAGGTAGACTGTGGAATTCATAATTTTTTTCTTTTTTTGAATCAACGCTTCCAAACCAGGCTTTCTTTTTATAGGTACAGTGATACTGGCTTCAGCTTATGTGATTTTTTTTTTTTAATCAGCTTTTGTTTTTGTCACTCAGTCACAGCCAGTGCCTGGGGGCTTCGATTTTGTGACTCTTCCTTAGTTTTTTTTTTTTTTTTTTTAACTTACAGTCACATTTAATTTCAAGAGTTNTGGAATTCATGATTTTTTTTTTTTTTTTCTTTTTGAATCAATGCTTCCAAACCAGGCTTTCTTTTTATAGGTACAATGATACTGGCTTCAGTTTATGTGATTTTTTTTTTTTTAATCAGCTTTTGTTTTTGTCACTCAGTCACAGCCAGTGCCTGGGGGCTTCGATTTTGTGACTCTTCCTTTTTTTTTTTTTTTTTTTTTTTTTTAACTTACAGTCACATTTAATTTCAAGAGTTATTTCTTCTTTATAGGATGAACTTGCCAACTTGCCGTTTCCAGCTTATTCAGCACAAAGACTTCCCCTTAGCCTACAATTGGCTAATGACTAATGCAGCACCTAAAAGTTGGAATCACTTAGGGAATTATATAGGTTATTAATAGAGAGAAGAAATTAATTAAAATTAAAGGCTATTAAACCACTCTGCTGAGCTTCAAAGGCATATGCAATCGGGGAGGGAACTGCACATGCACATAAAGATCAGTGGAGGGCACAAAACGTATCACACCTCATATAAATGCACACACTGATAGAGATAACTAAGAGCACATTTTTTTATCACACTTAAAATATGACCGCATAACAGAATCTAATCAAAAATAGCACAATCATGTTAATGCACATTAGTGACTGTTACTATAATTTTACAATACCATTTCTTCTGTAATAGAGAGGCTTATGGTATTCATTAGTGGATTACATTGCAGTGCGGTATAGCAGACATGCACATAATCTGTCTCTTAGCATATCTCCCACTCCCTCTCTACTTAGTATGTGTCCACAGCATGTGTGTGCTTGAATGATCTGGCATTTGTCTCCTCTTCCCTGAAGCTCATGTCTAATGTGTGTTTGTTTGCATGCATGTAGATAGGCTTCCTTCTCGCTGTGCGTTTGTTCAGTCCACCTCACGAACCAAAATGGTGGAATTAATGAAGCG
The DNA here is from genome assembly GCF_000485575.1 of Poecilia formosa. Taxonomy (NCBI): domain Eukaryota; kingdom Metazoa; phylum Chordata; class Actinopteri; order Cyprinodontiformes; family Poeciliidae; genus Poecilia; species Poecilia formosa. The sequence continues at coordinate 196,072 of NW_006800094.1, read as the reverse complement.
CCCTTGAGCAAAGCAGTATGGTTCTAGATTAAGCTTTGAACATTTCAAGCACTAATTCAAATCCAGTGATTAACACTGACTTGGTAGTACAAGTTTTTATGAAAGCCATTTCAGTCTGAGAAACTGAAGATTTATTAATCTGATACATTTCAGAGGTCTAAAAATGGAGACCATTTCACTCTTGGTTTACCAGGAAGTCCACAGCAGTCACAGCTCATTCAATAGGCTTTGAATGTAATCTGATGATTGTAAACTTGCTGAAACAAAGCAGAGATTTGATTCTCCTGCATCCATTGCCAGTTTTTCTCATATGTGTATTGTCTATCAAACCCTTTGAATATATTAATTTCTGAAATCTAAATTATTTTGATTACAAGAAAAGGAAAGTGGTGGAAATATTCACTCACTATCCAGTTTGTTAGTTACACCAGTCTTGTATTGGGCTCAGACATTTTGGTTCATGTTGACATAATAGCATCATGAAGTTGCTGCAAATTTTTGCAACTATGACTCCATGATGCAACTCTCCAGGTTCAACAAACCCAAACATTGCTCTGTTTAACTGGGTGTGTGGAGGGCAGTATGAAACTGTACTAAAGCATGAGGATGTAGAGTTACAGACATCACTGAAAACTAAAGTGGAGCTTATTCTAGAGCCTCGTCACTATTTGTCTTCATCTAAGTTTTCTGTGGTCCCTTCATGTCCTTTTCCCTCCAGATACTGTCTCTATCCTCTTTTCATGTCCTCTAATTTGTCTTTCTATGCCTCTTATGACTTATTTCTGCTGTGACTTTCACTATCTATCTCTCAACATTCCTCACCTCCTTATCCCTCCTCTGCCCTGCAACACCCCATTCTCTGCACTTTTCATCCTTTCCTCTTCATCACTTCATGCCACCTCCCGTCTTTCTTCTGTCCCCTAATCATCTCTCGTCTTTTTTTTTTTTTTTTTTTTTTTTTTTTTTTAATTTCCCTGGCAGACAGCTCCAATGCTGCTCCTTTTAGTCACAGGCTTTTAATTAGGGGAAAGCAGATTAGGAAGGACACTCTCAACCCGGCTAATGGTGGACACACATGCAATGCCCACTCATATTCAGCTCCATATCCACATGCACAATCACACAGTTAAAAACGAGACACCTTGTTCACCAATTTCTTCTTAAAACCTACTTTTACAGACCAATATTTTACTCTCTCAGAGCATGTTCAGTGTTTTTGTTCAGTAGGTTTGGACAAGAACTTTGTAAAGTACATGCATTTTTGCATCAGTTAATAGTGAGACAAAAAAGTTTGAAAGTTAGATCCATAGACTTCTTAAAGAGACTCAGTTTAATTATTGTTTTTTAGAACATTTTTATTGTCTTATTTTTATTTAAAATTAAACTTATTATTCCCCCATCACTGTATAGATTTGTATGAATCCTTAGTTATTCGTAAGAGGATATTAATTTCTCATAGAGTACCCAGGACATGCAGTTCCTTTTTGTAGAACAAAAAGGTTAAGAAAGGTTAAGATGATCACTTTACACACATATCTTTTAGACCTTATGTTTAACTTTGACAAAGACGTATCTCTTGGAATTAGAAATGGGAGTCGGTGCATTGATGCTTCACAATGTCATGTCAGCTCTCTAAGACAGTTGAATTCCTTAAGGCAGTAGTGCCCACCCTACCTCCTCACAACCTAGTTTTGAGACGCATCTCTGCTGTGGCATGTCAGATTTCAATGATTACTTTACTCCAGCTAGAAAGTGAATGTTTAGACCTGATGTTCATCTGAGGGATCAAAGATTACAGGCATTCGATGTTGGTTTTTCGCCTTTCCCGGCTTACTTGCCGAGATTTCTCTAGGTTCCCTGAATCTTTGGTTGACATTATGGACTGTAGATGATAAAACCCCTAAATTCATTGGAATTGTAAGAAGAGAAACATTGCGCCTAAACTGTTGGACTATTTGCTCATGCAGTTGTTCAGAAAGTGGTGAACCTTGCCCCATCCTTGCTTGCGAACGACTGTGAATTCATGGATGCTCTCTTTATTGTCAGTCATGACACTCACCTGCTTCCAATTAGCATTTTCAGCTGTGAAATGTCCCAAACAAGTGGTTTTTTTGGGGGGTTTTTGTAGCATTCCTCAGCTTTCCCAGTCTTTTGTTGCCAATGTCCCAATGTTTTTGGAACTTACTGCAGGCATCGAATTCCAAATGAGTGAATATTTACAAAACTACAATAAAGTTTTACACACTTGAACATTTTATTTGTTGTCATTGTAGTGTATTCAATTGAATATAAGTTGAAAAGGAGTTGCAAATCATCATGTTCTGCTTGTTTTACACAATGTTTCACCTTCCTTGGAATTGGGGTTATAGTTAAATGTTTATATTCCTTGATAATACACAACTCATAATATCTAGCAATGATTTCAACAGTTTAAAAAAAATGTAACCCTTTTATTGGACTATACTGGTGCCATAAAGTAAAACTGATCACAGACATGAAAATCATTTATGCATATCTGATGTAATAGCAGATTTGGTTGGTTAAAAACACTCTGACTGTGCTGTCACTAAAACTCTGACAACTAATCCAACTTGAATCAAAGGGATTATCATCGCTGATAAGACGTTTCTCTCTCTATGCAATCAAATGTTACCTTTATTCTACAGCAACTGCAGCGTTGCGATAAAACCCTCTCAGGAGTAGATTAAACGCATGTTGCTTACGCCCAGCGCCCAACAGGATATAAGCACAGCGTTGCAAACAGGAGGCATTTGTGTTTGATAGTGGATAGGTTTATGGTTGAGCCTTTTAACACCTTGACTTTCTAAGTCTCACTCTCGTTTGCTTTTCTAAACATCCAAATTAGCTTATCTTAATCACAGTGGTTGCATTTTGCTTGCATGCAGATTTTCTTCTTTCAGTTGTGTGCATGTGTAAACGTCACCGTACAACCCGTCCTGAATGCGGTATGAGTAAATGTGAATTTGTCATCTATGTGCTGAGGAATTTATTCTGTGGATGTAAACTACGTAAATGGAAGTTTTAGTTTATTTCAATAAAATTATGTTTTGAGCTTCTAAATTCAACATTCTGCTGCAGTTTTAATAATAGCACAACAATTATGCAGAATGTGGGACTTCCATAGTAAGTTTTTTTTTTTTCCCAGGTCTTTTATCTGTCCCACCCTCATCACTTCTGTCGATAGGGTACAATGATCGTCACTCGTGGGCCTTTGTCTAAAATTTATAGTCCATTTGCAAGTGGATCTACAAACTTTCCTCATGTGAATACACACATAATGTCAAGTTTCATAGTAGCGTAATCATCTTTGAGAAAGAAGAAATCTCAATACCCATAAAAATTATGACTTTTTCTACATTATTCTGGAAAGAATAAAATGTACTGATTATTCCTTATGAAGGAGAAATAGGATTTATAATGTTTTCCTTTAAACCACACACACACACACACACACACACACGCGCGCACGCGTACACACTTTTCTTCTATTTCTTTCTTCCAAATTGAACTCCCATGATTTATCAAACATCTTCTATAAATTGATTATTTTACAAAATTAGTTCAGGAAGAGCTGTGCACATTTCTTTTATTTGTACTTTGGTGCTCTATATTTTGTTTGAGCTACCAGCCACTACCGGCACTAGTGCATAAACGTCTTTGTTTTCATTCCAGCATTATGCAATGGAGTATTTAAAAGGCTGTTACAATTTTACGTATTTCAGTGAGCTCATGGAGTCCTTCACTTGCCAGAACATGCATTCCATTTATTAGAAATAGTAATCCAAAGAGAGCAAGACATAAAAGAGGCCAAATGACAACCCTGAAAGAATCATCAGGGAAAAATAAAATTATCTCTACACCAGGGAACAATCTAATCACTAATCACCAAAAAATGTTACATTACAATGTCTGAAATTGTCATAGCACTGACATCAAAACAGGCAATCAGACGGTGGTGTAAGTATTGGTGACAAGCTGGAAACTGGTTTATTTTAGTGGAAGTGAGAGTGGCATTGCAGGACAGTGTGAAAAGCCAAGCTATTCTCAATTTTCAGCTTTGCAAAGGCTGATATCCATCCATCCATTTTCTTACACCCTTGTCCCTTCATTTGTGACATGTTTCACTTTGTGCAATTTTTGTATCAAAGCAGCCACATCCTAGCTTTTAGACTCAGGTCAACGCATATAAATAACTGTATTATACAGTGTGTGCACTGCAGTGATGCATCAGAATTGTTTTCACAAGTGATACCATGCAGTACGTTGCTGTTTGGATCTAGTGTATCTTCTTGTTGGGACATTTTGGTAACAAAACAGCTTCTCTGTACTGGATGAGTGATCACTTATTTAAAGCAAAACGTTTGTCTTTCATTATGTTAGTCACTTGTCATAATGCCAGACAAAGACTAGAGTGGGCAGTCACGACACTGAGACAGCGAGAAGGTTTACAACATTGATTTACACAAGAAACTAAAAATGGAAGTTAATTGGATCCTGGGGGAAAAAAAGCAGATGCATATAAGCAAACTTTACTGGAGATTTGTAGCTTATGGTTAGGAGAACAAGGACAGGTCCAAGAAGAGGTAAACACACCACAGGTCTGTGTGAAGGCAGATACATGAATACTTTTGGCATTATATACGGGAGCAGATTGCTGCTAATAAGACTGATGAATTACTTTTCTCTATGATTGATGTAATGAACGTGTCTGCTTCCAAAGTCTTGGATATTTGCAAGATAGTGGGGCTGGAACATTCATATATGTGTGTATAAATGTGGCAGGTGATTGGACATGGACATACAAAATTTAGGAAAGATCATCTGACTAATTTCTTTTTTGTTTAGTTTTGTTTTGTTTTTTGGGTTTTTTTTGCCTTGGGTGTTGCACAAGTCTACGGAAGCGCATTGCTATCACGCAGGAAAAAAAAAAGATTGAGCACACTTGCTACCCACGTGGGCAGAAAGCCACGACACCCATATCCAAAACCAAAGCTGATCAATTATATTAATTATTTACCAAGCAGGTTGCAGACTGATAGTGTAAAGTCCTAGATTGTTTTTCAACTAGTTTAAAAATAAACTCTCTCAAAAAAAAAGGTTACACATTTTAAGATGATAAAAAACATGACAATTTAACCTCACAGAGGACATTAGGTTGAAGTGATTTAATGTTTAAGATTCTAAAGATTTATCTTAAAGTGCCATCAGACCAAGAGGTCACAATCAACCTCTAACATCCACACATGAAATATGATTTAGCAAATTTTGCTTAAATTATTAAGCATTTTCTTAATTGTTAGCTACAAATACTGAGTAGTTAACTTCTGACTGATATGATATAATATGACAATGTTTAGGCGCTTACATACATTCATGTTCAGTAAGTTAGAATATGTGTTCCAATGAGGCTTGTTTGCCAGATTAAAAGCATAGTTTAAATAAATAAATAAATAAATAAATAAATAAAGCAGATACTAAATATATTTCCATTAATCTAACATTTCTGAAATCATTCTTATATTTGTGTGATTTAATCTTCTAATCTTAAATGTTGTATTGTCATTACTTGCAAACAAAAAGTCACCACAGCTTAAAAACATTCGTTTTTTTTTTTTGTGAAATCAGTCTGTGTTTCACTGAGTGAAACAAAGGAGCTTTTCAATAACATTTAATTTTCTGAACTCCACATAAACATGTCTATATTTTTCCAAATATGTATGTAGTACACACTGTGTGTGTGTGCACATGCACGTGCGTGTGTTTACTGCAGAATAGCACCAACCTATATTGCACTCATCTACCCAGAATGACAGATGAACATGTGTCTGTACCCATGCATGTATATATTATCCATTGGGATCATCCTACTCTTCAGATGTTTGTGTGCCAGTGAATGCACTCAGGCCTCAGAGGTTTCCCTTGCCATGGATTTTGAATTCTGCCCCGTGGCTTATCTACTGAACAGCTGCACTCTCCTTCAAGGCTTTTTCTCGTCTTTTGCTCTCATTCCTCTCAAGTCATTGTTTCTGTCTGTTTCACTTTCCTCTTTTCGTACAGCTAATTTCACCTTGCCTACCGGTTCTTGCTGAAATGCTTGCAAATACTCCATAAACAAGTCGACAGAAACCTGAACAATTCAGGCTGCATCAAACTAGTAAAATTTTACCTAAGCATCCATTGTCGACAGATTCAAATTCCATTACATCCTTTACATTTGAACCCACTAAAGGTCAGTTCTATGCTGTAAAATGTGGGAATACGTAGAGGACAGCCTACAACATCCAGCAGTACCAGTTTGTTGAAGTCTCTCAACAAGACTGAATCATCAGTAACACCATTCAAGAGCAATGAGACCAACAACCAAATATTTAAATCAGCAAACAAAGGCTGAAGAACACCCACGTCTGCAGAATGAACACTGATTGGTGGTGATGTATCCCTTTAAGATGCTACTGACCTACTCATTGGAGAGTGCAACAAGATGCAACAAATAGGACACGAGTCAAGTATACAGCAGTAGAGAAAAACATGATGGAGAGCATCCCCCATCCAAATGGCACCCACAACACATTGCATATGTTGTGGGTGCCATTTGGATGATCCAGCTATCAATTAATGTCCAAAGCATTAGGAAAAACAGATGAACATATTATTTTCTATTAGTTTGGTACAGAAGGCTCTTATTGCTCTGGGTGCCAGTGTGTACTGTTCTTCTTATTGAGGTCTGCGATGTTGGGGTATTTTTAAAAAAAACACACCACGCACATTTCATCAGGTCATTGTTTCTGCTGTTACACCAATGAATCTTCCAACATGCAAGAACCAGATACTGAAGCTAATTACGATTAACCTCTGAGCTCACTTGTTTCTGCTGCAACAAAAGATGGAGTCATGGTTAAAGATTCATAGCAAAACAAATTGCAAAACTACTGCTTTGAGATTGAAAAGGCCAATAATCTTTCTTAATGCCCTGTTTTGTTTCTGTTTCGCATATCAACCTGAACTGCTTGCTTTGCAAACTTACAACTACATTGTCAATTTCCATTTTTTTTCTTCAATGTTATTTGATTGAAATTTGGCATGTAAGAAATTAATCCCTTGATTTGATGTTTCATTAATTCCCCGTCTTTCCTTTGCGTCTTAAGCATACCCTATCACTCCTGCGCTTCGGTTTTTAATTAAAGATGAAATGGAAGTTAAACACAATGAGGCATTTCTGTTGGCTGAAAAGGTGCAGACTATTGAATTCTGGGTGAGAACATTCAGAGAATAGAAAAAGATAGGGCAAGCTGGTGGCTGTTACGAGATGAAGGCAGGTTGCACCCCTCGGCGTTGTGGCACAAAGCAGAATGCCCTACAGTGCTTCCTCTGTGATTCAGTTTTTGTTTTTTTATTCCATATAACACTCCTTACTACCTCTTCTCATTCTTACTTCCTCTTAAATCTCTTCCTGTCCATCTTGCCCTTCGGTCCCATTCCCCAGTGTACATCATCACACCCCTTCTGCCCCACTGCAATGTCTAGATTTTTAATGAGCCCACATTTAGCCTTGCTGGATGAGAGGAATGTTGTTGTTTTTTTTTTGTTTTTTGAAGCATTTTATCTTGGACTGCATTTTTTGCTGTCACCTTGGAATTTTTGTACCATCTGCCTCATACATTTTATTCTCAGACATCAAATCCCTTTACCATGTCTAGCTCTCTAGATTCACCCTTCTTCCAAGAAATTCATTATGACATATTAGATGCATTAGTAAGAGGAATCGGAGCCAAATGCACTTGTATTCAAAACAGCAACATGATTTGTCCATTAGTAATCTTTCTTCCTGCTTGAATGATTAACTGCATAAATCTTTCTATTTTCAGCATTCAGTATCTGCAATATCTAAACACATAATATACCACTAAAGGTTTTTTTTTTCTTTTTATGTAAAATCCTTACCTGACTGAAAGTATAACAACAAAAGTTCTATTTAGTCATATCTTAAAAAGTAGCTGTAGTTACTTTCCTTCATAGGTTTCTAAAATGTAGAAAATAAATGTAGTTTTTNCTGTTTAACTGGGTGTGTGGAGGGCAGTATGAAACTGTACTAAAGCATGAGGATGTAGAGTTACAGACATCACTGAAAACTAAAGTGGAGCTTATTCTAGAGCCTCGTCACTATTTGTCTTCATCTAAGTTTTCTGTGGTCCCTTCATGTCCTTTTCCCTCCAGATACTGTCTCTATCCTCTTTTCATGTCCTCTAATTTGTCTTTCTATGCCTCTTATGACTTATTTCTGCTGTGACTTTCACTATCTATCTCTCAACATTCCTCACCTCCTTATCCCTCCTCTGCCCTGCAACACCCCATTCTCTGCACTTTTCATCCTTTTCTCTTCATCGCTTCATGCCACCTCCTTTCTTTCTTCTGTCCCCTAATCATCTCTCGTTTTTTTTTTTTTTTTTTTAGCTGGCAGACAGCTCCAATGCTGCTCCTTTTAGTCACAGGCTTTTAATTAGGGGAAAGCAGATTAGGAAGGACACTCTCAACCCGGCTAATGGTGGACACACATGCAATGCCCACTCATATTCAGCTCCATATCCACATGCACAATCACACAGTTAAAAACGAGACACCTTGTTCACCAATTTCTTCTTAAAACCTACTTTTACAGACCAATATTTTACTCTCTCAGAGCATGTTCAGTGTTTTTGTTCAGTAGGTTTGGACAAGAACTTTGTAAAGTACATGCATTTTTGCATCAGTTAATAGTGAGACAAAAAAGTTTGAAAGTTAGATCCATAGACTTCTTAAAGAGACTCAGTTTAATTATTGTTTTTTAGAACATTTTTATTGTCTTATTTTTATTTAAAATTAAACTTATTATTCCCCCATCACTGTATAGATTTGTATGAATCCTTAGTTATTCGTAAGAGGATATTAATTTCTCATAGAGTAACCAGGACGAAAGACATGCAGTTCCTTTTTGTAGAACAAAAAGGTTAAGAAAGGTTAAGATGATCACTTTACACACATATCTTTTAGACCTTATGTTTAACTTTGACAAAGACGTATCTCTTGGAATTAGAAATGGGAGTCGGTGCATTGATGCTTCACAATGTCATGTCAGCTCTCTAAGACAGTTGAATTCCTTAAGGCAGTAGTGCCCACCCTACCTCCTCACAACCTAGTTTTGAGACGCATCTCTGCTGTGGCATGTCAGATTTCAATGATTACTTTACTCCAGCTAGAAAGTGAATGTTTAGACCTGATGTTCATCTGAGGGATCAAAGATTACAGGCATTCGATGTTGGTTTTTCGCCTTTCCCGGCTTACTTGCCGAGATTTCTCTAGGTTCCCTGAATCTTTGGTTGACATTATGGACTGTAGATGATAAAACCCCTAAATTCATTGGAATTGTAAGAAGAGAAACATTGCGCCTAAACTGTTGGACTATTTGCTCATGCAGTTGTTCAGAAAGTGGTGAACCTTGCCCCATCCTTTCTTGCGAACGACTGTGAATTCATGGATGCTCTCTTTATTGTCAGTCATGACACTCACCTGCTTCCAATTAGCATTTTCAGCTGTGAAATGTCCCAAACAAGTGGTTTTTTTGGGGGGTTTTTGTAGCATTCCTCAGCTTTCCCAGTCTTTTGTTGCCAATGTCCCAATGTTTTTGGAACTTACTGCAGGCATCGAATTCCAAATGAGTGAATATTTACAAAACTACAATAAAGTTTTACACACTTGAACATTTTATTTGTTGTCATTGTAGTGTATTCAATTGAATATAAGTTGAAAAGGAGTTGCAAATCATCATGTTCTGCTTGTTTTACACAATGTTTCACCTTCCTTGGAATTGGGGTTATAGTTAAATGTTTATATTCCTTGATAATACACAACTCATAATATCTAGCAATGATTTCAACAGTTTAAAAAAAATGTAACCCTTTTATTGGACTATACTGGTGCCATAAAGTAAAACTGATCACAGACATGAAAATCATTTATGCATATCTGATGTAATAGCAGATTTGGTTGGTTAAAAACACTCTGACTGTGCTGTCACTAAAACTCTGACAACTAATCCAACTTGAATCAAAGGGATTATCATCGCTGATAAGACGTTTCTCTCTCTATGCAATCAAATGTTACCTTTATTCTACAGCAACTGCAGCGTTGCGATAAAACCCTCTCAGGAGTAGATTAAACGCATGTTGCTTACGCCCAGCGCCCAACAGGATATAAGCACAGCGTTGCAAACAGGAGGCATTTGTGTTTGATAGTGGATAGGTTTATGGTTGAGCCTTTTAACACCTTGACTTTCTAAGTCTCACTCTCGTTTGCTTTTCTAAACATCCAAATTAGCTTATCTTAATCACAGTGGTTGCATTTTGCTTGCATGCAGATTTTCTTCTTTCAGTTGTGTGCATGTGTAAACGTCACCGTACAACCCGTCCTGAATGCGGTATGAGTAAATGTGAATTTGTCATCTATGTGCTGAGGAATTTATTCTGTGGATGTAAACTACGTAAATGGAAGTTTTAGTTTATTTCAATAAAATTATGTTTTGAGCTTCTAAATTCAACATTCTGCTGCAGTTTTAATAATAGCACAACAATTATGCAGAATGTGGGACTTCCATAGTAAGTTTTTTTTTTTTCCCAGGTCTTTTATCTGTCCCACCCTCATCACTTCTGTCGATAGGGTACAATGATCGTCACTCGTGGGCCTTTGTCTAAAATTTATAGTCCATTTGCAAGTGGATCTACAAACTTTCCTCATGTGAATACACACATAATGTCAAGTTTCATAGTAGCGTAATCATCTTTGAGAAAGAAGAAATCTCAATACCCATAAAAATTATGACTTTTTCTACATTATTCTGGAAAGAATAAAATGTACTGATTATTCCTTATGAAGGAGAAATAGGATTTATAATGTTTTCCTTTAAACCACACACACACACACACACACACACACGCGCGCACGCGTACACACTTTTCTTCTATTTCTTTCTTCCAAATTGAACTCCCATGATTTATCAAACATCTTCTATAAATTGATTATTTTACAAAATTAGTTCAGGAAGAGCTGTGCACATTTCTTTTATTTGTACTTTGGTGCTCTATATTTTGTTTGAGCTACCAGCCACTACCGGCACTAGTGCATAAACGTCTTTGTTTTCATTCCAGCATTATGCAATGGAGTATTTAAAAGGCTGTTACAATTTTACGTATTTCAGTGAGCTCATGGAGTCCTTCACTTGCCAGAACATGCATTCCATTTATTAGAAATAGTAATCCAAAGAGAGCAAGACATAAAAGAGGCCAAATGACAACCCTGAAAGAATCATCAGGGAAAAATAAAATTATCTCTACACCAGGGAACAATCTAATCACTAATCACCAAAAAATGTTACATTACAATGTCTGAAATTGTCATAGCACTGACATCAAAACAGGCAATCAGACGGTGGTGTAAGTATTGGTGACAAGCTGGAAACTGGTTTATTTTAGTGGAAGTGAGAGTGGCATTGCAGGACAGTGTGAAAAGCCAAGCTATTCTCAATTTTCAGCTTTGCAAAGGCTGATATCCATCCATCCATTTTCTTACACCCTTGTCCCTTCATTTGTGACATGTTTCACTTTGTGCAATTTTTGTATCAAAGCAGCCACATCCTAGCTTTTAGACTCAGGTCAACGCATATAAATAACTGTATTATACAGTGTGTGCACTGCAGTGATGCATCAGAATTGTTTTCACAAGTGATACCATGCAGTACGTTGCTGTTTGGATCTAGTGTATCTTCTTGTTGGGACATTTTGGTAACAAAACAGCTTCTCTGTACTGGATGAGTGATCACTTATTTAAAGCAAAACGTTTGTCTTTCATTATGTTAGTCACTTGTCATAATGCCAGACAAAGACTAGAGTGGGCAGTCACGACACTGAGACAGCGAGAAGGTTTACAACATTGATTTACACAAGAAACTAAAAATGGAAGTTAATTGGATCCTGGGGGAAAAAAAGCAGATGCATATAAGCAAACTTTACTGGAGATTTGTAGCTTATGGTTAGGAGAACAAGGACAGGTCCAAGAAGAGGTAAACACACCACAGGTCTGTGTGAAGGCAGATACATGAATACTTTTGGCATTATATACGGGAGCAGATTGCTGCTAATAAGACTGATGAATTACTTTTCTCTATGATTGATGTAATGAACGTGTCTGCTTCCAAAGTCTTGGATATTTGCAAGATAGTGGGGCTGGAACATTCATATATGTGTGTATAAATGTGGCAGGTGATTGGACATGGACATACAAAATTTAGGAAAGATCATCTGACTAATTTCTTTTTTGTTTAGTTTTGTTTTGTTTTTTGGGTTTTTTTTGCCTTGGGTGTTGCACAAGTCTACGGAAGCGCATTGCTATCACGCAGGAAAAAAAAAAGATTGAGCACACTTGCTACCCACGTGGGCAGAAAGCCACGACACCCATATCCAAAACCAAAGCTGATCAATTATATTAATTATTTACCAAGCAGGTTGCAGACTGATAGTGTAAAGTCCTAGATTGTTTTTCAACTAGTTTAAAAATAAACTCTCTCAAAAAAAAAGGTTACACATTTTAAGATGATAAAAAACATGACAATTTAACCTCACAGAGGACATTAGGTTGAAGTGATTTAATGTTTAAGATTCTAAAGATTTATCTTAAAGTGCCATCAGACCAAGAGGTCACAATCAACCTCTAACATCCACACATGAAATATGATTTAGCAAATTTTGCTTAAATTATTAAGCATTTTCTTAATTGTTAGCTACAAATACTGAGTAGTTAACTTCTGACTGATATGATATAATATGACAATGTTTAGGCGCTTACATACATTCATGTTCAGTAAGTTAGAATATGTGTTCCAATGAGGCTTGTTTGCCAGATTAAAAGCATAGTTTAAATAAATAAATAAATAAATAAATAAATAAAGCAGATACTAAATATATTTCCATTAATCTAACATTTCTGAAATCATTCTTATATTTGTGTGATTTAATCTTCTAATCTTAAATGTTGTATTGTCATTACTTGCAAACAAAAAGTCACCACAGCTTAAAAACATTCGTTTTTTTTTTTTGTGAAATCAGTCTGTGTTTCACTGAGTGAAACAAAGGAGCTTTTCAATAACATTTAATTTTCTGAACTCCACATAAACATGTCTATATTTTTCCAAATATGTATGTAGTACACACTGTGTGTGTGTGCACATGCACGTGCGTGTGTTTACTGCAGAATAGCACCAACCTATATTGCACTCATCTACCCAGAATGACAGATGAACATGTGTCTGTACCCATGCATGTATATATTATCCATTGGGATCATCCTACTCTTCAGATGTTTGTGTGCCAGTGAATGCACTCAGGCCTCAGAGGTTTCCCTTGCCATGGATTTTGAATTCTGCCCCGTGGCTTATCTACTGAACAGCTGCACTCTCCTTCAAGGCTTTTTCTCGTCTTTTGCTCTCATTCCTCTCAAGTCATTGTTTCTGTCTGTTTCACTTTCCTCTTTTCGTACAGCTAATTTCACCTTGCCTACCGGTTCTTGCTGAAATGCTTGCAAATACTCCATAAACAAGTCGACAGAAACCTGAACAATTCAGGCTGCATCAAACTAGTAAAATTTTACCTAAGCATCCATTGTCGACAGATTCAAATTCCATTACATCCTTTACATTTGAACCCACTAAAGGTCAGTTCTATGCTGTAAAATGTGGGAATACGTAGAGGACAGCCTACAACATCCAGCAGTACCAGTTTGTTGAAGTCTCTCAACAAGACTGAATCATCAGTAACACCATTCAAGAGCAATGAGACCAACAACCAAATATTTAAATCAGCAAACAAAGGCTGAAGAACACCCACGTCTGCAGAATGAACACTGATTGGTGGTGATGTATCCCTTTAAGGTGCTACTGACCTACTCATTGGAGAGTGCAACAAGATGCAACAAACAGGACACAAGTCAAGTATACAGCAGCAGAGAATAACATGATGGAGAGCATCCCCCATCCAAATGGCACCCACAACACATTGCATATGTTGTGGGTGCCATTTGGATGATCCAGCTATCAATTAATGTCCAAAGCATTAGGAAAAACAGATGAACATATTATTTTCTATTAGTTTGGTACAGAGGGCTCTTATTGCTCTGGGTGCCAGTGTGTACTGTTCTTCTTATTGAGGTCTGCAATGTTGGGGTATTTTTAAAAAAAAACACATCACACACATTTCATCAGGTCATTGTTTCTGCTGTTACACCAATGAATCTTCCAACATGCAAGAACCAGATACTGAAGCTAATTATGATTAACCTCTGAGCTCACTTGTTTCTGCTGCAACAAAAGATGGAGTCATGGTTAAAGATTCATAGCAAAACAAATTGCAAAACTACTGCTTTGAGATTGAAAAGGCCAATAATCTTTCTTAATGCCCTGTTTTGTTTCTGTTTCGCATATCAACCTGAACTGCTTGCTTTGCAAACTTACAACTACATTGTCAATTTCCATTTTTTTTCTTCAATGTTATTTGATTGAAATTTGGCATGTAAGAAATTAATCCCTTGATTTGATGTTTCATTAATTCCCCGTCTTTCCTTTGCGTCTTAAGCATACCCTATCACTCCTGCGCTTCGGTTTTTAATTAAAGATGAAATGGAAGTTAAACACAATGAGGCATTTCTGTTGGCTGAAAAGGTGCAGACTATTGAATTCTGGGTGAGAACATTCAGAGAATAGAAAAAGATAGGGCAAGCTGGTGGCTGTTACGAGATGAAGGCAGGTTGCACCCCTCGGCGTTGTGGCACAAAGCAGAATGCCCTACAGTGCTTCCTCTGTGATTCAGTTTTTGTTTTTTTATTCCATATAACACTCCTTACTACCTCTTCTCATTCTTACTTCCTCTTAAATCTCTTCCTGTCCATCTTGCCCTTCGGTCCCATTCCCCAGTGTACATCATCACACCCCTTCTGCCCCACTGCAATGTCTAGATTTTTAATGAGCCCACATTTAGCCTTGCTGGATGAGAGGAATGTTGTTGTTTTTTTTTTGTTTTTTGAAGCATTTTATCTTGGACTGCATTTTTTGCTGTCACCTTGGAATTTTTGTACCATCTGCCTCATACATTTTATTCTCAGACATCAAATCCCTTTACCATGTCTAGCTCTCTAGATTCACCCTTCTTCCAAGAAATTCATTATGACATATTAGATGCATTAGTAAGAGGAATGGGAGCCAAATGCACTTGTATTCAAAACAGCAACATGATTTGTCCATTAGTAATCTTTCTTCCGGCTTGAATGATTAACTGCATAAATCTTTCTATTTTCAGCATTCAGTATCTGCAATGTCTAAACACATAATATACCACTAAAGGTTTTTTTTTTATTCTTTTTATGTAAAATCCTTACCTGACTGAAAGTATAACAACAAAAGTTCTATTTAGTCATATCTTAAAAAGTAGCTGTAGTTACTTTCCTTCATAGGTTTCTAAAATGTAGAAAATAAATGTAGTTTTTATTTTTACTTTTTAATAATTGGTCAAATATTGCAGACCTCATCCTACAAACAAAGGCTCTGAAGCTTCATGTAGCTTTAGACCCACCACAACGTCTCATAAATTTGACCAGTAGTGTTATAGAACTAAATGTATTGGGGGTACAAAAAGGAACAAGAAATGCTTTTATGAAACATCCATCTATCCATCTTCCACATTCGTTGCATTAGACGAGAGACAGGGTACATTCTGGACAGGACACCAGTCTGTCCATGCATCCACAAACTCATGCCTGATTAACGTTTTAGGAGAGACTTAATAACCCAATAAGAAAATAGCAACATTGACACAAGGATTACTTTTATTTCAGATTTTTCATGTGTGTGTTATTTGACTGACGCATTTTTACAAGTCTGTGTTATTTGCTGATTATTAAAGGGGGAGGTTGTATATGTAAAAATGGCTTCTTTTTTCAGTTTCATGCTATATTGTTATGTTATTCTCATTTAAAAATACCTGGAGTATTCTTTCATGGAAGTCTGAGAAATCCTTGAATCGCTCATGGCAGCCATTTGACGGTGAGTCAAATGGCTGCAGGAAGTGGTGTTTCTGAACTTATTTAACCTTTATAGAAAGTCTGCAGTCAGATGATGGGTTTTCTTTTCATATTTGGACATTAGGCACCAGCTGTGTATCTTAGCTCTTCATTTGGTCTTGTACCATAGTTCATGCTATAATTTCATCAAGATCCCAACATCCTGGAAACTCCATTAAAAGGCTTTTCCAATGGTGTTGTCTGACATCCAGCTTTTATTTTTAGGTATGTTACTGCTTATGACTGAGTACCTTAATCTTTAGCTGTTACATTCAGTTGAGCCCAAAATTATTTGGAGCACTAGTAGATTTTTAAGTTTTACTTTAATAAAGAAGTTTGTTCCTGTAAGAAATGTATATAGCCATCTTTAAAAAAATAGTAGCAGTGTAGAAATAATACTGAATTTGAAAATAACAAACACTAGGAAGGAAAGACTTTCATCTCTTAAGTCAGATGTATAACCATTAAACTAATTTCAATAACAGGCTTTTATTTTGACCTGACAAAATAAAAACAATGTTTTCAAGTCATAGTTTCAGTTATTGAATAGAAAATGTTATCCAAACCAACCTGCACCTGTGTGAAAATAGGTTGTAATTGCTACTCTTGTCAAATCGAGAATTGTGATGAGTCACATTTAATAGATAATAGATATAGTTTCAAACGACATACCCATACACGATCATTGAGAGGCTTGTAATGAAGAAATTGTTTAAATAGCAACTCTAAGCAAACACAAAGTTGGCTAATGTTCTCGGAAAGCAACATGTAAAAGTTTGAACTAAAATACATTTAAAACAAACAAGAAATAAAGTAAATTATATCCACCAGTCTCAAGAGGATTAAATAGCCATTTCTAAGGCTTTGGGACTTCAGTAAACCACAGCTGGATGCATTATCCACAGCTGGAACAGGTGAAACTTCCCAGGTGAATCTGGCCTACAAACTACTCCAAGAGCATGTGAACAATTCATCCAGCAGATCATGAAATAACCAACAACCACATCAAAAGGACTACAGGCATCAGTTAAATAAATAACACTCCAACATAACCTGACACTGTTATTTAATAAAATTCCCAGCTGATCATAGACGACATAGATTATGAGGAAAGTCTGAAAGATGAGTACAACAACTCAGATGCAGTATACACCACACATACGGATGGCACATCACTGCAATGGAAATGCACATCATGCAACACCACTGCAATGGAAATGCACATCATGCAACACCACATCATTTCAGGCTATGCTATACCGATACCATGTACGCATCAACAAACATTCCCTCACCTCGGGATGCTAAATATGTGGAGTGGCTGACATGGCAGGTGGCTTGATTTGATCTTTTGTTAGATTTGTTAGACTAATAATTATTTCAATACTTTGGGGCACACCTAGACTGTTTGAAAAACATTGAACGATCATCAGGATGGAAAACAAGCAAAAAAAAAAGTAATGACGTAGCAACAAAGGGTATATAGTCTGTATTGATTTATTGTTGTTGTTCTCGTTTTAGAGCTCAAAATATTTAACCATTTCAGTTGCACATTACTAAAGAGAAGAAACTATTTAGTCCCAGTAAATATCTACTGTATAGTTAAGCAGGAAGAAACTGACCTGAATCAATCTGCTGAGTATGTAGGTATTCTGAGTCATATGTGTGAAAAATTTGCTTTGGGGGAGAAAAAAAAAAGAAAAAAACATTTGCTATCTGTAACTCAAATGTTTCAAAATATGTCTGTCTGAGCGGTAGCTCATGACTGTTTCTTTTCTTGGGAGCTGCTTTGGTCCATGAGCTGTTTGTGGTTTAGCACAAACAGCAATCAACACCAGCTGAGTCTGCAGCTCATTTTGTATCTAAAATCATCTTGCTTGTTATCTCTGCGAAAGAGAATATGGGCAGAAAATAAGCCACTTGCAAGTTAGAGTGTAGTGTACAGCTGAAAAGACTCTGAAACAGCAGAGAACCTCCAATTCAACTCTTTATTTTTAGTTGTTTTTTTTTCAAAGTGTTGCTTTAAATTATGTCTTTGAGACTCTGCAAAGTAACATGGTTAAAACATAAAGATGGGAAATATTGCTCCCTGTATTTTTATCCATAGTATGAGTGAAGATATGACCCACCACTGAGATTTACGCTCACTTAAAGGATTAAAGTGAACACAATTTCCCTTATCAGCCCAAAGCATTTTGAAGACAATTATCTGCCCTCCCATGGCTCTTCCTTGCCACTACAGCTATTTCGCCGTATCTGCATCCCTCTGTCAGAGAAAACTATTGGCCGAACCAAACAGCTCAAGCTCTTAGGCATCACTCTGGATTCTGAATCTATGGTTGCTTCGCTTCCAGCCGATAAATTATCCCGCATTTCCCAGTCCCACATCCCTTCCTCAGTCCTTTCCAAAAGTCAACTTCTGTCTCTTCTGGGCCATCTGAACTTTGCTATTAGTCCACAAGGTTGCCCCTTTCTTTCCCATTTGCTTGATCTTACCAATTCTGTTCCTTCCCTGCTTGACCCAGTTACCCTGGACAAAGGCTGCTGCTCTGATTTGGCTTTCTGGAACAGAATTCTTTTTTCTTTTTTTGCTGTGATAATGCTGTTCATCCAGCCGACTCCCCTTTACATGGATGCAGCCCGTCTTCTGGTTTTGGGGGGGTTTGCAGGGGAAATGGTTTGCAGGTGTATGACCCTCTCCTTCTTTCTCGACAAGTCCTCCACATTCTATAAAATCGCCCCCATCGCTGTAGCCTGCTGCCTTTGGGATTGGCTCTGGAAACGGAAACGTATTGCCGCCTTCTGTGACAATGGCTCTATCGCTGAAGCCATTAACAAAGGCTGCTCTTCATTGAAGTCTATTATGCCCTTCCTCTGTCGCATCACCTGGCAGTCAGCCTAATAACTTTAGAGAGAATACGCTGATAGCGTTGGAAAGAGCAGAGTTTGCTCCTTAACTTAAAAGGTTGATTGTGTGGCTGAGACAGTATTCCACAAGTGTTGCTGTATGTTTTTCTGGTTACACAGGTTTAGAGTATATTTATGTTTATCATTACATTTATTATTTAGCTGCTTAGTGTTGAAACTGGGTGCTGTGAATATTTTTGGCATTGCTACTTACTTTTCCTTGAGTCCGCTGTAGTGAACGTCTAGTAAAACTTGATGTCGTCCTGCTCACTTTGCATATCATTAATCCTGGCTGAAGGTATTACTAACATGAAAAGGATAGATGAAAATGACATTAGAAAAATCTGCTGCTGTTTGGTGCTTGATCTGTTTTTTCCCCAAGTGAAGAGCTGCAAGACAAAGTTTACACTTTTTGTTGGCACAGTGCAAACACATTACAATGCCCCAAATGAGATTTATGCACATTTTAGTACAATGGTAAATGGATCTCTTTGAAAGCACGGACACAGGGATCCTTATGCACAGCATCATTGTACAACTTCAAACATATAAATATACCACAACAACTTATTTAACATTATTAGTGCCATGCAACTCACTGCTTCATTATGCAAAGAGGATGAACAGATGTGTTATAGTAACAGCAGGCGAGGGGGGGACTTTTCAAATAAACAGACTCTTCAAAGCGTAGCTTTGCTTAGACTGGTCAAAGGCGCAAAATCATGTTCTCAAAGATCTGGTGGGAGGTCAGGTACTTAACATGGCTTGAATAATCTTTCTTGGCAAGAGGAATTTTAGTACATCAAAAACTCCTTGGCTTTAAAACCTTGCAACAAAGCAGCCCGTACAATTAGCTTACTCATTTTTCTTAGCAAGTAGGAAGTTATGGAGGGTCTAGGTTGACTTTAAATCCCTAAGACCAAGTTGATTTTGTTGTCATTTTTAAATCATCATGCAAATGTTATCTGTTAGTTTTATTGAATGTTTAATTAAATAAACTAAAGTACATTTTTATCACCTTTTATGGCTACGTTAAACAGGGCTTCATCTTCTAAAGGCTAAGTTTAACATTTTAAAAGGGAAAAACCGATATACATTTTCTTTATATAATTGTAGTTTAAGCTGTATGGTAATTTGATCTACACTGATATTGGATTCATCATATTCTATGTTAACAAAGCTTGATTTGATTGTCAGCTGGAGCAGGAAGCTGTGACACCAAGTGACTATCCTGAAGATCACAAAGCTACAGATAAGCTGAAACGATTAGCACAAGACATGCTGTTAGGGCAAAAAAAGAAGAAATGGCACAGACAAGATCAAAGGGAGCATTTCGGAGTAGTGGGAGGTGTGAAAAATGTAATGGAGAGCCTACAGAAAGATAAAAAAAAATAAAAATAATCCATAGAAAATGGGAAGGAGATTAGCAGACAGTTGTAAAGTTGAGGGTGTTTGGAGAAGAGCCTGACATGACGAAAATTAACACAAATTAATATAGTTAAGAAATATTAAGGTAATGAAATGAAAGCCTAGGGGGAAGAATAAATAACAGACATACTTGGAATCACTGAACTATCTCCAACAATATTTTAAAGGTGATAATATTCTCAGGTACTGTTTTCAAAACAAATATGAACAAAAAAATGAGCATGTTTACATTTCAAGCAAGAATTTGAATCAATACTAAAAGAATTGCTGAGTTATGAGATGTAGTATGTTGAACCACTAAATATATCAAGGACAGGAACATGTCTATGTACAAGTTAAGGTGGGGAGAGATACAAAACTTTTCTTCCAAGCTACTGTTTTTGTTTGTTTGTTTTTGTACAAGTGTTTTATTTACCACTGAAGGATCATTTCATCACACACGCTTTTCTAACACATTGTACTCTAGAAAGAGGGAGAGATTTGTTCAAATGAGGTCCAAAGATTTCCATAAAACAATAGTGTGATAAAATAGCTGTTCATGATGCACTTGGGTGAAAAAGCAATGGCTGTAACTCCCAGAGAAACCAAGGAACCCTTCATTGTACACAAAAGAGGTTCACGTTCCAGAACCTGGACCTTCTTACCTGTCTTGTAAGAAATGAAATAATATGCCAGTGGAATTAATAATTTCTCACCAATACTAAAAAAAATATTTACTTAAAACTAGCTCCTTTATCTTGCTGAAAGATTGTTACTTTTAAGTTAGTTTTTCCCTATTTCAAAGATATTTGCGCTAGAAACTATAGTAAAATGAGAAATAGACAAAAATACTTGGTAAGATTTTGTGTTTTTGAAATGCGAAAACATTCAACATTTAACATTCATCATAATGTTAAACTTTAAACTTCAATATTCCATACGGATCCATTTTAGGTTTCAGTCTTTTTGATCTTCATATTCTATATATACTGACATTGGATGGTGTCGTCAGGAGACATTAATTTTAATACTCGCACTGATGACACCAAGCTCAATTTTGCCGTATCTCCTGAAGACGCCGGGGCTATTGATGCACTTTTAACTATATTAAAAAGTTAATATAGAATTAATTTGCCATTAATTCTTGAATGGCAAATTATTTTCTTCAGTTCAATCAGGACAAAACCGATGCTTTAGTTATTGCCACAGACATTCAGAGGGTTAAACTCCCAGCTCAACTTCAAACACTGTCAATAAGCCCTTCAAATCACACCAAAAATAGATTACCGTAAAGATCTACTTTCTGGTCTTCCCTGTGGAACTATAGAACCAGAGCACCACTTCAGAATCCAGCACCAAAAATGCTGACAAGAACCAGAAAATGAGCTCACATAACACCAATTTTAAAGTCGCAGCATTTGCTACATGTCCATTTTAAAAGCAATTTAATGTGCGCTCGCTGATATTTAAACCTCTTCATCGACTTTGTTTACCCTATTTATCATACTTACTTCCGTAGCTCAGGCCCTCCAACCCCCTCAGATCTTTTGGAAAGGTGCTCGAATGAGAGCTAAGACACGGTGAGGCAATTACTGAGCTCAGCTTTGGAACACCCTTCCTGAAGACCTGAAGGCAGCTGAGTGTTTGAATACTTTAAAAAAAGCAAATTTGAGACACATCTACTCAGTTTGGTTCTTAAAGTTTACAACCTCTTATGATTTTTTATTTAAATCTTTGTTCTTAAAAATTAAAGCAGCTTTGATAACTAATTTTAATCATGCTAATACTGTTCAGGATGTAAATGTTCAAAGTGCTGTTGTGATGATATTCTCACATGCTAATCTAGATTTTATTGTTTGCTGTTTATGTTTTTGTATGCTGTTTTGGTCACTGTTACTTTTTATACATTTTACTTATTTTATTTAAAATTTGTTCTTTTAAAAAAAATCTAAATCTGTCTTCTTTATCTACATAATTTCTCATTCCATATATTTTATTTCTCTCACTTTTTTATTCATCATTGTTTTGTCATCAACACAAGTATTTTATTAATGTGTTTTGCGAGTCTAAATTGGTTATTTTAGTCCCACAATTTTAAAACGACACTCTTTGTTGCACTTGACTCTACAAGTAAAGTTTAATTGATGGATTTATTATTATTGAAAGAATTGGGACCCTTTTGATTGAGCCCCTCATGATGTTGAGGTGCATCTATTGCATTAAAACACAGCTAATATAACAGCACAAAAAAACTAATGGAAAACAGTGAAAGACTAATGATTGTCAACTGAGACACATGGTGCCGGTTTGTTGGAGAATAATCCAAATTTGTGGTGAATTGAAACAAATGTTCCAAGCTTTGTATGATTTTTTTTTTTACTTAAATATCACACAAGTTGCACATGCTGTTAGTAAAAACATTTTTCCAGGAAAGTCTGTATTACACTGAAAGACTTTAGCATGTTAACTTTAAATTGTTGTACACCACAGTGTTGTCCACAAAGCCTTTGTCCTTCTCTTTCACACTATAAAAGTTTTGTACACACAGATCACATTTCCTTGAGTTTAAAAAAAAAAAACCATTCATCAATCTGTAAGCACTTCTCAATGAAATGTCTTCTTTTGTTTGTTGAGAAAAACTTTCCTCTGAGATACTGTCACAACTGTCAAAATGATAAATGTGGTCTGTCTGTATGCACCCAACTGCAGAGTGGCGAAGAATTGTCTGGTTTGAACAAAAAAAAGTACACATTTTAAAAACCTTGTCATTACCATAGCAAAGTTCTTTTTCAGACTTATTAGAGAAATGTCACTTCATGAAAAAGTGTGGTCTATAAGAGATGATGTTATATGTTTATATAGTTGTGATTTCCATATTTTTTGTCAACCAGTTTTGCATCAGTTCAAAGCAATCACTTCTGTCAAATCTAGATTTTGATTGTCTCGTCGTTTCATAGTTTGTACTGCTGCCCCATCTTATTCTTTTGCCTCGATAGTGTTTAAGGCATGCTATTAAAGATTTGATAGCAGTTTACTCTCTTCCTATCCTCAAGTCATGTTCCTCTGTTTGGGTCCTCCAGTGTTGCTTATTGTGAATCAGGCACTGCATGGTGTAGCAGAGGAGAAAATTCACAGTGGCTGTGATTTTCAAAAAAGTGTCACATCCAACTTTGCTGCAGCTATCTCTTATCATTTTCAGATGTATGCCATTTCGCCACAGTGAAATGATGAATCTGGCATTCACTAGCACCTTAGGCATGTGACTGTTGTGCCAATGAATGCCAAAGATCTCACCACAGCACCAACAAAGGTCTTCGACACAGCTATGGCCAAGGTCAGCCCCAGCCCTACCAAAAACAAGCTGTGCTTCACCAAAGAATGAGTCTGCCAGCCCATACTCCAGAGCTGGAGCTCACCGTTGCCAAATTCGCCCCTGTGATGGCCTGTTGACTCCCTTCAGGTGAACAGATGCAAGCACTGAGTGCTTCAGCTCTTGTCAACAGAGCTTTTCATGTCCTTGAGATGATTGAGGAAAACTCTACACTGAAGTCAGACTCAATGTGGACAGAGCTGACAACTGTACCAACCACCATTCAAATGCCAGAGGCCTGCATGCAAACAGCAACTTACAAGTTTACTGTGGGTAAATATGGCCAAACATTTGGTATGAAGGACGTAGGAAGATCAGGAAGTGGTTCTTAAGGTTTTTTTTATTATTATGTTAATGCTAACAACTGCACAAAAGTCAGGGGATGGGCTGTAGCTGCAAACACTTCCACACAGACAATATTTATAAAGGTACACTTAAAACAAATAAAGGCATTTTCTCCTGCACGCTTTTGTAATTTGACACCAAACAAAAGGTGATAACTTTTGTTAGAAAATTAAAATTGAAAAATATGCAGCAATGGAGGCCCAAGCACTGTCAATTTGCTGTCTCATTCAAACATTGATCTTTAGTAGAATGCCACAGTAATTGAACTATCCCTCGTTTGAAGTTGCGCCACCTGCTTCCCCCCCATCAAGTGGTTCTGCAGTCTGTTTGAACCCACGTTACCAAGTCCACTTCTTTTATGCACGTCATCATTTTCGTAATAATCATCTCAGCAGGTTGAACTGGTGGCAGGATGTTTGATGCACATTTCCAGAAGATAAACTCCATTTCCTGCCAGTATCGGGAGTGTGCATTCCAGCCACTAAGCCGCAATTTAAGTTCATGTCCTTTGCCTATTTTCTCATGTTTCATTTTATGTTAAAATAAAAATGTTAACATTTAAAACATATAATACTTTACACTTTTTGTGATTTCCTAACAATACTAAAAGATTACAACTCAAAATGTGTATTTTTTTCTTCTACCTCCGTCACATTTCTTCTGTTCTGCTCCTTGACTCATTAATCTCTTTTCCCCCTTTTCTCCTGCATTGCAGTGCTGCTCTTTCTACCTTTTCTACTTCCTCTTTCCCTCACACTTCCTTGCCCACAGTTCCCCGTTTTCTCCTTCCCTCCCTCTGTGCTTTGAGGTGAGGATTCAATAAAATTCAAGGAGCCCAGTGAAAAATACCACCAGAGATGCAAAGGTCTTCCAACATTTTAATTAGCCATTATATCTGCATGAGCTGCAGGGGGGAAATACATGAGCAGCCCTACCTATAGATACAATGCATGCAGAAAGGGTTGTGCATAACACATAGTATATATCATACAGAATATCCTTATTTAATATATGAAGAGAGCCAGTGGGAATTTACCTGGACAGAACTAAAAGTACAAGACTGGAAAGCCTAATAGATAATTACATATTTATATGGAATTTGTGATCTTTTCCTTAGATAAGTGGTCTTTTGTAATTACCACAGTGACAATTACAGCCTGGACACCAAAAAGAAACATTACCCTCCCTGTACTTAAGGTTTCACGTCTCATAAAATAACTTTGTGAACAAAGGTACTTCAAATGTCTTAACTATCTGTGAACTACCACTATCACTGACTGTATTGGTCAGAAGATACAAATCTGTTTTCAGAATATTTTATGCAGTTATCCTTCACTATGCCAAGGATCCCTGCTGTCTCTCATACATTTATAATGTTTTATGATTATTTTAAAAAAAGTTATAAGAAGGAGTCTCACCAATTTACCATCTGACATTAAGTTTTTTGGTAACACTTTATTTGAAGGGGGTTGAATAAGACTGACATAACACCTGTCATGAACATGAATAAGCCTTCATGAATATTTATGACTGTTGTCATAAAGCGTCATTCGGTAAATTATGACACTTTTAATACAAAGTTGACATTATTCAAAATGTCTTTGTTATGACAACTTGACATTAACCAAGAAATCATTACTGTTTAAACTTTACCTTTAATAACATAAAGTTACCTAATTTTTAAAGTGCAATCAGTAATACTTTTATAACAAATTTATATCAGTAATGATTTCTTGGTTAATGTCAAGTTGTCATAAAGACATTTTGAATAATGTCAACTTTGTATTAAAAGTGTCATAATTTATCGAATGACGCTTTATGACAAGTCATAAATATTCATGAAGGCTTATTCATGTTCATGACAGGTGTTTATGACAGTGTCCTGTCAGTCTTATTCAACCCCCTTCAAATAAAGTGTTACCGCATTTTTTTCCTGTTATGACATAAGAATTCAAACTCATTAAAGTATATATCCCTTTTTGGATTTTAAACCAGCCAACAACTAAGTAGGCTACTTCTGAAATTAACTCAGGTGAAGTTCCACGTCAAAGTGAAAACCACATTTCAAGTAAACCTTTTCAAGCAAGCTTAGCAGAATAAAACAAGTCCTAGGAGCAGCCAGTCATTTAGACAGAGCTACTGTAATGTCATATGTCTACAACAAGTTATAGGTAACAGAGGCCTATTAGTGGATGGTTAAAAGTGTTTGAACTGTGGTTTTCATCTGTGTTTCGGTTTTGATCATTTATTTATTGTTTATTTGCTTACATCTTACCATTTTGGTTTTTCCCTTGTGTAAGCTCATTTATTCTCAATTTGTGCTTGGACTTCTCTCCTTAGAATCGAATTTCTTTTTGTTTATTGTTTTAGGTTTTTCCTTTCATTTAACGTTTTCCTGTGTCTCAGCTTTGTGTCCTTCTCTCTTCCTCAACCTGTCAGTCTGCTGCCTTCCCCGGCTGTTTTCCATCTCTGTCTTCATCAGTATCCACACCAAGCCTCCCCAGGTGTTGAAATCAATGGGTACCTGAAGTATATACACAAATTCATAAATGTACTGCAGATCTGCACTCACGGACTCACGACGCAACACAAAAAGGTTGAGTTTTCCAACTTTTGTTGAAGCTGCTACTATAGTTCGGCACTCTCCATGTGTGGAGCTCATAACTCGCTGCTGTGAACAACCCTCCGAAGGAGGAGGGAGGTTTCTCGGTCAAAATAGGTAGTTCAGTTAATTTATTTTTATGTAATATTACTTTTCAGATTATGGCTGCCAATGTTAACACGTTGGCAGCTGTAATGGAAATATATGTGGCCTAAAACAATGTACAGCTGAATCCAGACAATTTCGAGGTGCCGTTCCACAAGGATCAATTTCAAGCCTGGAGAAAACTTTATTCTGTCACCAATGATTGTGAATAATGATTTTCCCAGAGGCTATATGCTCCTTAGGTTGAGCCTCTCTCAGTAGCATCAACACTTCTGCTGCTAACTCATGATTCACCAGTCAAGAATAAAGAACTTGTGGAATCTGTGACCACAGGGCAGCTGGTGTCTCAAATAAATCCCTGCTCCCCCACGTCTATCCGGATTCTCTGGCAACACCACAGACACATTTCTCTGCTCAGGCACTGCTTGGAAAGCTCTCCTTGTTGTAGTACCTAATTGTAGAAGTAATATAATTGCTAAAGGTTCCTACAAAGTTTTCATAACCACTCCTCCTGTTCAATTATCTCCTGTCTGCAGCTTGGGAAGTGAGATTCAGTGTTAGAGAGCATCAGGTATAAGCTGTATTTTGTTCCAAACTACTTCACTATGTCAGAGTGGCACAGTTATTCAGGCAATTGATGATAATACAAGAGTCCTGTGTCATTAAGTAAATGTTTGTCTCCAGTTCAGATGATGTAAAACTGACTTTTCTTTCTGACAAGTATTTTTTTTTACATTCCTTTAGCTTGCCTTTTCTTATAATTTTTATGTAATTCTAAATACATTTATCAGTCTTTCTGAAAGACTGAACTTATTTAAAAAATGTTTTAAATAACCCCACTGTGATCTTTTTCAGTCTTTTATAAGCCAGATTTGCCAACCTATCTTTGCCCTCCTCACTTCTCACCTAAGCTTGACTTTAATTTGCATTTTATCAGGTGCTCTCCTTTTTACTTTTATTCACCTTTTTCCATCACACTTTTGCAATCATCCTCTAAATCTAGATTGGAGTTTCTTTACTGTTTTATTGTTTACAATGGTCACACAATGAAATGCACTTGAAATTGAAAAATAAAAAGAAACTTGCACCTTTTATTCTTACTGTCTGATGTTAAATCAGACCAAACTCCTTTAGGTCAGTTAGAATTACCAAAAATTACTTCTATTTGCTAAATGTCTAAGGATTTGTGGTTATTTTGGATTTTATGGGTTTGTAGTTTGGCTCATTATGTGTTTTCCATAGTTATTCTTATTTTGACTTGATCAGCCTTGTTTCTGTTTTTGTCACCATGGTGGGTGGCCAGGCCGGTGAGCGTACAACTGAGGATCCAGAGGAGCAATGGAGGAGCAACCAGGAGACTCAGAATGCCACCCAGAAAGCAACAGAGGAGAGAAGAACCAGGAACAAATCTTCAGTAGAAGACTGGCCGAGGAGAACACACCCAGTTTCAAGAAATAGCAACTTGAACTTGAAGATCAGGACAACTTAAAGACCATTTACCACTGGGTGTAGTTAACCATCTGGCGTCTGTCTCAGGGAAGCTGCTTCTCTAAATACTACTTGCTGCTGATGAGCCATGATTGCTGCTGATGAGCACCATTTGAAAGCTCCACCTGCCAGTCACACCCTGTGGATGAAGAAGGTAAGAAAACAAAGAGTCCAAATTCCCCATCCAAAAGTAATTGAAAGTCTTTCAATGTCTGAATTGAGAAAGGAAACCAGGATGAAGGAATGTGTAACCCTGGGCCGCTCCTCTGGACCGCATCCCTCCCAGTCCAACAAATACTGGTGCCCAAGACCCAGGGGACAGACATCTACAATCCAATGGACTGTGAAGGCAGAGTGACCTAGTGCATGGATGGGGCTTGGCTGGAGGGCACAAAGTGCTAGAAAGAACAGGTTTAACTTGAGAAATGTGAAAAACAGAAAGGAAGCAGAGATAAGGGAATTTGAGGCACATGGTGTAGAGACTGATAAATGATCGAAAAAGGTTCCAAGAATGTGGGTGAAAGATTTCCTTTAAGAGGAAAATCCCTGGAAGAAAGCCAAACGTGTTGGCTGGCAGAGTAAATGGGAGCAGGGATTCATTTGCAATCATCCATCGTTTCATTTTTGGGTGGATGTGCGGTTGAGAACAGCTCTGGCCTGTTTACAAATCTGGTGAGAGTTCGTGAGATGGGTCTTATGGGGGCTAGGAGTAAGGTGGATATAGCCTGAGAGGCTCCTTCACATCTATTACCAAAGTTAGCGTTCACACTTAAAGTAAACAATGCACCTACAGTACACACAGCCTCTTGACCATATACTAACACTAAAAGAAGCAACAAGAAATCTATGTACCAAAAGGTGCAAGGTTTAAACATTTGTGTACCAGTGCTGTAAGAGAATGACAAAGAAGTTAATAAGCATATTGCGAGTGAAAAAGGCTATTCTCTCTTGTCACATACACTTATGCTCTCATCCAAAATGCATTTAGATGGCTGTCTCTGAAAGACAATCTTTCAGTGGAAAATGTTTTATCTGTCAGCTATTCCAGAGTCAAATATACAAGAATTACCTTCAGATAAAAAGGACATGGTTAATGCATTAGTGGGAGTTTGTGTGGGACTCCTGGCAATGTCTATGTTTAGAAGTACAGAGATGTTTTTATGAAAGACTCAGTGTATTTTTGTGCCACAAAAACCCATCTTTTATACAACTAAAGCCAGACATTTACATATACTGAAAAGAGAAACAGAACACCATTTTTTCTTCTTTATCTGAAGTTAACTCCAACCAAATCGCTGGTTTGGCCTTCTATCGTTTAAGGCCAGTTAGAATTACTGATTGCTAAATCACACGACAATGAAAGTATATGTAGATTGATTTATTAATTTATTCAAAATCAAAAGTTTATACAAAGAATGATAAATACCTCTGAACAAGGGGAAGCCAAGATGACGATGATGTTATGGCTTTGGAAATTTCTGATAGGTTAACTGACACATTTGAGCTAATTGGAGGCACACTCGTGGATGTATTTTAACTTCAAAGCTCAAACTCACTGCTTCCTTGTTTGGCCTGATGGGAAAGACAAAAGAAATCAATCAGCATATCAGAAAGAAAATTGTGGAGCTCCATAAATCTGGTTAATCCTTGGGGATAATATTCCAGGAGATGCTGGAGGGAATCTGTTTGGCAATATATTGTATGTTAGTTAAACTCTCGTAAGCAAGACATACCTATTATGTGATGGAAAGTGAGACTTGGAAGACCACAAGACTCCTTAACACAGACTACTGTAATGACAGACTTCCTTGGAGAAATATTAGGGCTGATATAACTGTGGGTTTTAGAGGAACAACAATGGTCAGAACCGGAGCAGAAATTGGAATGTCAGGATGAATTCTCCCATTATTTTAGGATTCCTAATCACAGTTTTTGTCACAAGGAGTCACATTCAATAATATTCTGATTCATTTAATACAATGGTATATGTTATATTGTATATACATGGTTAAATTAAATTACACAGCAAATTTGGAAGTGTTCCATCAACTCCTACAGAGTTAAATTCAACACTTTGAAAGTGTCTATACTGGTCCACTCTGGATGGTGTAGAAGTTACACTTTTGAAAGTGTTATTTGTGATAGAGTTGAAGCAACACTCACAGTAGTTGAAATCAAACACACTTCAGTGTTAATCTACCCAACACTAGTGTATATTGTCAAAAGTTAACACTATGAATGTGTTAATCTAACACAGAACAGTGTAAAGTATATATTAACATAGAAATCTGAGTTTTGAAATACTACTGGCAGGGTGTGCTGTGGTGGTGCAGGGGTTAAGGAGAACCCAGATATGAAGACTGATGATGACGTTGGTGACAAGCTTTACCCAGAATGCACCTGGAGACATTAAGGATGATTCATTTGTAGTTTTGTGTGTCATAAAGTTAAATAGTGAAAATAAAGCCAGTCATGTGGCACAATATTTTATTCAATATTTTGCACTCACTATGTCACTAAAATCAGTCAGTCTGGTAAGGTTTTTAGCAACCATGAGTCAACAATGGGGCACCCTACTATATAATCTACTGGGGTATTGTACTCAGTTTTCAACAGTAGAGGGCTTTCTTTTTAAAGTTCTCATCAGGTGTTATAAAGAAAATTTGGGTCCTTGAAGGCATGGACCAGGCAGGGGGCCTGCTGCAACTCCTATCCTATCTGTTGCTCCTTCCCTGATGTGATGTCACAAATATGTTACAATTGTGGGAGGAGCTGTCTGATGTTGATTTCTAAATCAACACCAGACTGAGTGTTGATTTAGAAATCAACACTGGACTGGATTGCTTTTTGTTTAACTCTTTGGACCTCTTTAGTGAGTGTTAGGGAAACTAACACTCATGTTGTGGAATTAACACTGTATTTTTAACATACAACACCTGCACTGGAAATCTGACACTTCCGAATTTGCTGTGTAATCACTGGCAACTGTGCATAACACAGATCAAATGGTGGACAATAGAGATTTGAAGATCTTTATTCATATTTAATAAAAGTCTCTAGACACTTGTTACTATTTGCATACAGCTACACTAGATTATATTGTTAGAGACAGAGCAATAGATATGTATGTGCAGTGTAATTACTTGATACAGCTTGAAGCATTACCTGACATTTCCAGGACTCTGAGTCATGAGACTGTACAGTTACAATGTTAATTTTCCAACAATATAATTAACCAACTGGCAACTGTTTATTGTCTCAGATTCACCTGCAAACAGCAGATGAAATTCACCCGCTTTATAATAAATGTCAATTTACTGTGGCTAAATGTCAGTTCTGACATTGCTGAAATGTCAGAACTGACTGGTGGTGTCAATACATAAAGAAATAAAAAGCTCTGCCCCAGAGCTTTTCTTTAATAAAACACAACAATATTCAAAGCCCCATGCAGAGAGAGGTAAGGTCGTAGTTTTACTCCATTACGTCAGACATAGTCCAGTCCAGCAGACTGAACTGTCTTAGCACATTTAAGAGCCCACAGAGGCCTCAGTATATCCAAAACTCTGCAGCTGGGATATTGATGAGAGGACAAACTCATGAGTATATTACCACCATTCCCATCGCCACCAGAAGTGACTCCAAAAATGAGTTAAATCAAAAAATAATTTCATGACACAATGAGAAAGTCATTGGGACTAATACATAATTCATTATATTAATTCCTTATAATAAATCCCATTGTATCCATAAAGTAAATGTTTCATTCTGGAGGTTCTTGATTTCTGTCTTTTTCAAATTAAATTAATTCAATTAATCACCATCATGTAATTAAAAGTTTAAAACTGCAGTGTAACTAAGTGTTCCTTCTTTTCACAAGTAAACCTGCAGTTCAATAAACTAAATAAAACGAGTTAACTGTTTTCAGGATGGATGCAGGCATATGAAAGCATACATGGTTTTCAACTTTAGTAGAAAGCCAATGCACCCAGAAAAAAAGCATGCAGGTACTGGGATAAAATACAGTCTTCATGCAGAAATATCCTGCATTTCTGTGAAGCAAATAGATTCACAATCTTGACTCTATTGCTGTTGAGTTGTTATATTAACTTCTTGTGTCACCTATTAAACTCAGTTTAATATTGTGGCATGTTATACTTCAAGAAAGACAGGGCCAGGGAATCTTAATTTCCCAGAATGGCACAGGTGCATCAAAACAGCTCTGCCGAAAGTGCTGATCAGCTTATTGAACGATGTCGTAGCATAATACACAAGGTGTCTATTGATCTTGACAATCAGCCAGCACAACTGTTGACATATTGATGTCGGGGTTATGTGGTTTGTTTGTGTGTGTGTGTGTGTGTGTGCGTGTGTGTGTGTGTGTGCGTGTGTTTGTGGAAAAAAGGAGTCAAATGAGAGTTTACATATGAAAAACTAGAAGCTCCACGATCTAAATCTGTAATAATTTCAAATAAATGACATGCATGGAACACATCTGGCGAAGGGATCGTACAAAGCACGTAGGGCACACAAATCACTTAGGACATGAATAAAATATAGAAAAACAGAGATGAAAGCTTAGAAGAAATCGGCCATAAAAATAGCACAACATTTAAAAGAAATGCTTGAATATGGATATAAGACTAAATAATATTAGGTTACCTAAAAAGTAAACTAAACCACAGAAGCCTGAACACACTAGTGGGTTTATTCAATGATTTATTCTACCACAGTTGTGATGCAAATTTGGTGTTCTATGTAAGTCCCATTTGTTTTTCGGTGGTTTTGTGGGGCAACTTATTAGGTTATAGAGAAATAAATTTCACATGCACCATGATAAAGTTTCCATACAGACACCAAACCAACAAAACAGATAACAACAAGATTAGATATAAAAGGAGGAAAAACTTGCACGTTTTGAGGGGAGATGGTGCAAAGGCCTAAGTAGTTATCTAGATGATGAGAACCCATTGCCATTGAATCCATGGTGAAAATTTTAACTGTTTTCTTCTGTTTGAACAGACAGTTGATTAAACAGATTTTTCCCACTAATTGGACCAGTCTGTAAGCCAATGAGCTAGATAGCTGCCATCTCATTGGCTCAAAATGACAAAAAAATAGATACGTGAACAGGAAAATGTGCAAGGTTTTATATATGTTTCACGCTTATGTTGGGTTAGTTGTTATGCAGGGCACCTGCTGCCTCCCATTCTCCAGCAACTTTATTTTTAGGCGTGCTCAATGTCTCTTGAAAGTGTGAACGTAAGGTTACTGCTCGACTACCTGAACTGAGCTGTAGTTAATCTAAAGTGACTTCAAAGGCACATTGAAGAATGAAGGGGGA
This sequence comes from Poecilia formosa, assembly GCF_000485575.1. Classification (NCBI taxonomy): domain Eukaryota; kingdom Metazoa; phylum Chordata; class Actinopteri; order Cyprinodontiformes; family Poeciliidae; genus Poecilia; species Poecilia formosa. Next base: position 162,355 of record NW_006800094.1, on the reverse strand, counting down.
GAAACAACAAAATAAACCTGAGAAAAAAGCTTGAAAGGGAATTTTCACATCACACTGTATTAAAATTTCAAAAAGCTACACTATTTTATTTCATGGGAGTGTATGACCATTATTTGTCCCGTATAAGACAACAGTAAAGATTAATCCTAGCCCTTTGGAAAACTGGCATCACTGGTACTGGATGCAAAATACTTAAAAGTGCTTAAGGTTCTTTTAAATGGTAGAACAATATTTTCTGAGGTCAATCTGGTTCCTGTATTTGGTCTCTAATTAGCTAGCAAATATTTTAAAGTGTTGAACAAACCAGAAAGTTTTTCTTATAGAAAAAAACATGTAGTTTGCATGACGTAGCTGGAGAATGGTGCTCAATGGCTGCGGGGTGATTGCTGAGCTCACGGAGATTTTGTTTGCTCAGGTGTAGTTAAAACTTTGTTAAGGCCCTTCAGGCTGCAATTGGTCTGGACATGGGGAGGAAAAACAGCAACAATAAAAAATTAGTTTAGCCTTGGGAGAGATTCATCTAGCTGGAAAGGCAAGATTTCACCACCAACAGTATGTCAACTAACACTTCTGCAGGGAGGCTTACAACGAAAGCAACCTGAATGAATACTAAATGGGATCTAGATGAAATGACTAAATCAGACTGAGATCCACTGCAGTGCCACTATAACACAGCAGAGGCAGCAAGCGACACTGATGGTGAGCAGAGACAACAACTAAGTCCCAGGTTAAATCTGGAAAAAGGTTGGTGGAGAGAGTTATTACATTTTCCAGAGGTATGGCTATTTTAGAGCCTAATTAGTATTCTTGTTATGAGAAAGGGAGAGTATATGTCACAGGGGGCTAAGAAAAAAATCTAACACTAAAGAATAACTACACCTAGAAACCTAATTGAACTAGAGTAACAAAGAATAACTAGACACAAGAAATAAATACAGTAAACTAGAATCACAAAGAAAAGACTGAACTAAAGTACAAAAGAAACAAGATTGATATAATAAAAAACTAAGATCCGAACAACATCAAATGGATTTTTTTTCAATTTTAAATCTTCCAACAGTCACAAAGATTTTGTTTCATATGAGGTATATCACATCCTAAATAGTGTTGGTATGAATCACTCATGGCTGAGTGAGTCATACTCAGTATGTATCCAGTAGTATGCTGGAGGTATTAGGCTTCTAACCCCCTAGACAAGTGGCGATAAAAGTAGGCCACAAATAGCTGAAATCTTCAAATATTTGAGAAACCAAGACTCAAATTTCATGTGAGTTTTGGAGCTTTGTTTATTCTTCTTAACTAATATAATAAATGCAGATATCTATTGTTATTCTGGTATTTAGGAAAATAAATAATTATGGTAAACTTCGCTGACCAAAAATACAAAACATTTTGTAAAATAATTTTTTCTTCTAACTGTGATGTTATAGTTAGAGAAAAAAATTGCACATACTGATCAGACATACTATTATAATCACTGATGGGTGTGAAGGCACCTATTAGTGAGTGTAATTTAGAATCAGATGAACATTGGGCTCTCAAGGTTGATGAGTTACAAACAAAAAATGAACAAACCATAAGAATTTGACAGAAATTTTCAAGCAGGTGAGAGCATCTCTAAAACTGCAGCTCTTGATGGGTTTTCCCAGTCTTCAGTAGTCAGTATCAAACAAATAGTTCCAAAGAAGAAACAATAGTGGACTGACATTATTACTGATGCATGTGGTAAGGAAATGAAGTAGCCTGTGATGATAAAGAGCTGAGTGCACATATAAAGCAAAAGGAGCATGGAAAGCGACAAAAAAAGAGACAAAAAGAGGAAGATGGCAGCCAAAAAGAAGGAGACCAGAAAGATGAACAAGTCTAAAGGAAATCATTACAAAGAAGTAGCTTGGAAAATGTAATGAAAGTCATGGAACTAGCACCTTAGTGGAGTTTCAATAAAGAAGAAAAGAAAAGAAGTCTGGAAAAATATTGTTGGAAAACTGTAAACACGTTGCAGCGTGACGGAAAGCGCGCATGAACCCACTATCCATCTCCTTTGCTGGAGGGCAAAAAACGGCTCACTGACTATTACTGTCATTGGTTTTAGCTGTCAAGATGTCAACATAATGCGCTAAGTCTTAAGTGTATGCATGATGTATAAAAGAAAAACGATGGAGCGCTTTGCTACAGATATCATCATCGATAAGTAGAGACCAAGGTAACAGGAAAAAGTTTGAATTAAAAACAAGTAGTGAGGGAGAGGGAATTAGATAAAAGCTTGACTTCGACAACCTTAACATGAACATGTGCTGCAGAATTCGGTGTGTTTCAGTCCAGTTAAAAGAACATAAAGGCAACTTACACACCAACTTTGACACAGAAGTGCAGGTGTTTAAATGAAATAATATACCACAGCTGTGGTAAATTAGCTGCTGCTCTGGCAGATTAGATACCACAGCAATCACTTATTAATAATTGCAAAATAAACGTCAAAATTGTAATGGACTTAATGTTCTCATTTTCATGTGGCAAATGTTTGTGTGTTTTCTGAGGTTGAATCCTCATCATTGGTAGAATTGTTGTCAGTTGCTGGCAGCAAGTCTGCGTGCAGACTAGCCGAAACAGAAAGCGATAAGAATGATGAGTGGTTTTTCTACATTTTTTTTTCCTTTGCTGTGGTGCACTGTCTAAATTACTAATAATTTAGTCAGTGGTAAATTTTCATTTTGTCAATGAAATTGTTCTACCATGGCAGCATGGCTATGGATGGCTGGTAAAAGAACAATCTTTTTGCTTTCCAACGTGGGGCGCATGCACAAAATTTCCAAACGTAAATAATAAAATGCTACTATAGCTTTAAGATGTCTATAGGTTTAAGAGAGAGAAGGGTATAAGGGCAAGAAGGAAATAGGAAAAAAATATTTTGAAGAAAATTAAAGATGGAGAAGATGGTCAAAGAAGAGGAGGGAGAAAAAAAGTCAGAGCAAAAGTGTGATCCAGAAAGCACTGGTGGGGGGGGCACAGCAGGCAGAGATAAGCACAGAAAGGGGGCCCCTCTTCCGCTCAGCTGTGTGTCTTGGCCGGCTGTGAAAGGCCGCTCTCTTCCTGTCAGCACAGGAAACCCACAGGGCACCATTGTGCCACAGTCAGGGAGAGAGGTGGGGACAGAGACATCACCAGAGGCTTGAATTATTCACTTGAGTTATGGATTGCTTTAAGCTTCTTGAGGCTAATATTCAGTTTGCAACTGGTACACTTATATTATTTTCTTTGCTTGTTTACATAGTCACTAATAAGCAAAGAAAACTAAGAGTAATGACAGACTGATATACATTTACTGGACTGTGTCAGAGGCCCCATTCCCACTAAACTGCTGCCAAATATGACACTTGGCCTCATTCCAACTGAAGCCCTAAACCCTCAACCCTTGTTCATCTGCAGTTTCCACGTTGTTGACTGATAAATTCAATTAAAAGCAAATGTTACCCCCAGTCTCTGTTTCACAGACAGTCTGTTGTCCTCCTCAGCCACATTGGCCCTAATGTTGGTCAGTAAATAGTTGCCAAGAGTCTGCGGGGTGATTGGCTTGCCTCTAGGGAAATGGTTCTTTCAAGCTCTTTCAGTGAAATGAGAGAATCTTTCATTTCGGTTCAGTTGTTTTTGTAAGTAATTGAGCAAGTTTTTTTCTTAGATCAAGTGGCTCTGAGCACAGTGCACAGCTGTGTGTTCACTGGCCGAAAAAAATCTACGTCATCTCTTCTGAGTCATTGGAATACTGCATGAATTTACATCCCAGTACAAGACAGTTAATCCTTTACATTGGCTCTTCAGTATATTGACATATTTTCAACCAGAGGCATTTGAGATAATGGTTTAAGGTTAAAGCATCAGAAAAAATGTGGTATTAATTGAAATTCTATCACTCAAGCTAACTTTAAAACAAACGTCACATATTCAAAGGTTTCTCACAGCTTCTGCCTTGTGTTAAGAGAGGAAAAATTCTTGAACTTTAAAAACCTTTTGACTCGTTATATCCTCTCTATGCCCGGGTTCAGAAAAATGCTGTGCGTAAAGACTGAGATCACACAGAGATAACAGCGTCACAATAATCAGCATTTATTCAAGACAGATGCATACTATCACCGGACAAACACATCACATAACATCAGAAACCTCAGAGCACAAACAACACATGAATTTACCTGAGAGAGAAAAAGACAAAAGATGGAAACGACAAACAAAAAGCAAAGACGTCTTTGGAGAAGTTGCAAGAGCAAAATCTGATTTGTTACTTCTGTGTAGAAAGTTTTATAGTAAAAGGCGTAGTCTTATCTTTAATTTATTCAAATAAGGCGTATCTTTGTTCATCCAACCAGGAGCTGTCTCTGACCCTCTCTAAAGCCAGAAACCCCTGCCGTGTTTACGGCCTTTCACAGATGAGTGTGAAAAGCTACAACTTCTACTGTATTGTTTTCCCACACAGACAAAAGGCAGTTCAAACGATCCTAGCAAACCATCTGCTGGAACTACAGGTAAATTAAAGGTCAAAAAGTCAGAATACATTACTAATTTCAAAACCACAATTAGGCCATTTGAATCAAGACATGTTAAGTTTTAAACCTAGCTTATTTTAAATTTATTTTCTCAACACTTGTAAGACATTTCCCGTGTTCAAACTATCCTTCCTGCACTTTGCTCTCTAAAACAAGGTGATACAGTGCATTACATTTCTGGATTTGATCTCAGTGAGAGAATGTTAAAAACAGAAGAAAAGTTTGCGCTTTGTTTGCCCTGTTTTTACAAAGTCATCTCCTCAATCACTGGATTCTGTATGCGTCTTCTCTAATCTAGTTTAAATCAGATAATACTGCCCGTCTTCAGAGTATAAGATCCACACTAAACCTGGCAACTCTGCATTTACCCTTCAGCATTCAGGTTGAAGTGAAAACACTTCAAAGGACTAAAGCGATTAGCTCACCTGGCCCAGACCACATCAGTGGCAGGGCCCTCAAAACCTGTGCAAAACAACAGGAATTTTGTGTTTCAATACCTCTTCCAGAGCTCTATTGACATGTACAGTCACACATTGGAAGCATCTCAATTGTCTCCATTCCTCCAAAAAACCCAGTCAAAGCTTTCAGAGACCTTTGCCCTGTGGCTCTTATATCATTAGTGATGTCACAGACTCTCGAATGGACCCACTTCAGTTTGCATGTCGAGTTGAGAGAGATGTTGGCAATGCAAAACATTCATCATGAATACTACCCATAAACATCTGGGACATTCCATATTTCTGTTTACTGATTTCTCCTCAGCATCCAACACCATGCAGCCTCACATCCTGCCCACCAAACTTTCCTCCCTTTTTCACTTGGATGACAAGATTATCTTGTAGATATTGCACTTTTTAACAAACAGATTACAGAAAGTGGTAGCCAATAGCATCATTTCCAACATCTATTGCACTGGCTTTACCCAATGCTATCTCCTTTACTGTTCATCCTATGTACTGGTGACTGCAGAGCTACTCAGCCCAATGGTCAACTGGTGAAGTCTGCTGATTGACACTATGTTTTTTTTTGTTTGTTTGTTTTCTCTGTCAGGCCCTACAGGAGTTTGTGGACTGGTGCAACACTTCATGTCTGCAACAGAATGTTGATAAAAATAACAAGATGGCCATGACCTTCTCCAAAAAATAAAGAAACCAAGTTACATATGTCATTTCCACCATCAGTGAAATAGCCTGTGGAAAATGTTCTGGAGGATACATATCTGGAGACAATTGTCGACCATTATTAAAGTTCTTTTCCAACACAAAGCTTATCGTAAGGAAATGGTAGCAAAGCCAGTACTGCCTTTGGAAGTTAATTTCGTTTGGAGTCAGTAAAAAACATCTTAATGGTGTTCTGTATCATCACATTCTCCATTATGTGCTGATTCCATTCCACCAGCTTCAGTACAGAAACCACGTAAAGAGAATTGTCACTGTAAGCTCTCGGATCATTGGACTAACTTTAAGGAACTTACCTTTATGTGGCAAGTAAACAAGCGGCTTAGTGCGTGAAATTAAAAAGACCCCTCATATCAACTTGACTGTGCATTCCTGCCTTCCATACCTTTGTTTTAAAGGCTGCACATTTCTCAACTTTTAACTAATCCTGTGTTGTCCATTATGCCATACTGTCCTCTTAAATTGCCCCTTGGGGACAAATAAGGTTTTATTGAATTTAACTGACTGAATTAACTTGTCTTTCTTTGCAGTGACACAATTCCACAATTAATTCCAGAAGTGATTGGTCTTTTTTATGCAGCTTTGACAAAAAGAAGAGCAATGCAATATGTGACTGCGACAACAATTCAGTCAAGAACCGAAATGGCATGCAATGAGCAAAACCCTTGACCATTCTGTAATGGGTGACCTTTTTATGCTCACTGGCTTTGTCCTGCAGGCTCTAATGGAAACATGTATTTCATATTCTTAGGTTTTTAACATGTTTTTAGTGCAACTGCATGCTTTCAAAATGATAATTTGTTACTGACAGTTTTTCTCCATTCTTTTTACTCTTGTTGTCTTTTCCTTTAATCATTGAAGGCGCAAGCTTCAGGAGTTCTGTGGGTGTGTGTGAGTGTGTGAATAATACCACTGCTGCAAAGCTCAATACCAATCTGGAGAATGGACTGAACGGGTGGTTGAACATTGCTAAAGCAACTGACTGCATACAAATGCACATTAAGGCACCTTCTCCATATCTATATTCATATTTCAAGCACAGAAAAAATAAGCTAATAAAATGCACCACTCAATTTCAAGAACACAGAGTGCTGTGTGATGTGCCTGTGGCTCAATAGAGGGAGTTTTAGTTTAACAATCAAGAGTTTGTGTATATGATTCAAGTTCCCCCCTAGCTACACCTCTAAGTGTCTCCACGCATGACCGTAAATCTCTACCTGCCAACCAATACGGTGTATGGCAGAGTGAACAAATGTCCCCTTTTCCCTGGACATGTCCACTTTTCACATTCTGTCCAGGCCACCCTGGGGGCATTCATTGACTGATGAAAATGTCTCAGTTTTCATTGATTATCAGGGGACCAATAGGCATACTTAAATTGACTGTGCAATCCATGGAATACAAGTCTTTTTTTATGCGACGTCTTCCCTGAGTTGCTTCCTCCTAGTTGGTGGTTCTGATCAGTTCATAGACGAAACAGACAGCAGGCTGCAATGCAGCATTGCTGCTGATGTTTACAAGATCTAAAAGCACAAGTGAAGCTTTACAGACGATATGCAAAATAAATGTTCTTCATTCCATCCTATGACATCTACTTCCAACAGTCTGGTGGCGGAGTAAAATTTACTAAGTTAGGGCACTTCTTGATCGTCAAGAAAATAGCCAAATAGTTCAGTCTCAGTTATTATTTATAAAAGCTGAAAATGCCTTGGTTGTAATATAACAGATGGAGGAATAAGTCCCACACTGGCAATATCTGAACAAGATGGTACACGTGTGTCTGGAATAAACTTTTCTCAAATAAGTTTATTAACAGGACTTCCGGTTGAGGCAACGCCATGTGATGACGTGGGTTTGTGAGCTCTGCACCAAAACCATTACATTTATGATACTTATAAAATTACGCGATATAGCCCCACACCGGCTGTTGTGTATATGTTAGACAACAAACAACCATTCAGGTATGTCTAAAAATCTCAAGCCAACAAGTTGGGACAGGACACAAGAGCCTCGGAAGCGGAAGCCAGCTAAGCTAACCTAGCTTCCTCAAACGCAACAGCGGGCAACTGGAATGCCATTATGGAGGTCTTACAGTTAATGAGGCAAGAACTGTTCAAGAAAATGAACGAAAAGTCTATAGAAATCCAAACGAAGCTGCTCAACGCCACTGATAAACTCGATAAAAGACTGGACAAACTTGAGAGTCACACGTCAGAGTTGGAAAATGAAGTGACCGCTAACGCCGACTCTATTGCGACTATGGAGTCTGACTTATCTGGGATGGGGAAAAAAACAACAAAAAAAAACTTACCCGATGCGAGGATCTGGAGGCTAGATCACGTCCGCATCACCGAGGTGAAAGAGGGGCGAGAGCAGGGGAAACATCCGTCTGACTACGTAGCTGGTATGAATGCTAATGCTCACACACAGCACTTCAGGCGAACTTCTTAACATCCTCAAACACTTAATTCTTCTGACACCCTGTCATATAGTAAAATGAGGTCCTGTGACAGTGACAGTTTTGTTTCTTGTCTTTGAGCACCTGATGTTCCCATCTGCAGTTCTTGTCTGTTTAGTTTTAATCTCACCCAAGCAGTTTCCACCATGAAACAGGCTTGGCATAACTGACGCAGGCATGACAGACAAATAGAACAAACTATTTTGTTATGTCAAATATGCACTTCCTGATGCTTGCACACGTCTTTCTCTTTGGCTTAAAAAATATTTAACTTACCTTAACCTGTCATTCACGAGAGGACCCAAATTTGGGTCCTCACATTGTGAATGACAACCTGTGAATGACAGGTTAAAACACACAAAATAGCAACAAAGGTATAACAAATACAATTATGTACTAAATGTCTTATATTTGACATGTTTTAAGTATTTTGACTATGCAGTTTAACATGCCGTACTATCTATATTTCTGCACCATGTACTGGAAGATAATAACTTTTAAAGGCTTTTTTATCAAGTGTTTTTAGGTAAATATCCAGTTGAATAACTCACACACATATACACTCATATCTATCTATCACTGTATAGAAGGAGTCTAGTTCTGTTTCACGCTCCCTGTTGTCACGTTTCAATCACTGGACTTCGTGTCCTCATTTTAATCCACTCTTAAAGTTTGCCCTCTTTCTGAGCCTTAATTTTCCACCATCAAATAAATTGAAATGCACTCACAAATTCAGAATTACTGTAATTTTCCAGGGCATGGGAGCACCACAAAGCATTTGTGGTTAGGGCAGAAAGAAATGGCTATAATAACGGCATTACCCATTAGCATCATGATAATTTATTAATTGTTGTTTCTCCCTGAACAAGTGAGACTTAAAGTGCAACAGCTCAGGGGAAGGAGGGATTGCTTTCTTAATTAAACTAGACAAAAAATAGCAAAGGAATGTGATGCCATAGGCTGGACTCCTTTGAAGAATAAAAATCATTTATCTCTTTTACTGCATTCTGCACATTTCCCCTTTCTCTCTTGGAGTGGGCTTAGTTGCTGTGGCAGGGAACAATACAGAAAAAAAAACCCTTATTTTCGCAAATTATTGGTTACCAGGTCATACTCACCCAGGTGTGACCGTATTTTAAAATGTCCTTTTGACCTGTATTCCTTAAAGCACCACAACGCCACATAACACATTGTCAACACATGCATAAACTCTTCACTGGAGTTCAGGACAAAAGGCACTACATTTATGTATGTCACACAAGTAAGGTAGTGTCTTTTATCTCTACTCGGTGTGAATTGAAAAGGAAAAGACCGGATGCTGAATTGCCCTGAATCTAAAAGAACACCTTGCATTTTCAGACATAAAGTTTGAAGTGAGGTGAGGACTGTTACCTAGAGGCTGCACTGTGGTGTGAACAGGCATCTGATGGGAGAAAATGATGTAAGTTCTCTTTCAGGTATTGTGAAGTGGCAGGGAGCACCGGATTTACCTAAAGGAGGAAAAGACAGGCACTTTAAACATGCCCCTGTTGTTGGAAACATTTTGTGAAAACACTGTTATAAATTCCTGTGTAAAGAAAGATATCAGCAGTTCAGAAAAAGCACTTTTATACAATAATTTCTCACCACAAGGACAGCAAAAATAATTAAAAATTTTAGGAAGTAGTTTTATGTTCAGTTTTATGTGAGTTGGTATTTCAATGAAACATGTTTCATCATTGCACTCTGGTGCTCAAGTGTCATCATAAAATTGACTCACCATGCATTCAACCCTTTTGTAACATCCAGTGAGTAATTGAATAAAGTTGATTTTCTTAAGCATGACTCCACTAAGCCCTGAGCTACTTTTGATCTTCCCACTGTGGGGATTTGAACTCACTCGGTGTCCCTGAACTCCATCTCTGCAACAACAACGTGAAGATAAGTTAATGTCATAAAGTCTTTTTGGTTGTTGATGTTGTGAAGGTGAGGTGGTGCAGCTGAAGGAATGATGCCGCAGCTACAGCTCTGGCCGAGGAAGGAGTTCAGATTTCCTGTTGTGGTTTGTCAATCGGCAAATGTGATTTTCCAATTTTGGAACAGTGTCAGCAAATGCTTGCTGTAAGCTGAAGGATACAAGATGCTCTGTGTGCCTTAACCCACAACATGCTGGTAGCAGCATTATTAAGAAAAAAATGACAGATCGGATATGTTTCAGTCCAATCAGAACATGTAGTAGCAATAGTAGCAACACTGAAGGGCTTATATTTGCTGTGATACCCAGCAACGGTGCCTCATTAAGTCCAAAAAGATGTTAATTTTCTGTAGATGGCTAGGCTTGAGGTCAGTCTGTATTCACACCAGAAACGTACCGCACTGGAGTTTGTTGGGAAGTAGTCTGAGACCACTTCATGAGTCTTGGTCCGGTTGTTTGGTCTGCACCACTTCAGTGCAGTCACACCTGCAAAAAAATCTAGAAACAAACTCTACTCCGTTTAAAGTAGACCAAATGTGTCTGGTGTGAATATATCCTTCAAGATTTCTCATGCACGTTTCCTGACACACAGCTGATGAGATCCATAACAAGAGACGGGATAGAAATGAATAATCTATACAGTATAAAACTATTTCATCAAGAATGTCCTATAAATTCCTGATTACCATTGTTATTTATCTGCAGTGGTCTGTATTTCCTATGATTCTCTGTTTTTTTTTGTTTGTTTGTTTTGTTTTTCTTTTTTTACTTTGTCTCATGTCTGTGTTTCAGTTTTGGACTAACAAATGAAATGTGCAATGATCAGGATCAAATATTGCAGTTGAAAGTTACAGCAATAGCATCATTTATCATTTCTTTCTTATTTACACTAATTGAGATTTAAAAATCTAAAAACTGTTTGTCTTTCAGATTAATAAGTAATATTATTTATTCAACACACAAAAAAAATATCTTCCTAGAGAGGGAACGTTGATTGCACTGTAGATAAAGGTCATAAAAGGTTAGTGTCTTCTCCCACTGCTAACAGCAAGAGTTCAGTTCTCAGACAGAGAGAACAAAGAGGAGAGAATTGATGATAGAAGAGAAAAGCGGGAGCATAGACCAAATTAAAGAAAATACGAAAGGAAGTACGGCAATCAAAGGTAGGAGCTTAGGAGTGTGACGATAGTATCAGCGTGATGTTTAGAGATGGCAAAGAGTTAAGTCACACACGGTAGGCCACTGACGGATGGTTGGCATTTAGCTCCCCACTACCAACGGAAATACCTCATTAACCATGGCCTGATGTGAGAGTGAGTGTGTCTGTGTGGGCAGATGTGCTTCTGCTTGAGGACATCCGGGAAGCGTGAAGGGAGAATAAATGATTTTATCTGATGTGTGAAGACATCACATTTACAAGTAATACGCCACACTTAAATTTGGTTGGCTATAACTGGACTGTTCACCCTGTTTCTAGTACAGCTCTATATTTACACTTAAAAGGAGTGAAGTGTAATGTCATTTCATTTGTTTAATGGAAGGAGACTGGTGTGAGATTCTTGTAAAACTTATTTAGCATTACTTTAGATGTCTGCAAGTTTAAATTGATTAACACGACTAAGCAGTCATATACAAAAATGTGAGATGCCATTAAATATTTGGCATTCATCCAGTCTTTTATAGCACTCTTACTTTGGGAAACTGAAATATGGGCATTAAGATGTCTTAACTCTAGGTGTAAAGTTTTATTTTATAATAGACTTTCATTTTGCATCATGTCAGTAAAGCATACTAAAGAGGAAGCAACCTTTTTTCATCACTTTTCTCACACCTGTGGAAAACAAGTGGAAAAACACACTGTACAACTACCCAATTGAAATTTCTGAACCCAAATGACCTTAGACCTACTTTGTAAACGAGCTGATTTCAAACACAAAGCTTACCATTTAAAAACCTCCAGAATTGTTATTTAAAGCATGGACTGGTTTCTTCATGGTTTAAAATAGCATATTTTTGCAAAATATGAAAAATACTACTTTGTCAGAAATTTGTGTTTTTTATCATTTCTCTCCGTTTCTGCTCTGCCGACTTGTTCGAACATTAACAGTGGCAGATTACAGTTGTTGAAAAGTTATTTTCCAGGTCATATTAAAGTTTGTGCATCTGTCAGTCAGTTTCAAGACTGGGCCAGATGTCCTTATTTTTTGGAAATCTAAATGCTCACCCTAAGTTACTGTGAAGTTTAAATAGAACCTGTTTGATTCCAAACAGTGGAAAAATAACCTTTGTGTTTGAATGAATGCAGTATTTCAGGCAGAAAGAAAACCCTTCCCTGCATTGTTGCTGTGGCTGTAAACAATTCTAGCTAAACCATGTTTTCCATGCTGAAGCCAACCGTGCTTACAAATGAAACACCAGAAGAGAGGTGGATTTTCCTTTTATTTTTAACTGTGGCTGGGACAGCTAAGACACCAGCACAATGAAACAGACTCACAGCTACACTCAGCAGCATCCATGGTAATATAAATTCTTCGTGTTAACAGGTACAGCCCACTTGCACACATACATGGGGATGAGTAATGTTTGTTGAGTTAAGCGACAGAAATCTGGACAACCTTTACTTCTTTTAAATATTCATCGGCACCTGCTTCACACTTCCAACACAGGTGTGTATCTCGGTCCACTGACTGAACCTATCTCCACTTATCTCCCAAAAGTCAGCATTCTTATTTAGTGTGATATCCAGAAGCATTATGATTGTGAAATAATCTAATCAAATCTCGACTAAGCCAATTGATTACGCAGCACATTTTCTGTGACCCAAAATGATTTATAAAAAGCTATTTTGCGGTGGCTGATTATGCTGTGGGTTTACTCAGATTTTTTTTCTCCCACCAGGCCCCAAGTCATGTTTAAAGATTGTAAATGTGTTGTGGTAGAAGTCATAAACACATTCCAAATGTGGTTTATCTGTGTGCAGCAGAACTACAGACATACTGTTGCATATGGATGGCGAGGCAGAGGAGATGGGTTGTGCCTATTGCTGTTTTTATTACCATTTCTCATCTAACATGTCAAAGGACATGTTATTAGACATCTAAAATGTTTGGCAAGATTGCAAAAAGAATTATAAATCAAGGTATTATTCCTGTGGTTGTATTGTGAAAAAACTATTGTGAAACATTGACAAGCTCCATCCCTATCGGTGTCAATGTTCTGACTTAGACTTTAGTTGGCTTTTTCAGTTTCGAAAAAATAATAAATGCTGACATTGGTGTTAATAAACTAGTAATATACTTATTACTACTAGGACCGTTTAAAGGGGTTGACTATACACTGGAAACCAGAAATGATGACATCACTAGAGGGAACTCTAGTAATGATCCACTTCTCATAACTCATCATGGAAAAGGCAGGAGTTTCATTGTCCTCAGTCCAATACTCCAAGGTCAGGGAAACTGGTTAGGACAGCAATAGGGCAAGCAGAGCTGTCAGAACAGATTCAGAATCTATGAGGCAGTAATCAGGGTCCAGGTACGTGAACCAAGATTCAAAGTAACTCACAGTTTAGGCAAGTATAGTATAGGAGCAGAAAATGGCAGCCACTGGTCATTTGTAGAGGGAGAGACCAGTGGCATGATCAAGAACAGTGACATGGACCATTTGAAGGTTGTGAGCTTGTAAGCTCCTCAATGGTCTCATGAGCTTTATTTCAGAACTGACCTTTCCTTGATATCTCAAGTTCATAATGCACATTTGTTTGATAAACACAGATCCACACTCATTGAACAGCACATCACATTCACATTTAAGGTAAGGCCATGATGAATGATTAAAGTTACAATGGTAATTAAGGGTGTATTCAGTTGGAAAGTCCTTTGGTCTGCTTGTTTGTACCAGACCAAAAGAGGAGTTTACTTTTTTCTGTTTAGGTTGCTTTCACATTGTCCTTTTTTTTTGGAAGTGGACTGGTGACAATCATTGCTACTAATGAACAGAAATGAGAGAAGGGCGTCAGAGAACAGGCCCAGAACAAGTCCTGCTTGCTGCATTTCTGTTGTGTACATTTGTGCTAATGCCGATTTGAAAGTCAAGAGCAGCTCATACAATGCAAGATTTACAATGGGATACTTCTCATTTTGGATCGGCGTTTGGAATTGTGTGCTGCAAGTTGAATGAGACAAGATGATTTGCACCCCCTGATGCAAGCATGCTGGCAGCAGCATTGCTACACAGAAAACATGTGCTGCGTATACAATTTCAATATATATGTCAGCAACACTGAAGTGCTCATTTTTACCAGAATACCCAGCAACAGTGGCTCGTGAACTCCAAATAGACACATATTTCCTGTAGATGGTCTGGCTCATGGTCGGTCTGTGTCCACTCCAGAAGTGAACTGCGCCAGAGTTTGTGTGGAAGCTGACCTAAAAAATCTCAGTCTCAGTCCTGTTGTTTGGTCTGAAGTAGAGTTTGCTTGAGTGCATTCACACCAGCACCAACAGCGGACATGAACTCCGGCCTGGTTAAAGAGGAAAATAAAATTCACATCACAAGTTAATATTATTTAGTTCCAATGGTTTAGAGGATAACAATCCCAAGTTAATTTACTATGCTTTTTGACATTTCAATACCATCAGCATGGATAAGTCATTATGTAACGTCCAATAATGATATTTTGAGGTGACGTAGAAGACGGCTGGAGTAAATGAAAGGTCATCTCTGAGGTGTTCATGCTCACCAAAAGTGAGCATGAACACAACCAAACTATAATGTTGTTTGAAGTTTTCAATAATATGCACGAGCATATTACTGAAAACCAAAATATTAGCTGGCTATACCCTTTACATTCTGTAGACCACTTATTTATTTTTCTTACACTTAAAACACCCAATGTGAATATATAAAGTCGAATTTGTAAGGATGATGTAATAGTCCTCAATTCCTCCTATTTCAATCGTTTTTTTTTTATTTCAAAATAGCTCATTTTACTTTAAGTTGAACCAAAACTCTTCGCTAGAATCTTGCATTACACATCAGACAAAAAAAAGTCACACAAAAGGTAACTTATTTTTAAAAATAAAAAAAATATGAATGCCTTCATATTTTTAGTTAATGGTCATTTTAATTCAGTGATATAACATGTAGAATTTAAAGAACCTGCTGGAGAAAAGCCAAATAAAGCCGGGCACGTCGGACAAGCAGGTATAGAGATGGAAGCAGAGGTTTGTGACCGCTACATTAGCCTCTGTGCTTGTCTCCCTCCAGCACCATTAGCATATCATTAGAAAACATCTGAACTCACAGATGTTGGTCTCTTAGCCTGGCAGGCTTGTTGAGAAGCCAACACACACCGAGACACATGGGCTGCAGTGAAGTGAGTGAACTGAACATCGTCGCACACAGTGTGAACTCCCAGATGTTTTATGTTGGCCCATGGCAGGATTAGAGGGGAGCAGAAAAGAGTTGGCACAGATATGAAAAGGGGAACTAACTGTGAAATACAGTGGGGAATTTTGTGTGTAGCCATTCAGTAAAAACTGTGTTAGAAAAGATATATGTATAGCCTTGACAAAATATGCCAAAAATCTATTCGTCGTCATTCTTCTTTCTGTATGTTCCGATTCGTACGAATATGACCGGGTTTTGCATTTTGGTGCACAGCCAATAACGCCACTCAGTCACGTGCTAGAACAGATTTGTAGATTGAACGACCTGCCAGCCTTTGGGACACTGCTGTCTGCGTTCTGTCAAACAGTTTGAGTTTGTCCTACCTTGCCAGAACCCAGGCAGAGCATTTAGGCGAGGTTCAGGGCCATCACACATGAGAGTAATCATTATCTGACAGGCACCCAGGGATGGCGTTTAATGGTGTTGGCAACTGGCCCGACAAAGTCATTTGCCTCACCAGCTCCCCTCTAACTTGAATAGGATTCTCCAAAATGAGGTGATGAGGGCAACTTAACAAGCATGCAGACTCAAGAGTAGCAAATGCACATATTCCCAAGTACCTTTGTGGGATTTGTTAATTTAAATTTCGAATACAGTGAGAGACAACACAATATCTTGAAGACAATATATTGAATAGCAACAAAAAGAACATCAGCTTTCTGTCAAATGTCAACTAATGTAGTAAGCTATTTAGAAAATGGACTATGAAGTGATTACTTCCATGAAGATCTAAGTTATCCTCTACCCACCGAGATAGTCAAGATAGAAAGGAATGAAAGGTGAAATTCAAACCTCACTTTAGTACTAAGTGGCACTGAGGCAAGCTTACATACATTTTAGACACTATCAGTGTCTAATGGTGAGGAAAATGCCTTTTTTTGACGATCACAAACATACATGTGGGTGGTTTATTAAATTAACCATGTGGGTTGATCAGATGAGATTAAAGTTGAGCTTTTTAGCAACAAACTCTTTGAGTTACTTTGTCATTACATGAATGATCATTATATTAAGAAAAACTTCATAGTGTTACCGCTCTTAGTTGGTTTTGGACTTTCTCACTTGCATTACCTTCCAGTTCACATTTTTGGATTTTGAACTTTGGATTTTGTCTCTGTAAGTTGTCTTTTGTTTTAATAAACACCTTTATTTTTGCGCCACTTTTGCTCTCCTTTGTTTTCCTTTACCTGCATTTGGGTCGTCCACAGCCAACACTCTTTCCCCTGTTTGTTCCTGCCTGAAACACACTAATAATTGTGACATCAGTAATTTAACAGAAAGAAATCATCTAACATGAATTGAAATGTCACTACAAGAAAACTGAATTTATTTCAAGGCTTTTTTTTAACACATATTAACAAGGGTGGCAATATATGATGTGATCATTGTATGCATTGAGTAGAGTTTTATGCAAAAGCTCAGCAGCTGTTTTATGTATATATATATATATATATATATATATATATATATATGTATAAACTACATCTCATTAGCAACTCATTAACCACATCCAATGTCATTCTTTATTTACTTCACCGATACTTATAAATCTCTTAATGTAAACACCAGTCACAGTGACACCACACATCGCCTCTCTGTTACTAAATCAAACCATGACAACACTTGTTTCCAAGTCACCGTATGCTGGCACAGAGAAAACCTAATTTCACAGCTCTAAGAGAGACAGAGTACACTCTGTAACCCGAATGAGCTTGTTACTTTAGTCAATCTTCACTCTTCTGAAAAAAAAGACCTTCAAAGACCCTCAAAGGTCTGTGAAATGGTGTGTGGGATCTTGATTCAGACAACTGAACCTGGAGCCACGAATGCATTTTTAAATTTTTGCTTAAAACCGCTTTTAATCTTTCACCTTAAAACATGTAAAATCCTCACGTCACTGTGGTGAAGTTGTTTATGTTTATGGGTAATGTTATTTGTACCATTGTGTTTATGTACTTAAAACGAGCTGAAGTGTGTATGATTGTGGGCTGAAGAATAAGCCAACATTTCCTGCTGTTGTTCGATCTGAACTTTCATGTTTTCAATGTGGCATATTGTCTGAAATTGGAGGAGCTGGACTCACTGGAGGGAAGCATCATTTGTTAGTTTTTAATAGGATACAAGATGTTTGTTGGGAGTGGCTAGATATGCCAAAAATAGATTGTTCTTAGCAAAACAAGCAGAAATAAGATGATCTGACCTAGTGCCATAAGGCACATTAGAGGGAAAGAGATTTGAGTGCAAAAGCAATATGAGAAGATGTGCAAGAATGCATTGAGACTGCCGAGAGAGCCAGTGGGTTCTGATAAAACCCTAATGACTGGTTGCAATACAATGTGCTAGGGGTCAATGGAAGGTGGAAAAATTGAAGGAATATAGCTAAGAGAGTGAATTATAGGCCACACAGTGAATGTGGAGGATAAGAAGGAAGAGCAGAGAGAAAAAAAAGTTAAAGAGGGTTGAGGAAAGAAGAAGTGATGAGGAAGAGGACTTGTAGATTGATGACACATGCTCAGTATGGAGAAAAAATATAATTAGACAGATGGATAAGAAAACCGTGCAGCAACAAATATGTTAGATCAATAGAAAGTCAGAAACATGCATTTTTTTAAGGTTCTTCCCAGCTCTACAGGCCTGTTTTTAATGGTCAGACAGGAAAGTGGGTTATGAGAGAGGGGAAAGACATGTGGCAAAGGTCATCAGTCGGGGACATGAACCCGTGGCGGCCGCGTCGAAGACCAAGGCCTCCATATATGGGTCGCACGCTTTACCCCTGCAACACCACAACACCCACACATAGATTTTATCAGATAGGTTTTCCACTTTTGTCACAGTACAACCATACAAATCTATTTATTTTTGGGATTTTTGTGATAGGCCAATGGGAAGGAACACATAATTGTAAAATGCAGGAAAAAAATGATGTTGAAGTGTCCCTTTAGGACAAAACAGCCAGAACTGCAGTGGAACCATTTAAATCAAAGCATTTTTTTACTTATTTTTTAGATTTCAAACTATATTTATTTTTTTCCTTTTAACTTTACAGCTACACACTTGATATAAAAATAGATAAAACACTAGATAAAAACTGCTCTTGTTATTGTTACAGAAATAATTCTCTCTAATTCCAGTTGCCATTGTTCTTCACTTGCCAGTGGGACCTGCTCTTAATAGGTCTTTATTACAAAGACGGTGTATTGACTGTTAACTAAATAACTAATTCATCAGACAAAAGAGAATGCCCTGAGGGCAGCAGATTTCAATATTGACATAAATATCTAGATTATTCATGTTGCTAGATGTGGGAGGCTGGGACATATTTTCTGTTATGACAACCTTACCACATAGAGCAAGAGAGCTATCTTTCTGCCTCGATATGGTTTGTTAAACGAAATGCTGCTTTGATTCGAGGTTTGGGTTTAGTGCAGAGTTTCAAATGCTATATTTAAATACCATTTGAAAGCACAACAAAATATCATGCGTGTGATTGTTTTTTTTTTCAGCATTGCAAACTGATTTTCTCCTTGAATCATTGAAACTATTTATTTGTCACTAAAATGCCTTACGGATTAGCCAACACTTTCATATTCTGTTTGTTTCTAAAAAGAAAAAAGAGATGAGGTGCTGCAGAGACGTAATCTGATCCGTCACTGTATTTATAGAGTGGAAAAATGTTTGAGGTACAGAATGATTAATATTAGAGACGCAAAATTTCAGCTGGGGTTAAAGGAAAATGCAATCACTTTATTTAAAGTGCATAAACTCTGACTCATGACGTTGGATGGTTGTGTAACTGGTTACTTGAATTTGGTTTTCTTATTTTGTTGCATCACCATTTTATTTTGAAGAAATAAAAACTCTTCAAAGTTAAATATATTTACAGAAACAGAGTTCTTCACTTCTGCAGATAAGCCCTCTACTAAGCATCTTTAGATTGCTGCCTTCCATTTTATTATATGAATGAAGGCAATGTAATATACATTTAATCAATGAAGTATACTTAATAAAGTTTTATAGATGACTTCCAAAGTCACCTTCCAAAAAATTTAACGAACAACATTGAAAAAGTTGGCCAGCCTTCCAGGATGAGGCTGTTCTACAGAAATTGCAAAAAAACCCAATTAAATTGAAAAAGAATGTGGCAGCCTGATGTTTGCAAAGTTGTATCTGAATGAACCCCAAGTTCATTTTGTTTGTGTTCAAGTTTGAAAACATGAACATGTTTTTATTTTTATTTTTTTTTAACTGATAAACACATTAAGAGAGTTCATTTTTGTTTTACATTAATCTATTGTTCTGTAGTTCACTTCGAGCCATAGAGTCTTTTATAGTCTGTTGAATTATGATCGCAATAATCACGTAAACCACCTCAATATACAAATAAACTTAACTTGACTTCTACAGTGAGCTCTTCAACATTCCTTCGTAGCTCTTTGCTTGCTGCAGGTTGCTGTTCTTAAAATAAAAAAAGTATCTTTTTTTAAAGGATCATTGCTACAGGGAGCTCAACGAAGCTTAATCATTGTTGTCTGTTTTAAGAATTTCTGTAGGATGGGAGACACATTGTCCAAAACCATCGTTACGCTCCCTCTGAGTCTGCCAACAATAACATAAATGTATTTCCATGAGAACTATTGGATCATGGGAAAGCTTAATGCAAGTGTCCGGATATGTGTGACTACATGTGTGAATCTCATTATGCAAACAGTAAGTAAAGATGTAAGGACTTATACTGCTGGTCATTTTCATTACCCTCATTTAATCTACCAGGAAAATGAACTGACAGTGTGTCAATATGCCACAGGTCTCACTACTACTTACATGCTTGAGGTGAGTTACCAAGTTTATGAAAAAGAACATGAATTATCCACTTATGATAGCGCTGCATGTTTTCCCAGCGAAGGAGCAGCTATTTAATAAAATCTGTATTTGAGACACATATTTAGGATTCTGTGTATTATATGTGAGATGAAGCATACTCTCAAAAGTGTTTGGTGTTTCTTGTGAAGCGGATACACCGTTGTCAGCATGCAGTGCTTTGTATTAGTTCTTCACAGTTCCCCTCTGTTTTTGCTGTTTTCTCACACACTGAAGTTTCCAATCAACAGACAAATTTTAATATTATTCAACCATTACAAAAGTTTTAAGAAAAAGCTTTCCAATCAACCTAATACTTGCAGTGGGTGTATATATTACCATGTGTTACCATTACATCTTTGAGTCTTCAGCCTGACTTCAGCACCATGGACAGAGTCTCTCATTGCTGAATTGGGGGTACTGGATGCCGTGTTGTTCTCTACGCACATTTCGAGTTTATGCTAATTTAGAGCGTGCACTCATTCTATAATTCATGTCATGTTTATGCAACACATGAAGCCCCATGTAGCGTTAAGAAATGACACTGTTAATTAGCAGCCATCTTTTTATTTTTTTTTCAGCTAAGATTGGTTTGAAAAATATGGATCTTTTCAATAAGTCAGAACTCTAAGAATAGTGTGGCAAAATCTTAAAGTGGGGATTTTTGTTGCTTTGTTGATATACTCGTCTGCTCTGCCGCCGGCTGGGGAAACCCTTCAGAGAAGCACAGACCGCATCTTTCACCGGGACAATCCGTGAAGCATCCCTTTCGTCTTGCCATCTGGAAGAATGAAACTGTGCTCTCCACCGTGTAACTACTCGATCTCAGACCGTCTGTCAGCTTTACCAACCTGTTACCAACAGGCTCGATTAAAACGACCCTGAATGGGACATGGCTGTAACATAATGTGCTGCAACAACGTACAGCTGGCTAGGTCCTTTTATTGCTTATTTGTGGATGTTCGGAACATCTCATTGTTTCCATTAAACGATTGTGTGATTTTTCATGTGGAGCTCTCTCCCATCTCCCCCCCCACAACCCCCATCAGTGCCCAGATGTTTTCACTCCTTAGGTTTTGACGTTTGTAATGCATCGACATTCCACAGCTGACAACTGCCTGAGTCTTCCCTCAGTCAGCTGAGCAGATTGAGGCTGTAAAACAGCTTTGGCAAAGATGCAGGGGTGTTTTTTTTTAAGGGTGGATGGGGGGGAGAGGGTGACAAAAGAAATCTTAAGTTCCCGGCACAGCAAAAGCCACAATAAGATTTCAACAGAATATTTTCCAGGTATGCAAAAGCTGAAATTTATGTTTCACTCCATCCTATTATTTCTTATTTAAGGGACTTCATAGTAAGTTTATGTTTTCAGGTATCTTTATACCACAATTCTGCTGAGTGGGTATTTTAGAAAATGCTTCATAACCCCTTGCAAAATTTAGCACCTATGATTTTAATTTTCTAAGCTATTGTTTTTTTTTTTTAAATCAAAATCTTTGATCCTATATTCAAAGATTTGAGGGCAGAATGGACAGACATAAAAAATGGGCATGTTGAGGAAAAGTGTATAAAAATGAACAAAAATCAGACAGTTAATAAAAGGAGGAGCTGCTGTTGAAATAGATGGTGCTTTATGAACAACCATAGCCTGGTAAAGCCTCCTGGCCTGGCTTTGCTAAGAGGACCTGGACTCCTGCTTCCTGAAGACGTGGGCTCTATTGAAGTTTGACATTTTAACATCAGTTACTAACACCTGCACCATCTGTGAGGCTTACCAAAAATGCCATGTGCCATAAACAACAATCTTTCTCATAGCAAAGAGAGAAGGACTGGGCCGAATGAACGTTATGTTAATTAACATTAACAGCTTGGCCAACAACCTGAACTGAACAGCTTTGTTCACTTTCTCTGCTGCCGTTGCTAAAACTACAGCCGGACTACAATTTTAAAACATTGCAGAAAAATGACATCACCATTCAACCTCTCCTTCTGAAGATGGCATTCTAGAGGAGAAATCCAAGAGAATGGGAGGAAGCTAAAACTGTAGCGAGATTTGAATCAAGCGGAAATGCGCAGGAAGACAAATAGAGCAACCGGTTAGGAACCTCCGAACGGGAGATTAAAGGATTTTTCAGTCATACATGAAGGAATCAAAGCAACACTCCACCAGGTATGTTTTTGATTAGTGAATAACATAACATGATATAAAACAACAACAAAAAAGGTCGATTTTACATAATGCCCCTTTTAAACCTCGATTTCCCCCGAGTTTGGAAATGTTACCATAATTATTAAATTAAGAGAAAGGTTCATATTGAGTTGAACATCTTAGTAAATAGTTCAGTATTAGAAAGTGACTTCTGGCAGATGAAATGGTCAAGCGTTCAAAGGATACGTAACTTGGAAACAAAAAAAGACGCATTAAAAGATTTTTTTCTCACTCTTTTTTATTATTATTATTATTATTATTGCGAAACAAACCATATGTAAGAGTAGAGTAAACCGGTAGACGACGCAGAGGAGTGTAAAGACTGAGGGAGAAACAGATCATTTTACTGAGAGAGACAGAAAGAGGGAGAAGAAGAGGGCGTGTGGGTGAGAAAGAGGCGGTGGGGCGCGCATGTCCAGTTCTTCAATGCAGCCTGTTCTCCCAGCTCGCCAATCATTCCAGCGAGTTTCCCCACTCTTCCTCTCCCCCCGCTTCTTTACATGTGCGCCGGATTCACAGCTCTCCTGAGCGGACACTGCAGGGGAAGAAAAGGGACGAATTCAACATGGATTATAAATCCTAACTGGGGAAAATAAAAAATAAAGCGAGGATTTTAAAAAAAAAAGAACCCTTCTCGTCCTCTGACGCGTTTTTTTTATCTCTTGCACATCTCTCCCTCTTTCTAAATGTCTCTGAACAGTTTCTGAAGGTATTCGAGGAAAGGAACAAACATGAGGATTATTCTTTTTTCTTGGCAATTTCTTGGGGTGTATTCCGCCCTTTATTGGGGACTGGCGACAGGGGCTTTCCCCAGCTCAGTGCAGATAGGTGAGTTGGAGGTTTACTGATTTTTACGCACGGCACAGGCACTACAGTCTTGACACACTACGCTGAATATTTATGGTTGTTTAGCGGCCAGGAGTCACCATGCATGATAAAACGACTGCGCTGTAAAGCACAATAAATTACTCAACAAAGACGGATCGGAAGAACACAAAATTATAGAAACCTTTCCCTCCCACCCCCCATTTCATTCCTTATAAATTCCAATTTGTATCCCCTGTAGTGTCTCAGGCGGTTTATAAATGAACACAAACTCTTTCACTATGTTTTAAAAGCTCTTCTTGCCTCATGAATGTTTCAGGGAGGTTTGTTCCTTTTCCACTCTTGTTCAGTGTTTAGATACTGCAGCATTTCCCCCTCTGTGTCGCTTTCTGCCTTTCTCCATCCCCTCCCCCGTGTTAGTACGGGATAAACCTCCCTAACAAATCAGAAGTAAAAGTTAACTGTGGCTGGAGCATCAGTTCACTCAGTAACTGGGGACCGCACATGTATGGAATTGAATTTCCCTGTGTCTCTGCTACACTCACTGCATTGTGTGTGAGGGGTTTGGTGGGGTGTAAAGGGGGTAAGCTGGGAGGTCCTATAATGAGATTCAGCTCCTTGACTCTGTCTCCTTGCTGCTGCCAATAAACTTAATGCGCTAAATATTCACTGGTTGCTCTGTGCTCAAACCTGCACACGAGTGCTCTGATTTTCAAGCATGTGGTGAGCTCCCACTTGTTCTGCACATTATCATGTAAAAATGCTAAATTTGTGAAGTCATCTATTTTTTTTTTTTTCTATGCATCCCAGCGTTTAAAGAAAAACCTTGCATGACAGAAAGTAAAATGCCAGCAGCGGTTGTGCAGAGCAACACACATACAGTGTGCTCTTTCCTCCCCTTCTGTGTACAGTCCTCAGTAAACACACAAATTACCTGTAGATACAGGATGTTCCACCGGCGCTTCGGTCCACTTGAGGAGTAGCATGCAGGTTCCACGTAAACTACAGCATAATTTAAAAGAAGTAACATTTATTATTTGTTTCCACGTGGATGTCATGGGAAGGCAGTATTCAAGAGAATATCTTCTTTTGTTTTGGCTTAAGATAGCAAAAAAATTGAACTTAAACCTAACCTGATCTAAATCCAACCTGCACAAATATGAAGTACTATGCCAAAGTAAGAGCATATGTACTTGTGCAGCTTTGGTTTCACTTCTGTTGCCTCTTCAAATATTTATTTTGGGGTTCGTATAGTATAAAGTGAAGAGGTCTTGCTCTGAGCCTGGTTACTACATCCCTGTCTGTTCCGCTGCTGAAAATATTAACAACAACTTTTAATATGACAGAAGTGTCAACCAGAGATTGCGATCCTTAGAGGGAAAAAAAACTTCAGTTAACACACTGTGCCCTCATGGTCCCGTCGCTACCAATTTGCTCCCATCCTTCACATTTCTTTTGAAACATGAAGGAGGAAAGGGTGAACTGCAAGGAAAATGATCCAAAGAATGCAATCGTGAAGCACGGCTGCAAGTGGCGCATTGCTTTGTTGCACTGTTGCTTTGCACCAAGTAGGTCCTCTGGTCCCCTCGTGCATGTGTGGATTCTCTTTGACTCCTCTGCTTTCCTTCCCCAGTTTCAAAACATGCATGTCAAGTTAACTTGCCATTCCAATTTTCTTCTAAGTGTAACTGTGCTACTCCATGGTTGTCTGTCCTGTGTCTAAGCGTTGCACTCTGATGGACTGACAATCTGTTCAGAGTGTGCCCCCTCACTACTGCCACCCTGTAAGGATTGAGATTTTATAAAACAGAGGGAGCACAGAACAAACATATGAGAGCTTGGTTATTTAATTCCCCACAAAATAGAAGAATTTGTGAAATTAGACATCACCCCTTAACAATTTCATCAAGTTTTCATTAAAATGATTTTATGTTGGACGTTGGATCTTCATTGTGCAGTTTGTAGTTTCACACTACACTACAGACATTGTTTTAAATGTAACTATTGTACCTCTCTGCAGAACATCCAGTTCAGAAACATACATGAAAGATTCATTTGATAAAACATCAATCAGGCTGGAAAAACCTATGAGATCTAGAATGTGAATTTCCAAGGTGAAAAGTGAAAACTAAGCTGTTAGAGGAAAAATCTTTAGCTTCACTGAGAAATTGTGCAATCTTATAACAAAATATCGCACAAAAATTAGTACTTGAATCACATAGTCTTTGTGTGTTAAATTATATCCAGCTGACTCCATCTCTCTTCATCGTAGTCTGTGTAAATCATAGACATTTGAAAAACAGCACTCATCCCCTGAAAGGTTTGTCATAGTCCATGTTTATTCACCCATGTTGCCTATTTTTAAATTTCACCTTATATTCTCCCCTAATGAAATACTAAACATGTTTGAACATACGTAAAGTATGTGAGTGATTGTAGCTGTTAGCTGTGTCAGATTACTGTTATTAATATCTTATCAGGCTGAGGTAATAGAAGCTGGTCAGAACATGTTATTTGAGACTGCCCTTAAAGGATTACATGACCCCTCGTTTTTACAAAAGGTGATCTCCACCACACTGTGTTGTTCTTCTTTTCCTATCATTTTTTTTTTGTCAACTGGTAATGTGTTTTCACAGTGTTTTCTCATCCTTCTTGTTAAAATGTTAACTGGAAAGATAGTGTTAGAATGCCCAAGACGCTTGTCTCGTTCTTTTAACTAATACCCTGTGATCTGGTTATCCTCTCCGACTCATTAGACTTTCCTCTCAGCTTTTCGAAAATCTCTTTTCTTCCTCTATTCCTTTCTGTGCCTCTCTCCACCAGATTTCATTAATGAATCGAGCAGTTTGAACATCCGCGAGCGTGTTTGTATTCATGCCTGTGTGTTAAGACAGAACTTGAGAATGTGCGGAAAGACAAATCACCTTTTATAGCAAAGCTAATGAAGATATTGGCTTTCTTGTCTCTTTCCCCTCCTCTGTTTTTCTCTGCCTTTCCCATCCATCTTTACTTTCCCCCCTTCTCCTTGCCTCTCCCTGTCTCACCATGCTCCCACCTGCCCTTTCTCTGCCCCACAATAACTCACTTCCTCTCCGCTCCATCTTGTCCCTCCTTCCACCTGGTCTCCCTCTGTCTAGGTGGACTGTTCATTAGGAATACAGATCAGGAATACACAGCATTCCGACTAGCTATCTTCCTCCACAACACCAGCCCTAACGCTACGGAAGCTCCCTTTAACCTGGTCCCACACGTTGACAATATAGAGACAGCCAACAGCTTTGCAGTGACCAATGCATGTAAGTATGTAAATACTCTATATGTACAGTACTTTGCAAAAATATCGAAAAGCAGTGGCAAGATGGAGCTGGAACTATTTGCCAAGAAGAACTGACAAAAACAAAATAGTGTCTACATATGTAATCCTGGTACAGACATACACCTAAAGACTTTAAGCAAACTCTCAGCACAGGGTGTTGAATCACATCACACTTTTCAGATTTCAAGAAAAGCTTCTTTTTTCCCCCCCACCACATAATTATATACTGCTGTCATTGATCTCAGAAAATCGCTAAAAAAAGAAAAAAAAAAAGATTGAAGATGGTGGTTCCAATTTCACAAAATATGAAAATGTTCAAGGAGCGTGAATACTTTTGCAAGGTGCTGCCAGCGAGTGACTTAAGCAAATGTTTGTTTCTTCTGCACAGCATTCATGTTTAATGGCCTCAAGATTCTGTTATTGTGGCAGGTTTAATTGGGATGTTATTATTTATTAAGGTTTCAAGCTGCAATGTTGTTATCCTGTAAAGCAACACTAAAACATTTTAGAGGAATTTGTTTAAAACTGGCTTTTTGTGCAACAGCTGCTGTTGTTTAGAAATCTTCAAGTTAAACTTCACTGAGAGCAATTTGAAAATCAGTGTGGCATTCCCAGGTAATGCTCAGTGGTTCATTTTTCAGTTGTTTACATCTTACACAGATTCCTCCCCTCCCTTCGCAAAACGACTGTTGTCATCTTTCACAACTGCTCTGAGTTATTACAGCCATAACTAGTTTGAAATAAATAAAAAAATAAAATAAACACCGACTGTTCGGAATATCGCCTTTGTTTCTGTAACAAAGAGAATCACTTGGCAGTCGTGTCTTCTCTTATCTGCTGAAGGATGACAGCTAATCTTTCACTATCCCTGTCTGTACTTTGGCAGTTAAGATCTAATTCTTTACGCTTCACCTCAACCTGCAAGCTTTCAAGAGGTATTCGGTGATGCTTGTGCTGACAAAGAAGCGTTAACAATGCCACATAGGCAGCCTGTTGCAGACAGTTCAGAGGTGCTCAGAAGGTATCTGTCAATTTTGAAAAAAAATGTCATCCTGAGGGCAATCAAATATGAAGAGTTTCATGGTGTTTAAAAATGCTACTTGGTCTACGTTTTTGCTCGTTTGTCGGGTGTTTGTTCGTAGTCGGACATCTACTTGCAATCTGACGGGAAAACATGCAAGTCAACCAAGTTCTCAGCTGATCCAATGTCAACATGTTACTAATAACTTTTCAAATATTTAAACTTGGTATCAAAATAGCATGTTTGTAGCAGCGGTTAAAAGAAAAGAATTTGCGTCATAGGTTAATATTGGGCTATTTCACCGTCACTCTTCTCTGGTCCAGCCTCTGTGTTACATTTCCAGATCACTTAGTTAAGCTGAGCACATAGATATCTGTGGTTCTTCAGAAGTAGCTTGACCATTGCCTTGTGGGTGCTATTCCACTTGAAAAAAAGAAAAAAAAAAAAAAATCTTGTGTTCAGCACAGTCTGGGCTTTCTCCCCTTGACTTGGATTGTGTCAAGTATGTTTTCTACTTACGCTGTTGTAAAATTGTAGTCTGTCTGTAGTTTTAGCAATGGCAGCGGAGGAAGTAAATGAAGCCGTTCAGCTTCTAAATATTGAATTAACATCGTCAGCTGCCTCGCTCGACTCGGCACTTCTCTCTTTGCAGCGGAGGATGATTGTTTACAGCACTGGCAATTTCCAGTAAGCTTCTTACCGTCAAACTGGCCCATTGCATACGTCAAAGGCAAACGCTAGTAATTGGGTAAAATTTAAAACCTCAACACAGTAAACACCTCCATGAAGCAATCATTTCTCAACAGCCGAGAGCCCAGGCTCTCTGGATGAAGCAAATAGCGTAAGACAAGAGATTGGTTTTTGGTGTAAGCAGTCAGAAGACTGCTTACACTAAAACACTGAGTGTACTAAGGATGCTGTATTTAACAATTTCTTGAAAAACATTTAACGATGCCTAGAAAAAAAGTCTATCAACTTGTAGCTGCGATATTGCTAAATTAACATAATAATAAATTAAAATAAAATGGAAAAAAATTACCACAAAATAAGTTTTTAAAAAGTCACAGTAATCAGTTACTAGTAAATTAAGTTCAAAATATGTGGCAAATAATTGACCTGAGTCGGAGCTTAGCTCACAAGTCAAGTTTGCAAATGAATTTAACCTGGTGGCTCGTTTTTTCAAGTGTTTGGTCAGTAAAGCCGCTTCCACACATGATGCATAAGTGTGTGTTTCAGGTGAAGAATACGAAATGTACCGTTTGATTCTCTGTATGGCTAGAGTAAGTGCCTCTCTTTTGGTGCAAAGCAAATCTACAACAATACACACAGTGAGAAGTGGAGCATCTGTATTTTGTAACATGAGATTAAGTGCTATCATTTTTGGGTCATTGCAGCAATGTTTGATTTACATTTGCATTCATTCTGTCGTCATCCTGAAAGTAAAAAGGCATCGGTTATGATTTTTTTATTATGGGGGATGGGAAAAATTGTGACAACCTCTCTGTGCTGATGATCACATTACAGTTTCAGATGGATTGAAACGACGCACAGGATCTTTATATGCCATCGAAAGGCAGATTGACAATTAGGTGACAGAGGTATATATTTTTGAAGATATGTATGACTGTCAATTTATCACCAAATCACTACACTTTGAATAATTAATAAAATATAAGACCTCAAACTCCTGTTTAGCACAGATAAAAAAAAAAACTCCTGAGTTTACCACTGAGAAGACTATAAAGGTTGCTTACACCTTTTTCTTTCTTTTAAATGTAGAAAAGAGTAAATAAAAGTAAAATTGGCAAACCTGGTTTGTATGCCTGCATAAAATGTGAATCAGGCTAGTTTATAATTCCAGTTACATTCCTGCTGCCAAAGATGGCTGGACAAGTGGATAGAAAGTACATTTTACTGTGAGAGATTTAGAAATCAAAATTGTATTTGCAGATTTTTGTGAGAGCATTTGGCCAGAATCTCTTTTAAACTTACATTAGGAGTTTTGGGACATACTTTTTATACCTCAACTAGAAAGATTTACAGAAAGAAAAATATATTCTTGTGATTTTTTTTTTAACAATAAATCTGCTTTTTACACCAAAGAGTACCTAACATACCTAACACACTAAAACAGATAGATATGCTGGCTTTTCCTCAAATCATCGCAGAAAAATACGTGAACAGGTGGATCCATGAACGGGCAGGGATCAAGTATTCTTAAAAGTTATAGGAGGTTTTTTGTTTTTTTTTTAATTACAAAAATATTTTATCACTTTTGAGAGCAATGGCCTCTCTTGCATCAATGACCCGTTGTGCGTCACTTTCTCCTGTGCTATAAACCTAAGGATGCGTTTTGAGTGCAGAATAATTCATTCCAGGTTTGACTGGTTTACAAGTTTCATATTTGCCTCAGTCAGAAGAGACTGTAGAGACAGTAAAGCTTTAAAGCTGCACTTTTATTTGTTCTAACAAACAGAGCAAAGGTTCACTTCAAAGTGAGTTTTACAAAATCTTTTTTCGGTGCTGAAAAATGTTGTCTCTGTTTGAGCATTCAAAGATGCAATAAGACAGATTAAACTGATTGATGCAGTCCAGATTTCATAAAAACAGTGAAGTAGTCCTTGAATTTAGAGCTGAATCGTAAGTTTCAAAATAGATCCCAATTTTACTATTATTGTTCTCTCAAGATCCTCTTAAAGTGCTTACACTGTGCATCACAAAGGGGAAACCCCATTCGTCTTTGAGTTGACATGCAAATGAGAAAAAGGAAACTTGTTCGAGGGAGAACTGATGGATTACTTTTTTGAGAATGTTTGTGAATCTCCAGAGACTGTGATGCCCAGGGTAGTAAAACATTTGCCGATATCAAAAACTGTCTCAGGATTTTTACATTTAGGCTCATTGCTCAGTTATTGACTTTTGCTTAAGTTTACTCCTCTCTACTGTAAGTGACTGACGTGTGGTTAAAAATGTGTCTGAATGTTTTTGCATGTTTTTGCTGTTATAGAAGTTAATACATCTTAATAGTTCCCAGTTCACCTATCAAGTATTTAAAGTGACAGAACATCAGTTTAGTTCAATGTTTAAATACGCTTTTTTGATGCATCTGCACATTGATAAGCCACATAATTAAATTTTTCAAGTATCGGCCTGCTTTAGATAATTCAGAAGAAAAGCAAATTGAACAAGTCTAAAATGTGATAGATGCTGAAAAATCAACATTTATTTCACATGGGTCTGATTTCACATGCCTTTTATTAATACCATCCAGTGGTTTTTTCCATCTTGTTTTAGGAGATTGTTTTATAATGTTTGCTGTTATCTTATTACAGTTCAACAACTAAACCAATGAGGTAGTTACTCAAGTAGTTCAAATGTAACTAATACAGTATTACACAGGCATCTTTCTCTTTATAACACCCCTGTTTTATAAGAAAGCATCACTCCTCCTGTGTCTAAAAGCTTCAAAGCATCATCTTCGATACATTAGGATATTTTTTTTACTCCTGGAGAGAAGATTGTTCTCCCATCATATGCAAGTCACATATACAATCATAAATCAGGACGGTGTAATTCAATTTCCAAGTTTGTTTGTCTTGTACCGCCTACACCACAGACACAGATGAATGAATCGATTACTTAAAACACCCTACACTGATTAAAAAAAATTAATAGCCATCTAACACCTCTCACCCACAAACATAATCATATTCTGCATCTGTGTGCATAAGCTTAATGATTGGGAAGCAACTGGATAAATAAACATCAGGTGGGTTTCTCATATTGCACTAGGAAGTGCATAAATTTATTAGTAATGAATAAAGTGGTGCGCTCATGGGAAGGATGCACTCACTTCTGAGTGCATAAAACAATCCAGCGTGAGTTTACAGTCTGTGTGCATGCACTGAAGCCTGACTGACTGAGATATGTTACAGCGGGCACCAGAGACCCTCTTCTCCCTCTTTGTAGCCTAACTCCTGTTTCTGCTACTTTCAGTTTAATCCCAATGACCTACTTGTAGTTCTGTTAAAACTGCTTACTTTCACACAGGCAAATGCAATAGACTTGGAATGATTACATATTAAATTTAGAATTGATTCATTTGACACAATAACAGAGAAGAACAATACATCTTAATAGTCCCCAGTTCACCTATCAGGTGAACAGTAAATATTTCACTTTAAACTTTAGAGTTAGTGATCGCTTCAGATATTTAGATTTTGTGTGGAATAAAAACTTTTAGATATAGGTAGTTGAAAATAAAGTAAGAAAACCATTTCAATGATTAACTTATGCTAATAACTGGGAATGACCACATTAGGATTTTCTGTCTCAGGATGCATTCACATCTATTATTATTCTGCTGTAATCAAACTCTAGTTCATATGTCTACAAGGTCCAGTTCGTTTGGAGAGATGTGAATGTGCAATCAAACTCCACTGCTGACCAAAAAAAAAAAAAAAAAAAAAAAAGCAAACTCTGGTCCCTGTAAAAGCCTGGGCATCGGTTCGGTTGAAGTGGCGTGGTTCGAATGCGTATGGATGCAAGTGGACCACAGATTGCTCCAAAAGCAGGAAGCTAACTGTAGCACAGGGCATTTGGGTCAGTATGTTACTCTCTGCTCTGTGGGTAAGCAGAGATGTTGTGTCATGGCAACAGGTCTGCACGTAGACCCAGCTTTGTACCGATGCCTTCAGTAGTTCTTGCTGCAGCGCCCCCACAGGGCCTGCACCCTGCGTCACAGCTTTTCAATTAGTTTGGATTGCCTGAGACACTGCAGTGTGAAAACGAACCGCACCAGCTGAAAATGTAACAAATGTTGCAGCCTTGGTCCCCAATTGAACCGAGTCCACCGGACTGTCACTAGTCATTTGAGACATTTAAAATAAGACCGTTTGCCTGGTACTAATCCCAAATCCTAAACCCTAAATCACATTAAGATAAATAATGCTAACTATAACCCAGACACACAGCAGCTTTAAAGTGCAGCAAAGCACTTCATTTCATCATAAATAAATGGTCTACATTAATATCGTCACAGTGTACCACTTAATCCATCCATGACACTCGGTATCTGTCACTGTCAGGATAAATGACCAGTGTTTTGTTCCAACCAGAGTTTCTGCAGGAGATACCCAATATGTGCTCCTACGTGGTTGAACTTGGTTAATAAAGCTACAGAGCTCTTGAAAACATAAATGTGTATTACTTCTTGGTTTCTAAGCGTAGATGCTATATGCCTGATTAAAATATTAATGTCTGGGGGGGAAAAAGTGTTCACATGCATCTAACTTTAAAATACTTAACTAAGCTCTAAAATGTCAAAATAAATTCAAGAATCTGGCTTTCATGTTATTTTCTGTCAGGCATTCACATTGTCATGATCCCCTGTTGGCAAAGGCAAAAAGGCTTTCTGTCTTTGAGCGTGATAGGACTGTTGAACTGTACAGACGAGGTCTTTCGAAATGATCATTCATAGAACACAGTAAGTTAGTTTAAAGTTCTTAAAAGACTGTGAAGATTTTATGGTCTTAAAAAGATTTTTGATGGATATGAGACAAAAAAAGGGTTAGGGATAGGTACAAAATTAAACCTGTGCTGATAAAGATGATCTCTGCAGACCAATAACCATTAGACTACCTCTGCAAGAAAACAAATAAAATAATAATAATTAAAAAAACACTTTAAAAAGCTACATTCAATTTAATTAGATTTAATTAAATTCAGTTTATTTAGCGCCAATTAACAACACGAAGCACTTCACAAAAAACGATTTCAATTGAATCAGGCACATTCTAATTGACACTAGTTATCAAACAGTATTGTAAGCTTTCAGATTGCATTTCGTCATTGACTTGTGTCATTCAGTTGTTTCTCTGTTCAACAGAAAATTGCTTGCATCGTGATGTTGACTTTACAGGAGTCCCTTACACCAACCGTCATGTAGTGACAGTGGAAAGGAAAACCTCCCCTTTAACAGGAGGAATCCTCCAGCAGAACCTGGCTCAGTTCGAGGAGCCGACTGCCACAGCTGACAGAGCAGGAACACAAAACCAAGCAGATGAACTGATACAGAAGTTGCATGTGAAAGTAAAGGGTTCATAGCAAGAGAGGGAGAACAGTCAGTGTTACGACAGCATCATCTCAGCTGATGCACCACAGCCAAAGCAGAACATCGAACCAGATGCAGCTCCTCTGCAGATGCTTAGGAGGCCTTCTCCTGACATGACTTGCTTTTCCTTAAACAAAACATTCTGGGATTTTGATTGCGCTGTTACAGGAGACACATTTTGCCATTATGGGAATGTTGTAGTGCTCATTCCTCCTGTTTGAAGGTCTGTATGCTCTGATGACTGTGATTACCCTAATCACGACAAGAGTATCTTGTTTAGGGCCTCGTGAAGCTACATGGAAACGGATTTGGATGTCCCTACTGTTGATAGATGAAGTCTTGTTTTGAAAAGAAAAAGACTTACCTGAAGCAGTATAATCCTGAAACAAAGTGACTCTCAGTATTAAGTGTTTTTTTTTTATTATTTTCTGCACTGCTCGATAGATTTTACTTTTTTTTTCTCAACATATTAATCAGGAAACCTATAATTCATGCAAAGCCTAACATTCTAGATGCCCATGTAAAAACTTTCTACAGTTCATGGATATGCATCATCTAGACATATTTGACCTTCTGAGATACAAACAAGGTGCTGTGGTACTATGCAAAAGACATAAAAATAAAAATATGCAGGGAATAGATGCTGTGTTGCCATGCATGAATGTGTGCTTCATCAATAAACTTAAAGGGGGACAAAAAAAATGTCCTCAGAACATCATCGAGACCAAAGTGTTGGTGTAGCTATACACGTACGCACACTGTTAAAGTATTGTTTGAAGAGTTAAGCTTTTTTTTGTGTGATCCATCATTCCAGCCTGTCTGCAGGCTATACAATACACTTCTCTCCTCTCCACCTATATGTCTCTCACATTCTTTCCCTCCATGTCCAATGTCTCCCTCGTTCTTGTCTTCCTTTGCACGTTTAGTAGTGGAAGACAAGAATACTCTGGCACAGTTCTCTGAATGAATCCTTCACTTAACGCTCTGGGTTCTGAGCAGCTCTCTGAATCGGCATTTCAAATTCTGCCTCTGTCCGTGGCTTTCTCTTTTCCATTCTAGTATTCATGAAGCGTGAACGTATCCTGAAATTTCCAGTCTCAATCATTGTTCTTTTCCCGCACAGGGATACACAAGAAGTTTTCTTGTTCCAGGGTCACATATCCACATATCTGCTGCTGTTGTCAATTCTTCTTTGCTGTCTTGTTTAATACATGGACACATGCATCACTGTGAGTTTTTGTATGGAGCATATAATGCAGCTCCGAGTCTATCGCTCTGAGTGCTGCATGTTGTCAAAATTTGGTGAGATCTCACCAGATTCCCATCATAATTAGAAGCATCAGCAGACCAGTTAGTGTAATAAAGAGGGGCCAGCAGGCAACAAGTTTGCAGAATCACAACAGAGGAAGTCCAAATGAGGTAAAGTTAAGTTTCCAAAGGGTTGTGTTTCATGACTGCCAGGGCTCCGTGGCATTGGGGGCTTATAGGAAAGTCGTGGTTTTCCTGAGTTGAAAGCCAAGCTGTCCTGAGAGGAAAAAAACATTCACATTTAATTGTGCTCTTTTTAATTAACGTTGCCTTGACTTTATAATGAATAATCACTCTTTTTAGAGTAATCATGAAAAAGTTAGACAAGGTAATCATTCTAGCAGTCATTTGGACTTACCATTGACCATTGACTTTAGGTGATAGTTGTCAAAGACAGTGATTATCACAGCATGCAATGCAGCATTATGTACCAATGCTGCAATATGTAATAAAATCTGGCATCAAAATCAAAACCACATTATGTAATAATCAACACACACACACACACACAAAAAAAAAACAAGATCCTTGAACACAATTTGTAATAGTGCAATGGCTCTTCCATAAAATCAAAATAAATTCTGGTCATTTTTACATATTTTTTGGTCAAAAGAGAGTAACACACCACAGTGTTCCTCTTTAATAAATTCTTGATTCTGTTTAAGCATATTAGCTAACAAACATTTTGCCTTGTAAATTATATTTATCTCTGTTCTTTGTCCAGCCATACAGTGGTTGGAGAAACGAGTTGGTTGGAGAAGATTCAGCGCTTCGTTGCTCAATCTTCCACCCACAAAAAAACAACAAAGAAAATGGGATTAGAATAAAAATCCCTGTGTCTAACCTCATAGTTTGAAAAGTTGGATCTTCAGTATTCTGTTAAAATCCTTATGCATGAACCAAAGTTGAAATCAGCACAGTCAAATTTAAGATGCATTTGTCTAAATTGCTCATGTAGGTTCTCAGAGCTCGCCTGGCTCTGCTGCTTGTGCTCGTAGCAAGGATTGAGATCATGCCTTCTGATGAAATTTGTGCCTCTTTCTCCATTAAATAACCAATGATTGCCTCTATAAATGCTTTGAAAAATCTTTTATTCACTCTAGATTCGGCTTAAATGACATCCAAATGACCCAGGTTCTCTCAGCATTCCACACTTAAAAAACAGCTTTGTTTAGTCCAAAAATTCTCAGAAAAGTGAGCTCCACTTATGAACATGCTCACTCAAACTCGTTCATGCTCAGCACTTCTTATTGATTTTTGTAGAAGAGGGCTGCCTGCAGCTCTCTGCCATGACCTCTGACCTGTTCTTTTTGCTTGAAATGATCTAATTTTGCTATAGAAAGGCGGCGAACACAAGGAAAGGGGATTTTACTCTGTCCCCAAATCTGCTGAGGAAAGCTGAGGTTGTGTTGACAAAGACTGTTCTAATAACCCCTCCCCATGTTACTGAATGTCAACTACTGATGGGACTCATGCCTTTTTGAGGGGAACTGAATGTAAAAAAACCCCCATCAATTTATAACAAACAGTAATGCTCGGTATGTTAACCAGCCATGAGTTTCCTCCACACCCTGAAGCAGCTCTGAGTTAATCTGGAAACAAGCTGAATTCAAACACAGTTTATCTTTTTAAACCTCTGAAACTGCTACTTAAAGCATAGAGTGACTTCTTCATAAATCNAAATCCAATTAGCATATTTAGCAAAAAAAAAAAAAAGAAAGAAAGAAAAAACTAAAATTGCTATTTTCTAAGAAATTAGTGGGTCTTTTTTTTTTCCCCTACTTTTCTCGCGACACGTCACATTATGTAGACACACACTTCGGAAGAGCGCATTAATGTATACTGCTCCCGGCCTCTACATACCCTAGCCTGGAGCTTTGATGAAATAGATTTCTTAGCATCACAGCCACATGTACCAACACCCACACAGACACACAAACAAATCCTTAAATATGTTTTTACTTAATCACCCTTTTCTGCTGCCTGTCTATATATCTTTTTGACTAGTATAAAGATTGATTTGCCAACTTGTCTAGATATATGCAACGTCTTCTCAGACATGCCTTTGTGCCATTGCTTTGCTTGCTTGTTTGATTAAAGGCCCCAGTAATCTTGTAGATGTGTGACACCTAATATAAGTACATTGCAATCATCCATCTTTTGTGACTTTCTAGATGCAATATGTGTTTTAATGACACTATGAAACTCTGGCAAACATGATTGCTGGATCAGTGTGAGATCTTTGAAGACCTTTCCGGCATCAAAATGCTGAGTTACTTTAAATTTGAGGTAGCTTATTTCAGATGTTATTTTTTTGTAAGTCTGCAGGTTTTGATTAATTACATAGTTTACATCTTTTCTGTTTATTTTTCAGTCTGAATTAAAGTCAGCTAATATTATTATTAAATAGTGACAAATTAGCAAAGCTAAGCTAAAGTCTATTACAGTCACAGATGGATGAATAAAATGAATTTATAGCCATGCGGTATGTCTGAATAAATGGTCATATGAGCTCAAGGACAAAAGATTGTTTTTAATCTGTTTTTTTTTTTAAAGTTATTTCACCCTCACCAGCCAGAACATTTGTATGGAAAAAAATAAAAATAACCGTGTTAAAATCTATGCGATTAATTAATCAAAATGAATATGTTAAAGTGCCAGACCTAATCAAAACAAAACAAGCGGACATGCTTTTGCAGCAAAAACTTGTCAATATCGCACTGCAAAATGTCGCAACAGGCTGTTCATCTTTATAAGGATTTAAATCTTTGCAGCAAACGCCAAAGTAATAGAATGGTGCACAGAAAGGATAATGGATCAGTATTTAGTGAGTCACACTAAAACTCATATTAATGAAATTATTTCTTGTGGGTGTGCAGTTCCTCCAGGCAAGATGAGACAGAGTGAGACATTTCTTTTTGCAGATTTTACAACCCGAGCCTGAGGCTGAGTTTTATCCTCCCACAACATACAGCGACGCACAGCCAAATGATAAAAATGCAACAATGGGAAAAAACCTTTTAACATATTAGCTGTGTTCAGACAGATGACATCAATCACCTGCAGGTCAGCACCATATTCCCTTGTATTTTTTGTTCCAGTTCCCACAGTAATGAAGAATGAATAATATTATCAGGCCGTGCAGTGTCTCGGTGAATAGCAGCCTCCCTTCAGGTAATCGGACTTTGCTAGCTTGAAAGAACAAATGCATCTTTCTATGAAACTCTGACCTGCTCCTGAAAACTCACACGCACTCACACACAGTCCGAGTTTCAACTGCCTCTGTCCATCTTGTGTGCTTCATTAAGAGCTCTTTTATTTTATCCTCTAGTTGGCATGATCGCTGTTTAGTAAACAGAAAAAAACAAAAAAAACGTCTTTCCACTGTTTTTTTTTTTTTTTTTCTTTCTGGCATTTGGAAGATGAAAAGAGATGACAGTGGATTTTAAATGTTCCACGTCGCCTTAGCAAAACACTGGCATGTTTACAGTGCACAGAGCCATGTTTGTTGTAATTGTCTGTGACATCTTTTTTTTTGTTGTTGTTCTTCGCCGTCATGCCTGAGCTTCAGTTGTTTTCATGTTCTGATCAAAGAATCCCCTCTTTTTTCTTTTGCATGTTTTTCTTGGGATTTTGAGCACACTGCTGATTACTGCACATAATCACTGGCTCGGTGATTTCATGCGCTGTTTTGTTTCTCAGTTTCTTATGACCAGTTTTATTTACCTGTTTGCCATTTTAAAATATTTTGCTTTCACGTCACTTAAATTCCCCTCTCTTATTCTTTTTTTTTTGGGTTTTCTAATCTGTTCAATCAATCAATCGCCTATATTTGCTTGGAGGTGAAGTTCAAATATAGTGTATTGCAAAATTATTTGAACTTTTCATGTTTTGTCATGTTTCAAGTACAGACTCTAAAATCTAATTATTTTAGTGAATAATGTGATGCTCACAGATGTCCTTAATCCAATAGTCTGATGTTTTCTTCAAAAAATGGTCATACATCTCAGTCTCATGATGTTCAAATCTGTTAGAAACGTAGCAAAATATCGACTCAGGTGGGCTGAAAATATAATCTGAAAACATTCAGATTGCTGTTCTTGAAAATCAAAGACAATACTTCCCCCTCCCCCCCCTCTGTCACAAGTACTCAGCACTGTCACATAAAATCTCAAAATACGCAAGTTTGTGGTTGTAACATTGCAAATTGTGGAAAAGTTCAAAGGGCATAAATACTTATGAAGACAGGAAAATACTGCGTGTGTTTTTCTGATTATACATTTTAATCCTCTGGTTTTGCCAGAGGAAAACTTATTCAAACATTTTGTCTTAATCACAAGGCTCACTGTGCAGTTTGAACATGTTTAACACACACTTCCACATCAAGCAGTCAATGAATCCCTAAAAGGCATGACTGTGTGTGTGTGTGTGTGTGCGTGTGTGTGTGTGTGTGTGTGTGTGTGTGTGTGTGTGTGTG
>NW_006800094.1:79318-122644 GCF_000485575.1 Poecilia formosa | reverse complement strand
GTGTGTGTGTGTGTGTGTGTGTGTTTGTTTCCATGGATTTATGATGTAGATGAAAGGAAGGGCATTAGTTAATATTGATGAGAGCTGCCACTCAACCCTTCTCACTGGAGCTCACTTAGAGATGAGAGAAATGACCTTTATGCTCACACACCCAAACACTGGCACAGAAAAAGCTTACACAAACCCTCACATGGGTTGTTTTCTCATTAAGGGTAAACTATTTGCACCTGCTATTTTTTATTTTTTTATTTTTTATTTTTTGAAGAAACTAAATGTGTGCGTGCGTATGTTTGAGTTTATGTACAAACAATCGCATGTTAATTTGTGTTGGTGGAAATTGTTCTTCTACCAGACAGTGATAGAGATTCTCTAAAACTATCTTCTAAGGCCGGAATCTGATTTGAACCAATTTCATTCTTAATTGCCCATTGGTATGCAGGACAGGTTATAGATTCCTAGGTAACCAGCCGGTAATTCATCGCACTTGCAAATAAGAAGAGACAGGAAAGGAGGCTAAAAAGCTATTAGAGCGATCGGAGTGAGAACAGGGCTCATATGAGAGGGAAAAAGGCTCTCGTGGAAATGGAGGAAAATAATTAATTATACACTCTTTGGTGATTATCAAGGAGGTAGATGCACATAAAGACGCGGGGAGTAGGCATTCCTCTACACTTGGCTTTGGACAAACAGCCGTGCATACACGCAAGCAATGCAGTTACGTCTTTGTGAGAGGTAGTGAGATGGCCACCTCTCACTCGCTGTCGTGTTTAGATGTTTTCTGATTTGTTTGTGTAATACCCTACGAGGTCAGTTTTCTCTGACAGCGCCGGTGATTATTTGAGCGGGGGTACATGTGTGAGAAGGAAGAATATGTGTGTAATTTTTTAAACTTGTCCCTTCGCAGTTTGCCCACTCACATTCTGGCTCTTCTTTCAGAGGGATTTTAACTGCATCCAAAAACACACATACTCTATCTAGCCCTTCAGACAGTCACAAGGATATGTGGCTGTTTGTTTGCTTCTATTTCTACCACCCTGCATATGCGTTTTTTCTTTTAACAAGTGCAGAAATGTAAAGATATAGATTTATCTGTCATAATTAGACAAACCTTTATGTCTGGACAGACAGGCTGAGTGCGACTCCATGGGTCTGTGTGGCAGGCTGGCGTAATTTTAGTTCAGGCCTCTGACTCAGATCCACATGACAGATCTGGTCACAGAAAGTGTCACGTTTTTTTTTTGTCTCATAATGAAAAAAATATTTAGAATGAGAAAAACCCCAATGGTAATTTGACGTGCAAGCTCGATAATCTAATGTGCATCTCATTCACTTTCACGCTCTGACAAAAGAAAAGTTAATGACAAATTTGTTACCATAAAAAATGTGAGAACGTACACAGATTCATAAAAAAATAAATGAATAAACAAGAAACTTAAGATGGTAATATTTTATCTGACGAGGTAAAAATAAGTTATTTACAGGATTATACTGTATCATAGCCCACATGTATATAGCATATGAAGTAGAGATGGCGACCCAAGTTTCTGACTCAAGCTCGAGTTCCACTTAAGTCGTCTGGTTGGGGTGATAGCAGCTCAGGAGGTCGGAGTTCATCCTGTAAACGGTGGGTTGCCAGTTTGGATCTCCACTTCGTCTGTCTTAATCGTTGTGTACCTGGGCAAGAGCCTCACCGCTATCTACAAAGTAGCTAGAGGCTACAATGCAGCTTACCACCATCAGTGTGCATGAATGGGTGAATGACTCAACGTATTGCAAAGTGCTTTGGGGTCTTCTGGACATGATAAACTGCTATCTATGTGCGGGTCATTTACCAGAAGCAAGGACGTGAGACTCGACTGAGACTTGTGATGACTGGACCTTGTGATCTGTGACTCAAGTCTTATTATTACTCTTCATCTGAGCAGTGAAAGCAAGCAAGGGGTGTGAGCTACAAACCGCAGGTCCGGCAGGCTGCTCATATTTTACTGGGGAATGACGTGCTTGATTACTGGACTGTGGAGTTCTTGAAAAATGAGGTAACAACAATATGTTCATTTCAGCTGTCGCTTCATAATTAGGACTACACAGCTGTCTCCAGCTTAATGTATTGGATGACTTTGGGTTGTATCAGAAGAAAATAAAAATAACTTACCTCTGCCATTCCCTCACTGTTAAAGGGGGTTATTATGCATTTTCCAGGAACATAGTGCCACTTTATAGCACAATCAATTAGCTATTACCCTTAGTTGTTATAAAAAATGCCGTATATATAAAAATAACTTA
This sequence comes from Poecilia formosa, assembly GCF_000485575.1. Classification (NCBI taxonomy): domain Eukaryota; kingdom Metazoa; phylum Chordata; class Actinopteri; order Cyprinodontiformes; family Poeciliidae; genus Poecilia; species Poecilia formosa. The sequence continues at coordinate 120,361 of NW_006800094.1, read as the reverse complement.
AAACAAATTTGAATTTGTAGTTGAATGCCTTGAAATTGGGCCTCTCTTTCTTTAAGAAGCTCCTCTTTCTGACTCTCCTTCCTTCAGCATGTCATCACAACAATGACGCCGTTTCCATGAAGATTAACGATGATACTTAGGAGTGTTGGACTGAGACGTAGTTTGTGTGATAAGATCAGCAGACCTGCAGTTCCACCAGGAAACTGCAACCAAAACCAGTGAAATTTGTTTGGTATCCAGCACACCATGAGTGGAAAGTAATGATGAACTGGATATTCCTGCTAAACAGACTTTAAATAAAATCTAAAAAATGTTATTTATCAAATGCTGTTACTCAAAGATACATGTGAAATCATAGTAAATATAAATATTAAGAAATCTGGCTCTGGAAAACTGGGACAAAATTGATACGAAAGGCATTTATGTAAGATTTAGAAAAAGGTAGGAGATACACAGAAAGTAGGAACTGGAATCAATAATTGCATGGATCAGAATCAGTCAGAAAGACTTTAATAAATCTCTGAAAGCAATTGAGGTTTTGTGACAAATGTAAGTTGCCTGAAACAGATCAATATGTTCTTATGTCTATAGCAACATATAGCTCAGGGTACAATAACCACTCGATTTTTAAAAAGAAATTTTTTAAGCCCAATCTTAAAATTAAGATTTTAAGATCTTAATTTTAAGATCTCATAAACTCTCTCGTCAATCCACTTCTTTGTATGTCGAACAACAGACAATAATTAGGTTATGCTTTCCGCAAGACAATTAAGTCAGAATTACCCCAGTTAGGAAAGCATGTTTACATTTTGTGGTATATTGGTGGTAATAAACTCACAGTAAATTCACAGTTCAGTTTGGTGAATTATTGGTTTTGAAGTGTAAACTTGCCAAGCTTCACACATTACCTTTTAGCAGTCCCAAAAGAGTTCAAAATAAGGTCAGAGCCCTCCCATCTGGGGCCCTTTTAGTTGGAGGAGTCACCAGAGGCTGCTTTCTAAATGGGATCACAAACTCTGCTCTGAGGAACTCGCTGCTGCTGCTGCTGCCCTCATGCTTTTCTTTTTCTCTTTTTGGAGATAGGTCAGGCTTTTTGTTGTGTTAAAGTTTCAAGAGTATTAATAAGTGGATATTTTTTGCCATTTTGCCCAACAGTTTCTCTTTCATTCCAAAACCCACCTGTGTCCTTTCTTACATCTGCTTGTAGCAAGGCATTTTAATTAAAGTACCTACATACAATTCTATTATTGACTGTCGACAGGGAAGCTAGACGGAAACAGTCTGAGGCCTTTGACTGGAGCACTTGTCAGAGAACAGTTAGTAATTACATCTATAGATTTCCCTTAGGTAGAAGTAAAACTTTGCATGAGCCCAATTCAATTTGTGTTCACTGGGCTGTCTTCCTTTCTTCTTTCATTCTTTTGTTGGTTCTTTCATTCCTTAATTCCTTTCATCTTGTCTTTCCCTTCTTCTGTTCCTTCGTGCCTTTTTTCTTCCTCTTTGCTTTTCCTCCATTTCTTTCTTCTGTCTTCCCCTTCATCTTTTTTTCTGTCTCCCAATCCATCCTTGATTCTTGTTTCCTTCTTTATTTCTGTGGTTCTTTACCTTCTTGTCTTCCTTTTTCTTTACCTGTATTAATTCCACATGTTTTTTCCTAGATTCTTCCTTTCTCCCTTCACTTCTTCCTCTCTGACTGTACTGAATTGGGTACATTTTGGAGGGAAATGTGTCAGGGATGTGCTTGGGGTTTCCTTGAGAAGACAGAGTGACGGGTAATGTGAGTCAGCGGGGAAAACGTTTGTTGATGGCCTCTGGTCATCTTATCCTTGGAAAACACATTTTTCCTGTCTACAGGGAATCCCTGACAGTATCAGTAAAAATTGTGGGCGAGAGCACAGTCGATGTAAAAGTGCTCAGACAGACAAAATATTACTCTTGTGACAATCGGTGTAATGCGGATTGTGAATCACTGGCACTGATGCACAGTCACTTCGACTCACCCTCGGTCTCAGTCATTCACGCAACTATAGACTTGCACGCACACCCACATGTCCTACTCTCTTCACACATTTTTCCACAGGCTCCCGTCCTCCTCACACATAAAAGCACACACAGTCACATGCTCCAGGGAATGATGGGATGATAGTACAGATGGCACACTAGAGCATTCTTCTCCGTATAGGAAGGTAATGCTGCCAGAGCAGTCATGTAGGGTGAGAGGGGAGTAAAGATGAGATCTGCAATGTGGGGAAGAATCCATTCCTCCAAGAGGAACAATCGGACTGAACTATGTCAGCAACATTTTGTAGCTCTTGTCACTTCGACTAACTTAAAATGTTCTGAGAATTGTGGTGTAATTTTTTTAGGGATTTTGTGTAGGAAGGATTACATAATTGTTCCTGTGACGGCATTTCAGGTCAGATACAATCTGCATGGTAGCCAGTGTTTATGACAACTTGTATAGAAAAGGACATTTTTCTAGATTCATTTTGACTTACAGGGTCAAAAAAAAATTTCTGCCGTAATCTATTTTTACCTGTCAGCTTCTAAAATAATGATAATGACATATTCAGGAGTATTTAATTCTTATTCATTTTAGCAAATATTCAACCCAGACCGAACAGAGAATCCATTTTGTGCCATTTTGCATCAACCGGATGAATATTTGTAACTCTCTGCAATGTGACGTATTGCAGTCATCAAGACAGGTGAGCCAAAAACAGCATCAGCCACCAGTTCCAGGTTCTTCTGATGAATTTTAATGTTTACCTTTTTTCTTTTAAGCGCTTACGGATCTTATACCAAATTGGCAACATGCCTCCACTTCATTAGACCAAACCACATGACAAAATCTAAACAGAGAAACAGAATTACAGTTATTAACCTAATTTACAAATTCATCTGCATAACTAGATGAGTTTGTAATGATATTCAAAATAAAACATTTAATACAAAAAAACTCAAAAGAAAAAAAAAAAAAAACAATACAAAAAAGAAAACCTTCCATTTGTCAGGACCCAGTGATGTAATCAGTGACATCATAGTCATTTAATCAGGAAGTGCTGGGCCGGCTCCTCCCATACACCTGCTCAGGCAGTAGCATCCAAAACGGACAAACAGTGGTGAGTAAAAAGAAAAAATGGTGAGTGTCAAAAAGAAAAACAGATAATTTACCTGAAATGTACCTTGAAACTAAAGAAACATTTATATACATCAAATGGTCCAGAAGTGTTAGCTTTAACTGAAACATATACACAGATGTAAAGTGCTATATAATGCCACCACAAACAAACCTTCATGTTTTTTTCTTAACCCAAACTTTTTTGTTAGTTCGTCAAACAGTTTTATAACTCTTGGGTGACTATAGGAACATGCTAGATAATATTTTAGATATTTCTGTTCTTTCTAAAATTCTTTCGTCTATATTTTGTTTTGTTTTATTTAGTTTTACTTTAATAAATTATTACTCACAAACTATCTTACTATATTTATAAATGTGATGCTTGCATACGTGTAATTAACTTTACAAAAATAACATTTCTGAATAAAACTCTAGTGTGTCAAATTGCATCTTGGGATGGATAAACGATTTACCCATTAAAACATTTTTGATGGATAATGACACGGACTAATTCTATGTATGTAAATGAAATAGTTTAAGAGTAGCCATCAAATTTGCTGCACAATATAATTTCCAAGACTCCTAACATGAAAACAACACAGGACTGACCAAAGCGTTGTTTACACATTCTTTTTATAGAACAAATCTATATTTCATGAGCAGGCTGTGTTTATAAATATCTGCTCTTTTCAGTTGTTTACCTACAACATGCACAACTACTGACCTGTTCAGCTTTAGAAATAAAGATCATAATCATTTATGACAATAACAGATATTTTTTTTGGATATGCTTCAGTAAGTGCAGTATAGCGTTCAATGTTGCCTTGTGTATTTCTGCGTTTGTTTTGGTTTTACCATCTATTTGAGTAGTTGTTTGGTGGATGCAGCGATCTCTGTGTGTCATTATGTGCGTGCCAGCGGCCTACCCTCTGGACAAAGAAGCCGAGTCATACATTTGTCAAACACAGCTCCCACAGACCTTCTTGTGGAGATAAGGCTGTGAGCGTGCATCTGAATGTTTGATGAAGCATGTGTGGGTTACTGTAGAAGCCCGGTGGTGTATTTAATTAGCTCCTATTACAGGACAATAGTTTCTGACCCAACTACAGTCATGAATATACAAAGCATTAAATAGAGATATTTTCATACATTAGAGAGAAGCTCGACATGAAAACCCCAGATTAAGTTGTTGAAGTATACATTGAAACCTAATGCTATTCAGGCTTAGCTCCTGTTCTTCTTGAATACATTCATGTGTCCATTTCATTAAGATGGTACAGGCTCATGTCATATTTATTTTTCCTTCATCTAAGTGTGAATGCTATACCTCTTCTTGAGTGCTCACAGCCTCTGAAGTAGGTTTTAGGTGCTTACTTTCTTTAACACGTGACCTTCTCAGCGTGTCACCAGGTTCTGCAAAGGCCCTGGAATGAATCTCGCATTTAAATTAGGTGTGTGAATCCTTCTTAGGCAGCATGAAAATGAAAATTCATATCAGAGTTCCTCTACATAGGAGGAAAATTTACCAATGTATTACCACCAATATTTTTTCCAATAAAAAAAGATGACAAAATATTTGAGGACTAAAGTCTTTAAAATTTTTATTTGTCTTTTTTACCTGCTTAAAGACATTTTAAACTCAATTTGTTGACACAAAAGAGAGGCTCCTTTTACTAAATATAGTGATGGTGACCAATACCTGAGTTATTTATGCATGGAAGGTTTCCATAGAAACAGATGCAATATGGTTATGCAATATATGAAGCAATCTGAGTAGATTTGCTACGTTAAGATAAAAAAAACCAAAAAAAAAAACAAGCTTTATCCATGAAAAATGATTAACTAGGATGAGGTATAATCATAAAGTCTTGGGTCAGACACCAGTCAGATCACATTTCTTCTCATGTTCTCTCTAAAAATTTCGAACTTTGATCGTTTTTATAAGTTGACCTGCATGTTTGCATTATTAGGAGTCTTGGATGCTCAGTGACATTATGGTTGTTTTCTAGTTCAGTAACTGATTATCCAATAGGATCTCTATAGTGTCAGATGTGGTCAAAACTGCAGAAAGCAGGAGGTAGGTGGTGAAAGATTTAATAATGATAGTAAAGGAAACTTTAATGGATTGGTGAACCAGGCCAGGAAAACAAGAGGGAACTGGGGAAACCACTGACCATGATAAATAAAATGGAGAGGAACACAAACAGTGGAGAGTGAAAAACCAAAGATGCTGAGGTAGAGAAGAGAGTGGAAAGGAACCAAAGGGACTAATCAGAGATAAATGAAAGCAGCTGGGAAAGGGAGCAGGCGAACTCTAATAGGGAAAGAGAAACAGCTGGGAAAAGGAGCTCAATGTCAGACTCAGGGTAAGGTGGGAAATAAAAACAGCAAAGAGAATGAAAAATGGGCAAAACTGAACCTAATTTACATAGTAAACAGAAAAAAATCACTAATCTAAAAAAAGAGAAATAAATGTAAACATAAACAATGAGAGCAAATGAATTAACACCAGGGATAAACTAAAATGACAGCGTATTTGAAAGACGATTTAGAAATGATCAAAGTGGAAACGAATATGAAACTAAAGATCCCAAAACCTACAACATATAGTACCTTTACTTAAAACTGCTCTGAGAAAAAACATTATTTTACAATAACTCTTGTTTGGAAAAATTAATTAAGGAGAAACTTGTGATGAATTACTACAATCTGTATTGTGTTCTTGTTTTCATTTGATAGGATTTATAATTATGCGATTTTGTACTGTCAATTTTTGACAAGTGTTTTTTATTTTAATCTGTCCGTTTCTAACCCTGATATTTTTTTTATTTATTTGATCACTATCATTTTTAGAGACAGAAATACATGTGTGAATTCCTACACGCATATTTTCTCCACAGATTCTTTAATTTTTGTAATTATTTAACAGTTTCTTAACAAGACTTAACATTTGGATATATTATCCATATACAAATCCGGTGTTTTTTATTAAAACTAACACGGCAATCTGGAAATCAGACGTGATCACAAATAATGTTTGAGGGTTGTTTTGAAAGACTTTAGTGAAGATTTCTGAAAACGATGAAAAGGGTAAGCTTTTATAGGCAGTTCAGCTTGAATTATGTAGTTCATGACTGGTATATAAAAGCATCATCATAACACAAACACAGCAAACTCTGCAATCAGTGCTTCTCAAGTCGTGTGAAGCACTGATTGTTGCACCGTATCCATCCAGTAAACTTAGAAACAAAACATTTATCCCCAAAACAAATGTCCTGACGTACCAAGAAAACTAATTTTACAGTTTTGTGCAAATGAGAAATCTACCCTTCTTACAAAGTCATATTTTCCTTGTTACCTTCAGATAAGCACTTAAAAAACATTAATGGCACCCATTCTTCGGCATTTCTATTTTTCGTCTTGTTTTGGAAAGGTTATCTTCTTCGTACTTGAAGAGGATAATGTGTCTCTTGTGTGAAAGTCTCACTTAACTGAGCTAAATGTCCTTCTGAGAGTTTACCAGCTGTTTGCATGTATTTACTTTCCTGATGGTTTCTATGTATTTTTTTTTTGATAAATTGAAACGTATATTGTTCTTAGTTTATCCTTTCTTCTTGGTATTAAAAGCCAGAGCCATTAGCAAGTAACCTCCACAGAGGACTGTGGGGACTGAAATTAAGAAGACCCAGTGCATCCATTTCCTGTGAAGCCCTGCAGTGGAAAACACTTAAGTGCAATGTATTTTTTTTTTATTCTGAGTAACACATATTTACATATTTATCTTTTCATATCTTAATTCGGAATACAAAAATATAGATATACGTGGGTTTAGAGAGGTTAATCATTATTTGGAGATAATCAAACATAGGAATGCTATTTAAATTGCTTTTGCATTGTTAATTTCATACAGCTAGACCTAATTTTTCTGGCTGTTACCTACAAAACTGTTTCACCATCAGTGAAACCTGAACTGCAATAAATTAATATTACCGGTAAGTCAATTTAGATTTTAATAGGTAAAGCATTTAAGGAGAACTGAGCAATTTGTGAGCACACAGTGATAGAGAATAAGTCAGGAATGTGCGCATGTTGTTTTTTTTTTGTTTGTTTTTTTAAATTGAGTTTTTACTTGGGGTGGGGTGGGAGGACCATTCACTGAACTTGAGGTGTGTCTCTGTTTTCACACTCCCAGGGGAACAAAAACTCCTGCCAGAACAATGGATATGCACAGAACAAGGACAGGAAAACTTTTATTTCCCTAATAAAAACACTCTTTATCCCTTTCCTTCATATTTGAGTGGTTTCATTCTGGCCGTCTAAAGTCTACTTGCGCTTTGCTTTTGTTACTACAACATGAACAAAACTGACCTGTGGAGGTTAGAAACATGTTAATGTGTTTATTTAAAAGGACAATATTTTAACTATAACATAATCATTAACCAGTGTTTGCTTTTTCCCCCCCTGCAGGATTAAAAGCCTCCTTCTGATGTGAATTGTAGATTTCAGAAATATAGATTATTTTTGGAAATATTCTCTCCAAGTTTGCTTTTTTTATGTAGATATATGTAGTTGTCTCTCTTTATATCGTCAAGATACTTTTTTTAATCACAGATTAATCACAGTCTAATATATTTAGTGAATGAGAGTGACGCATTTAGTCGCCATAACTGCTCAGTGAAAATGCGCAGAGTGAGGCAAAAAGTACAGCTCCTCACTGACGGGCGCAGTGCTCAACCAAATAGGTGCATAGGTATTATTATTCTCTGCATTGAAAACACTGAAAAACATGTGAAAAAATACATCTCCATTGTGTCCGTTCTCATGAAATCTAAAATATTTTTAAAAATGAACCAGCAGGTGAAATAAAAAAGGTAAAATGATGAAGCCAAGACTAGACAGTTTTCAATTTTAATCGGAAAAGAGAGAGGTCAACCAAAGAAAACATTTAAATAAAAAAAAAAATAAAAAAAATCTAATTTGACCTAAGAAAGACTTAAATCAATTCTTAACTTTATATGAATCTCTCATACTCAGCATGCTTGTGGAGAAAGTGAAAAGGAAAAAACCCTTTTCAGATGAAGAAAGCTTCTGTTCTCTACCAACTGGTGGTTGAATAGACACACAAAAACACAAAACCGCCGAGTGATTCATATATTAAAGAAAAGCCGAGCAGACAGAGTAAATGGTGGCTGCTAAATAGAGAAGGGCTGAGCCAGATGAGTTATCTATTGGTTACAAAAATACGAGCGCATCAAATTGAATATGCCCAAATAAAATTTAAATTGTTTAAAAGAACACTTTGAAACTCATCCTGCACAAATTTCCACTTCTGTTCTCACCAAGATAACTTTACACTGATTTGTCTCTGATTTGCCTTGTATTTCTGCTTCTAATGGATTTTGATACTTTTATTATTATTATTATTTTTTTTTTAATTTGAGAAAAAGAACCAAAACCCTAGAAAAAGAAAATATAATTCAGCGGCTAATAGTCTGATCTGTCAAAGCTATTGACCTGCTTATAACCAGCCTGCCTAAATTATGCCCAAGTGTTTGTGGTTCAAATTAGTCTGACAGTTATATTAGCACTCTAACGTACATGTCATTTGTTGACAAGTTCAAGTATATTTAATGATTAATAAAAGCCATTTGAATTCCCAAACACTCCATGTTCACTGACTGAGAGAGACACAGACCTGGCTTCCAGTTTTCAACCTTCAAAATCCAGTTTTGCTCTGGTATTCTTGTTAAAGGGGAGAAAGGGGGTGGGGGGAGCATAATGTAAGATTGATTATTTATTTATGTTTTAGCTTTAGATCATGTTATAATTTTATTCCTTCATCAAAAACATACCCTGAGTGTTGACCCTTTCATGCCTGTTTGAGAAATTATTTAATCTCCCATATCAGCAATTTCCTAACTACGGAAGTTAACATAGTTACTTGATTGTGCTATAAAATGGAACAATATATTTGGAAAAGTGGTCAGAGCCATGTGTACCATGGATAAAAAGAATAAAAAGTTACCTTCAAAATAAGGGCTGCGCAGTGGTACCCTTGGTAACACTTTTGCCTTTCAGCAAGATGGTCGTTGGTTCAAATCCCAGTCTGGGGACTTTCTATATGACGTTTGCATATTCTCCATGTGCATGTGAGGTCATGCTTCCTCCCACAGTCCGAAAGCATGGCTGCTAGGTTGATTGATCTCTCTAAAAGTGTGCATTGGTGTGATTGAGTGCATGCATGGTTCTTTGTCCCTTCTGTCTCTGTGTTGCCCTGCAATGGACTGGTGACCTCTCCAGGGTGTAGTTTGCCTCTCGCCCGATGACTGCTGGAGACGGGCACCATCCCCCCCTCACCACCCTGCATGGATAAGTGTGTTTAGGTAATGGATGGATGGATGCTTCAAATCTGGAAGTAAACAACTGTGTTAATTTTCCAAAGCACATCATGTTTAGCCGTAGAAAATTATCATTGTGGTTTAATTAGCTTTATATACTTTCATGTTCTTAAGCACTGGGCTAGATGCGTACTTCAGTGAAGTTGTTTCGTTGACCCAGATAACTTTCTGCGTATTTGCTAAGCAGAACGCTTATCATGTTTTGGCAGGTACGTTTAAGGAGTGATCACACTGAGGCATTTTGAGAAAAGAACTAGCCACTTTAAAACCACCTATAAGTAAACCATGTTCTTCGAAATAGCTTTTTGCACCCGGGGTTGTTGCACCAGAGTGTGAAATTAAGGAGGTGAGAATATTTAAGGGATTTAGTACAGCCACAACACTACAAGGCAAATAAAAACAGGACATTACAACAAGATACATTGAGAGTGTCAGCAACAGAAAGCAGCTCTGTGCAAGCTCCTCCCTCCCTTTTTTTCTCTTGTACCTCTTAGTCTGACCACTATGATGAATGGTTTTGATATCATGTGTGTTTGTGTGTTTGTGTGTGTGTGTGATGAATGAGTATGTTCATACTGGACAGGCCCAGAGGGTTTTAGCTACTGTTAGTAGTGCTTAAAGATGACTGGAGTAAAAAGCCTTGCTGTCACATCTCTGTCCCACACACTCACTCGCTCTCTTTTGCTCTCTCTCCATTTCTCTCCCTCTCTCTCTCTCTGTCTCTGATTCACACACACATATTATCCCTGTTTAAAAGGTTGTGTCCTAGGGGTGCCCAGCAAAGCACTTTGACAGGTGACATGCACTTTCCTTCTTTCGTTCTCTTTTATCTTTTCTCTTTTCTTTCTCATCCCCCCCTCCCTTCTATCTTTTATCTCTGCTATTCCAGACCTTGTCGGTGGGGGGAAAGCTGCTGCAGCACATTGTCAGTATTATGCAGTGCACTGTGTGGCTGCGGGTGTGTAAATCCATGTGTGCATGCATGTCTGATTGGTAGATCATGCTGTGAGCAGATATGTTCTGGACCACAATTTTGCCCGGAGCGTTTATGCCAAGTTTGATATTACAAGCTTAATAACATGCCTCAGTAACTACAGTGACTAAAGGTCTTGGAGACATTTTTATTTTTATTTTTTTTTTTTAGATACAGTACAATATCTAGACAAATGTCTTAAGACCATGTTACAGAAAGCAGGTTTTACTTCTTAAAGGCCAAGATATTTAGAAACTTAAGAGTTTCTTTTATTAATCTCTGATCTTATGCACGTCCAGCTTTGAAGGAGGAGGCCAGTTTAACCATTTGATTCCACAATTCACTTTATCAATCAAATTTCAGATTCAGCAGGGAGAGGAGGCATTTTGGGATTTAACTCTGTCATTGATAACTATCCCCTTGTAAGCGACATGCAGCCAGCTGCACCCCTGAGCTCGCCTCATTTATTCACAGGTATTTTTATAAATAATAACTGAGACTGAAATATTTGACTTATTTCTTGATCATCAGGTTTTGCCTCAACTTGGTCATTTTGATCTACATTACTAGTTTTCCTAATTATTGGCCTAAGCAATTATTTATAGCTATTCATAGACAAATTAGACTCCTACTGGCACAACACTCACTTAATTTGAACAGAAATATAATATTACAAATATGAAATAGGTATACATTATAATTATTAAAGGACTACAAGTTAGGAGCTCATTCAAATCTGTCATTTTTTTATATTTATCACTGCATTTCTGTAAGTGATTGAAACCGTGCACACAGTAAAGGTGATTCTGACTCAGTACTCCAGCTGCAATACTTCAGACATCCCTGCAGAGAGCAGCTGGAGGAGCTGAAAGTGTAGCTGGAGTGCGGACACTTTCTTCTTGCCGTGGCTCCATACAGCTAAGATTTATAGACTGCATGACTAATAGCTATCCTGTTGTCCGTCCATCCATTGTCTGAATTCAGGGTAGCTGGTGTCTATTTCGAGTAGTCATTAGGTGAGAGGTGGGGTACACCTTGGACAGGTCGCCAGTCCATAGCATGGCATCATAGATACAGATAGAAAAAACAGCAATGCACAGTTTGACAAATTAACCTAATTGTTGTGTTTATGGACATTTATCTGCTATAAGACAATTTATCTGCTATTTTACAGAAATCACACAGCAACAATTACAGAATAGGATTATAATTGATGCATTACTTTCAAGAAATAATTTTCCTGATATTTGGCCAATATGTGCTAAAATACCTGCTCTTCTTGCATACAGACACAAATCTAAAGTTCTATACTATAAATTGGCTACATACAGCAAAATAAATAATAAATACAGGTAAAACACTTTGGGACAAAATGTAGCTAATATTTGACTTATCCTGGGAAGCAGGTGCGTTGTGTTGAATCTCTGACACCTAAATGAGTCAGAGGTTCTCTTCTTTGGCTTGACCTGGGCTTTTGGTGTGGCTCACATCCTGTAACAAACCTTTCACATGTGCACATGCATCCGATCCTTTAATACTTTTTTGCAAGGCACCAAATAGATGCAACAGGCAAACTCTATGGTGCCGACACTTTTGCTTCTCACTTAAAAAAAAAACAAAGAAAAAAACGTGACGCTTTCAAACATCACAGAAATTTAGACTCATGTGCAACATATATACTGAACTTGGACACATGTGTACTGTATGAAGAGTCGTCAGTTTTGTTTGTGCTCCTTCCTTGCCTTTTTGATGGAGAACTAAGATTTCTGCCATATTGGCCCTGATAATTTGCTGAACCTAAAGAAATGAATATAAGATATTAATGGGATGTTACCAGAATATGTTTATTTGCTCAAAACCTAAAATAAAAAAGGGTTAAAAGTGCTGATTGGTCAGATTCCATGGCTCATTTAGCAGTGATGCAATAAGCTACAACACACATAACCATTGGCATGTAATTGCCTTGCTTCCCATTTTCTCCCGAATCCTTGTGCACATGCACGGGTAAGTAGCTTATACAATGCAAATGCCAAAGAATTAGGTTTTGAAGTTGTTGTTTTTAAATATGCAAGACTGGACATCTCATCAAATTCATTAAAACTCAGAACATGTTATTATTCAACTGTCGGGTCATTAGACGTTTTCCTCATTTTATATTTATGGCAAAAGAGGATTTATTTTTAAGTTATCCATACTTTTACAAAGACTTTCAAAATTGCCTAACTTTTTCATAGAAAGCTCTCAAATCTCTGTTTTACACGCACATTTTAGTTTTTAACAAAGTGTCTTGACTACTCACCTTAGTCCTATTACCCATGATGCCTTGTGTAAATCCTGTTTGTTACTTTCCAACCTCCGATTTTACTTTAAAAAACGGTCTGAAGATAACTTCCTTCTTCACAAAATGTAAGCAAAAATGCATCTGTAAGAATCCTCTTTTGTCTTGTCAAATGTGCCAAACAAACACTTGTTTGTATTAATAAAGAAAAAAAAAAACATTCAAATATTTCGGTGGAGTGTGGTGGAAGGATCCAAGTGCTAAACCAATTTGTATCTCCAACGGTTTAATCAGTACAAAGACTAGTTTGTTAAAGCTGTTACCCCAGGCGTATATGTTTACCATACTTTTTGATTGTTACACTAATCCCAGGAAAGCCAAATGATATTACTTTAAAACGATCATCAAATTAGAATTTAATAGCTTTGCTAATTGTCGATAATCTGTCTCGCTTGTTATATGGAGGCAAAACAAAGGCAGCTGCACATCAGCCAGCATCACTACACCCACTGACTGCGACGACAGCAAAGGCTGTGTAGGCCTCTCCTAGGTAACAATCTTAATTTCATCCTGATGAAATTAGGACTTTAACACCTAAAAGCTCAAATGGTCGTCCTGAAGAAGAGCAAAGATCTAAATACGGGGGACAAAGAGTGAATCACAGCAGTTGCACCCAGAAGCATTTTTCCTGTTTATGCCCCGACTTCTGACCTGATATTCAACCCTGTGCTGAAAAACCGAAGCTAAAAAAAGACATTGTCGGAATATCCCTGGAGTCATTTCTGTGCATGATTTAGCTGAAGCTGATGATCCTGAGTGTGTGTATGCGAAACCATTTCACGACTTAAGCCTCAACACATGTAAAAGAGCTTTGAGCACATTTAAAAACGTGTTTCCAGGTGGTCTTGCTAACCTCAGGGGTAGTTGTCTCACATTCTCTGGCTTTTTGTATATATTACCTTTTCTTCTTTCAAGTAAAAGTCTGCTTGGCAGACTGTTGTTGCTCTCAGATTCCCTTGTGGATTCTGGAACAGCTCTCTTCCGTTTCCCCTCAACATTTTTCTTTCGTTTATTCTTGAGAAGAAGCAATGCCTCAGTTCCATCTCTGCTTGGGGCTGTTTAGTGAAAGAGGGAGGAGAAAGAGAAGTCTGACCGTGATGGACAAGAGAAGGAAGCAGACCGCGGGATAAATGGTCTCGCTCACAAGCACAGCGAACCAGAAACACACAAACCAACAGCGCACACTGTGCTCTATTATTCCCAATAATCACGACCCTGTTTATGAACTATTTGTGGTTGTGTTATCTTGTAAACTATGTTCTAGAAGAGAGAGCCTGATATGATTTCATACAGAGGCCAAAAGCTGCTACCAGATTGTCGAGCTTCATCTTTTATGTTGTCTTTGTAAAGCTGCTGATGAGAACGCAGGAGAACTGATGTCCGTTATAAATCCTCGGCAATCGAACGGTGACACATTTCACATAAAGCCAGCCTAAACATTTTCATATATATATATAAAAAAAAGAAATTATGCATTTTTGTGTGTTTTTAAAAACTCTAAGTATATTAACCTGCTATGATTTAAGGTTGATTCAACAGCACACATTAAAACTAATCCTAACTAGATTTTGGAAACGGTTTTCCTACCTGTAGACGTTAATCCCTGCATCTTGCAGCTGTTAAAAACTTTATGTGTTTATATTGTTTTTGATCTTGCCTTTTGATTTTGTTCGTGTTGTAACATTGCCTCTTGAAATAGTTGATTCTCAGCCTTCTAGTTTGACATCATAAGATTGCTTTCTGGGTTAAGACAATAAAGCACGTTGTGATGGAGAATATGTACAAGGCTCCAAATAACTTATTTGCAAGCAAGCTTGGATTTCATTGTTTTCTGTTTATTTTTGTTTTACTCATAATAAGCGTCATATTTGATCAAATGACCGCTCTAACATCTAGGTGGCTGCACTAGCAGGAATTCCATTGTGTCATGTTGAGCAAAAATGAAATCTATAAAATGGCTGTGCTCTCTGCTGGATCCTATTGATCTCCAGGGTTTGTTTTTGTCTTGATATTGCATCGCCTAAGTGACGCTGCCTCTGCCAGTAGAAGAGTCCTGTGATTTTTGTCTTGTGTTTTTTATATTAGTTTGGCTTGCATTGATCAGTTTAAAATGGGAATCCTACCTGCAAACTGTTATGAGTGATGGAAATCAATGATGGATGTTTTAAGATTCTTTTCAGGAGATAAAGAATCTCCCGAAAACATCATCATTTTTTCAACGTTTTCTTTGTGTCTGGACTGTAGCTCGCCAAGTTATAATTGGTTTCATGTGCAAAGTTGAAAAATACTTAAAAAAAAAAGAAACTGACGTAAAGTGTACACAAAGTAGCTGAGATTGCAGTCAAATGTTGTTAAATAGTGATGATATTGCACAAAAAAAAAAAAAAACAACAACCCTGAATTCATTCGAAATGTAATCCCGGGACATTATCGGTCCAAAACTCCAACTCTAAATATCCATGCTTCATTTTTCATAACATTATTTTGTCCCAAAAAAAGCCAGTTTAAGTTAATTCTGCATATATGACGAAAAATAACTTATTAGTTCTGACAAACAGTAGAAAGGTTTCTTATGATTTGCTTATGTTATTACTGTTAAGATGTGCAGTTTTGTGCCACTTAAATATGATACTTGGTACAAACTAAATACATGCACCAATATATTTGACTTAACTTGTATAACTTATAGCTATCACTGGCTAACTGGCTAGCTGTTACCAGCACCTCTAGAGGTTTTCTCAATTCCCTCTGGAAAGAACTGATAAAAATATGATTTTTTTCCCCAGCTAATTTTAAGATGAGGAGGAGCTGAAAAAAAAATTGAGCAAACAAATTTATATTTAGCTACCAATTACCCAGGAGAGTTTTTGACTTGTAATTAGCACCATTCTCCATGAGTTTCCTCCTAAAGAGAAATAAGCACAATTATTTCTTGGATTGCTACATATTTGTCACATTTTTATGGAATATGAAATAACATGACTTAAATTATTTAACACTCTCGCATCACCATCCTTGGTACTGTGCCATGCGTGATGTGATCTCTTTACAGTCCAGGCTACCTACATGTTTTTGGGACAGGTTACAAAATGATAGTTTCAGAGCTCTGACACATGTGGTACACATAAAAAACACTATGGAGTTTATGTTTAGTGCTATGTTCACTCACCTTGGCATGGCAACTGTTTAGGTAGGATTATGTTGTATGTGACAGAGAATGTTGCTTAAAATTTGAATAATTTCTTCACATTTAGGCCCATATCAGATTTACTTTTAGATGCACTTTTATAGGTATCAAGATAAGTGACAGTTTAAAAAAAATGATATTTGTAACAATTGCATTACTTAAATAATTACTACATACAATTCTAAAATAATATTTGAAAATATGACAAGAATGTTGTATGTTAAGTTTTGCATTCCATATTTACCTTATTCAATGATTGTGGAGATAAGATAACGAATGATTATAGCTTAATTATAGAAAATACACACACACACACACACACACACACACACACACACATATATATATATATATGTTGACTGCAGCACACTTGCTTTTTTGTGGAAGAATGATTACATACTGTCTTGCAGCACCGAATAAAATTTATGCACAAGACCTTTCCACTGAAGAGTCTACAACTGGAAACAGACTGAACAGTGAATGAGGTGGTGGGCAGTAGATTTTCATCTAATTATATTGCCCATTAAAGGTCATTAGTGCCGTTTATGTTTGCCACACCCCCTCCAAGTTTTACTGTGCTGCACTGTAGGTCTTTCTGACCACTGCAACAACAACAAAAAACACTTTGTGGCTTTTAAATTGGCTTGTAACCCTCATTTATAATGATGCATTCTTTATTTTTGCCTTTGCCTTCTGGTGGCGAGAGCGCTCACAGTATTTTGCCGTGCAAGCTGTCTGGATAATTTGTCCGCTACAGGGCTGTTATTCAGACTAACAGAAGAAAAACAACTGCAGCATCAGGACAGAAAGTGTGGAAGTTGTTTGCATATGATGAAGAGGAGCTGATTATGCCCATGAATGCTGTCGTAGGTGACTGCGAGCGATGTGTGTGCAGAACTTTTGGTGCTGAGCTGTGTTGATATGTGCTGACAGTTTAATCAACAGCAAGTTAATCTCTGTGTGTTTTCATTCTGTCATGTGGAGAAAATACAAATCTCTAAACGCATAAGAACCAAAATTGAAGAAGGCTGGTGGGAAAGCAAAGTATATCTTTTGAGGTTTTGTTTTGTTTTTTTTCTCACAACTAAATGTTTCAGATCATAAAAGAAATATCAATAATTTCCCCTTAAATAAAAATTATTCGTTTCACGCTGACTTTAAATGAGGCAACTGAGAACTGCAATTCTGGCCACTGAGAAAGTTCACAGCTTACCACTCACATACCTTTGGAATGGTTTTGTAACCATTTCTAGATGTATACATTTTAAAAGGACCAAATTAGTATAATGCCTCTTCTCATACTGACCAATACACTTCACACTATAGACACATTCACTCATCTGCACCCACATTCATACACTGACACACAGATCAGCAGAGCTACATAGATTTGACATGTGGAAGCTGGAATCGTACCTGCAAGGTATAGTTGTCAATCATACTTTGTTTCTTCTCTGAGCTGGAATTTCTTGAGATTTCAGCATGGCATACTGCTTTTTAAGATTTTTTTTTAACCTATTTCATTTGATCAAAGATGTTCTGTTCAGGTGATTTCTTAACTGTCTTGGGAGTAATCGGGCTTAGATTTGGTTGGTGAAGTTGTTTAAATTCCCAAAATGTTCTAGGGAGTATAGGGATTGTATTTTCACATTCTTCCAGGTTTGTTTAGCTGGTATTCCAAACCTGCTTTTTTCGTTAGCTCAGGTAATCTTTGTCGGATATTATAATGTTACACACTCTCTTGTGTAACATTTCAGATGTTACACAAGTGGTGAAATAGTTTTATCTTGGTACTGTACTTGATCAACAATCATAGTCAAATTATTGCTCTGTAACGTGGAAACATGTTGAGATGCATGAGTTGTACAGAAATTTCACGATAAACCAAAGACCTGAGTTGTGAACACAGGTTGACTATGCAGTCATATAAATAATGCATGCTACCAGTTTAACTGCTTGACAGAAAGAGTGAACAATCAGGAACACCTTAAAAATGATCACCGTACACATGATGCAGCAAGAAAAAGCAAGTAGGAGACTACACAAGGTAGAAGAAAGTCCCACAAGACCCATTGTGTCCAGTGTTTTTACTGTAGTGATGATGCACCATGCCGCTGGTCCCCTTCTCTCATTAAAGCTTTATGAACCAAGCTTAGTGCACGTTTTATTATAATGACGCCACTGTCTGGCACATTCCAGCCTTGCAGCAGCCTGGTGTTGGTAGACGGGGTTGTAAAGTGACAGTCCCATAGAGACGTAGATCATAAGGGGAGATGGTGGAAGTAAAAAAAAAAAAAAGGAATGAGAGTGTTTGGAATGCAAAGCCAAGATTTGGGAGTTAAGAAAAGTGGAGGTGATTCAAAAAGACCTAAGGAAAGACTGTGTTTTGTTTGATTGTTTAGACTGCAGGCTCAGTCAGTGGTGGTGTGGTTTAAAAATGAGGAGTGGGGTTTAGGCTGTCAGAGATGGCTTTAATGGAGACCCAGAGGGCTGATAAAACAAACATCAGTTATTAATTGCATCAGGTCAAAGGAATTCAAGTCAAACTTTGTATTTTCTTGAGTCAATGGAATTAAGTTCTTTTCCTTTCCGATTAATAATAAATCCACAAAATCGTTTGTTTCTTTTCTTTTTCTTTTCAAATGGTGTTGGAGTGAAATGATGACATAAACCAACTGCAGAACTTTAAGAACAGAGGATGATGTAATATTTTTTTCCAATAACAGCTTTGCAATGCAGCAATATTCAATCACATCCTGACTCGTTAAAGGACTGTGCAGTCCTTTAATGAGTCAGCTCTCTCAAAACATACATGACAAAAGGAGTTTACACAACTGTCTAATTCACAAAACCCCACCAACTAGGAACCCGTCATGCAGAACTCAGTTCTCTGTATGCACCCCTCTGTTTAGTACTTCACATCACTTCAATTGGAGAAATGTTCCCTGATTTCAAAACTTTGACTGACTTGGCACTTGCAATTTGAGTCTGCAGGGTGGCAACAGAGCATAGATATATCTCCCAGATCAAGCCTGGGACTTTCATAACTTAACCATTACCATATATTCTGAATAATTTATTTTGAGCATGATGTCCCTGTGGTTGATTTTTGTGAAGGACGCTTGTGCTAATCCAAAGAAATCTCTCAGCCCTACTTGCCTGGGCCCTTCACTCTCCTTTGACAAAAGTTAGAATTTTTGTTATTTGAGCTGACTGGAGTTGGACTCCAATTGTGGCACTTAAAGTATTGAACTATGAACATGTTCCTTTTGTGTTTGAAATCATTAAATGGAGATAAATGCCTTGTTGTTGGGATAGGCTGTTAATACATTCGAATGTCAGATCTTACAGTTTTTTGGGTCTCAAATGAGTGGTCTCATCTCAGATATGGCGTCATTTCCAGCTCAGCTCTCCAAATTCAGAGACAAATCTAACACAGCAATAGTTCAGTGATTGCTGAAGTTAGGCATTCACTGAACTTGTGTTGATTTAAAAATGTCATCTCGGACTTATTTCTGTTCTGATAAAGTGAGATATTGTTCTTGCAGTTTTGAGGGGTGTCTCTGCACTGCATATATTAAGACGGAGCTTGCTGTGAGGAAACATTTTTTTTGTGTTCAGTACATTTCTTTTACTTGCTATGTTTGTTGTAGTAAGTCATATTTAAACATAAAAAAAAAGAAATAACATACAGTTTTGTAACAGACTAAACAGACCCAGTGTCTTTTCTTTCTGGAACAAAATGTTTAAAACCTGTTGTGTGATGTTCTGAGATTAAACCACTGATTAAGTCACATGCAATTTCATCTCGGTGGACAAGACGACATTATTTTCTGTCTGTGTACTCCACCTTTGATGAGGTTATTTGAACTGTAGCCTTTGTTTCCTGCTATTAACTGGTCAGACCAATAGTGCCATTTTATAGCACAATCAAGTCACCATGTTACCTTCAGTTGTTATAAAAATACTATATAAAGAAGAGCTTAAATGGAATTTTGATTTATAGCTGTATCCTTGAAATTAGCCTCTATCTCTTTAAGAACATTCTGCCCCTTCTGACACTCCCTCCTTTTAGCGTGTCATCACAATAATGCTTCTCCATGTCATTTGCTGATGCCGTTTACTTTTGATGGAAGCATTTTTATTTATTCCAAAAACACTGAGCTGAGAAGGAGCTTGCATTAAAAGCTCGGCAGACTCGCAGTTCCACCAGGTGTTTGCTAATTGCTGCTACTGCTAGTCTGGAGGAGCTAGAGGAGACATAGAGAGGCTCAGTTGAGGACTAACGCTCCAAGGCCGAGCTTTGGGTAAATAGGCGACACATTGCAGGAGCAGGTGTTGAGGTACTTCTGAATGACTGACATGGGAGAATCAAGGATTTGACTAAAGAGAAAACAATTATATCCTGGGACCAAAACACTGCAACTACCAGGATTTTCTGACAAATGTAGACCTGAAAAAATGAAGACAAATGTCCCAAAATAGACTCACTATTAACATATCAATGCTTCACTTTATTAGTACACAAGTCAGACCATCAAACAGAAGCATATCACAAACAATGGTGTGTGAGTTTTTAAAGTATGTAATAAATCCCTTAACCGTGTGGTAAACAGTATCCAAAGCATGTCTCGGAGAAGAAGAGAGCATATAAATGAAATCACCATAATCCAGGACAGGCGGAACAAGCAGCGACAAACCCCTTGTTGGATTTAAAAGACAAAGAGGACTTTATTCAAAAAGGAAGTTACAACTTAAGCTCTTTCACCAACATCTCAATGTGACTTGCAAAAGAAAGAGAATCATCAAGACAAAATAATCTACATATTCGTACTGACAGACACAAATAAATCCCTGAAAAGTGGTGATTGTTCAAAGGCTCTGCAATTTAGATTTGGAATTCGAAAACAGCAGGAATTTTGTTGGATCCTAACATTTTGAGTTGCTGTGATGTGACTGAACAGCTGAATGCGTTAGCCCATTTTATCTAATAAAGTGGCTGGTGTGTGTATATTGATAATCTTTTGTCTTCAAATGATGTTCATTTCTACTAGACGGCCCTTTTCACTAGGTGGCTGCTATCAAAAATAAAGAAGTATAATTTCTCCCAACTGCTTTAGCATAATTATATGTCCCTGCTGGTTGTCAGCGTTAATCCTTTGCACTGTCATTTTAAATTTAGACTTTTTCATTTTAATCGGCGTATTATAATTTACTTCCTCTAATAAGTCTGAAGTAAATCACTGCTTTATCTGTGAAAAATTAACACCTTTCAGTCTCATCTGATCACCTGTCTCTCTTATCCTCGGAAACATTAAGAGACATGCAGAGTCTTTGTAAAAACCAACATGAAAGTCACTTAGGATGGCATGACTCAGCAGTAGCTGAATGACGCATGCTGAGTACAGCTCATATGCAAGTTCTCTGAATTGAAGACATTTAGCTCCTGTCATAATCTAAGACTAAATCCCTGCCTTATCGCCGGCCGGGTGCAGAGGCCATGGCTTTGTTTAATTGCCACAAGCCGAACCGTCAAAGCTGCATTTCCCTCAGTGTTTACCCCCACTGAGGCTTATAGCTGATAATGGAATTACTCTCAGTCCCAGGAAGAGAAGGAGAAAAAGGAGGGAGGGAGGAAGAGAGAGAGGGAGAGAAGAGATGAGAGAGTGGATGGTGGAAGCTGAAAGAGAGGATGAAGGGAGTCTGCCTTAAAAACAGAAGAAAGGATCTGGGGATACAGATGATGCAATCTACGAAAAGATTAAAAAAGAAAATGGGGGGAAAAAACCGGAGCTTTTGGAGTCGTGCAGTTGTTGCTAAAAGCACAGCCTGCAGTCTTTCTGTCTTGGTGTTTACTCCTTGATGACGTATCACCGGGAAGCGAGTAAATTATAATGCAGGACGAAGTCAGAGTTCAGCAACAAAAAATAAGCTGCCTGAATTGATAAGTGCGGCCCTTTATGACGGTGGTGAAAAATAACATTATGGAAATTAAAAAGCAGGCACCTTTTAAGACCACGTTCCCAGATTTTACAGTTCTAATTTAAAAGGCTAACCTTTTTCATTAAGTGAAAAGTTTTTAATTGTTTTGTTTTCCTATTTTCTTTACCAAATGACCCAATCTTTGAAACTTGCTTGTGGTTCTGTCATGGGGGTTTTGCATCTTCAAGTCTGCTTGTGTTCAAGATAGATCCTAAGGACATTTAGCTTTAAGCAGGGTTAGATATTTGACTCTAATTTCTTTAATGACTGCAGATGCAGATAAGTCAGTTAGTTCTTGTTGATGAGGGCAGCTTTTTTTATTTTAATCAAAGTCTGAAATGTGCTGGCTTGTGGGCTTCTTAGATTTCAACACATGCATGTGCAAATGTTTGAGCTTAGACTTTCTTTTTTTTATTACTATTTCTGTATGTGTGTGATGTTGTGAGGCAGATGAGATTTTCCTTATGGTGGCTTGAATCCGTTTTATCTATGTCTGAGACGGATTTGATTGATGCCGTTTCAACTTCTGTCGAGGTTAAAAAGGTACTTTTGAATTTCAGGCACATACAGTTTTCAAAATATGCAGTTTGTGGGTCTAATTAGGAAAGAGGAGGTGGTGTAGGGCTGACACAAGCTGAAGTGGTAGCTCATTAAAATGGTTGGCATATTTAAACACATTCCACAGAGCGAATTTAATTAAGACCCATGTGTTCTGAATTCTCCCCCTCTTGGTCTTTTTTTTTTTTTCCTGCAGAACTCATTTACAAAATCAAAAGAAGTTTTTTAAAAGTATTTCTGTTTTCCCTCTTTAATTTGTGTCACCCAGTAAACTTTCAATTTCAGTTTCCTTAATTTTCCCTTGTTCTTTTCCAATTTCATCCAATTTTCCATTTTCATCCCCATGTCCTTCCCCGTCTTCCCCCCTTTATTCTCGTCCTTCACCACATTAGTTTGTTCACAGTACTCGAGGGGGGTCTTTGCCATCTTTGGCCTTTACGACAAGCGGTCGGTGAACACGTTGACGTCGTTTTGTGGAGCCCTGCACATCAGCCTGGTGACGCCCAGCTTTCCCACCGAGGGCGAGGGACAGTTCACGCTGCAGCTGAGGCCGTCCATCAGAGGAGCTCTGCTGTCCCTGCTCGACCACTATGACTGGAACCGATTTGTCTTCCTGTATGACACAGACAGAGGTAAATACACGCCGACAAGTATATCTAACAAGGTGTCACACAGAGATTTTTCAATTTATTGCTCAGTGTTTTCATTACCTTTAGAAATAGGGCGGCATTTTTGAGGGATGTATCGGATTAAATGCTTGATATCTTTAAAGAACGTTGCACATTTGTAGCTTGTATATCATTAGCTACATTTTGCAAACACAATGAATTGCCATAAAGAGAAAAGGACAACACTTTCTTTTGATCATATCCCCAAACAAATGAACATGAAGTTGTTCTTACAGGTTGAACCTTCACGTTTATTTTGTCACATTTGTCACAAAACGTCAAGGTACTTTTTCGGGGCCGATTAGCATAAAATAATTCATAATTTTGAAATGGAAGGAAAGTTTTGCATGGCTGTAATATGTTTTTTTGTACAAATGTAAATTAAAAATGTTGGGTGGTCATTTGTATTTATTCTACCTGAGTCAACTTTGTAGCGTCTGCTGTAATTTCCACAAATCTTTTGGTATATTAAGCCTCGACTAAATTTACAAATCTAGGGGAAAAAAAAAAGTTTAACAATGTATTTGCAAAATTGCTTAATTTCAGTCTACCTGCACGGAGTGCATCTTTTAACATCAATTTTAAAGGCAAATATTCTCACAAAATTTGCAGTTTGGACTTTAACTGGGCCATTCTGACACATTAGTGTGCTTTGATCTAAACCATTACAGAGTGGCTGTATGTTCAGAGGAGTAAAAAAAAAAAAAAAGCACATTCACACAGTTACTGCTGTCACCACTTTGCCTCATCCCACCAGAACCCCCTCTTGTGGCTGTTTGGTAACTAATGTCTGAGTCTTTTAAAGAACAGCTGGGGTTTTTGTGAAGTTACTTTGCTCCAAAGTGGGCTCTGTTTGGAAATTAATTGACTTTTGAAAGTAAGTGGTGGCATTAAAGTTTATTTCAGAGATTCAGAGTAGAAAATGTGTATCTACACATTTCAGATTTTAATTTATAAAAAACCCCCAAAAAACTATTAAACTAAATTTTGTGTTGGGCATGACAGGGTAAAGTGTGCATAAGTAACAATATACAAGTTACATACGTTGCAGTTTGTTGTTTTGTTTTACTGTAGCAATTCACAGTAAAGTTTTATGCTGTACCATTTTGTTGAACATTAGAACCTATGTTCATTATCCAAATTATATTAGTATATTTTTTGAGAGATCTTTTTGTTAATGAGGAGTGAAAAAAAACCTTTAAGCACCACTATAATTTAAAAGCCTCCAAATTATTTCAGTGCTTAATTGTAAGCACTGCTGTGATTACTGGGTCTGAATAGTTATTCTGCTCTATGACTCTGCCCCCAGTTAAATACTCAGCTGTGGGAGATTGAAACAGATTCCAATGTTATTCATCTGGG
Source organism: Poecilia formosa (assembly GCF_000485575.1). Classification (NCBI taxonomy): domain Eukaryota; kingdom Metazoa; phylum Chordata; class Actinopteri; order Cyprinodontiformes; family Poeciliidae; genus Poecilia; species Poecilia formosa. The sequence continues at coordinate 95,774 of NW_006800094.1, read as the reverse complement.
AATTTATTTGTGCGACACCATACATTGGCTTTGGATTTGAAAACCGAGAACAATTTCATTTTTTTTTTTTTTTTTTTTTTTTTTTTTTTTTTTTTTTTTTTTTATTGCTTCAAGTGAAAATTGTATTAAACTCTCAGTGTTAATCTGAGTTAAAGTCAAATTCCATAAAAGGAGAGAGTTTGTGCCAGTAGATCTAAATTGGCTTGACTAAAGCTACATAAGAAAAGGCTGTAATTTGTCTCATTTCAGCGGGAAGCAAGAGGTTGGCCCCAATTCCTCAAGCATTCACCTGCCTTTAATTTAACCATGCAGTCATGAAGTATGAGTAAGTTAGTGGTGCGGGAACAGATTAGGCCCCTGGCCATAAGCCATTGTCATGGGTATCTTTGGAACACTTTTTTTTCTCTCTCTCTTTTGCACACATGCATGCACATGCAGACAATTTCCCTGCCATGAGGAGTGAAACACAGGTCAAATATGACGCAAAGTCCCCACAGACCACTGTGTGGTTGTGAGCTAGGAGTACTAGAGAGCCGTACAGTGTGTAAAGATGTGTGGACCCTGTCTGTGCCTCTGCCAACTTCCATGTGGTCCAGGTTGTCAGGGTTGGTACCCAGGGGAGTAGCTACAGAAAGAGGAAGGAAGGAGGGAATGAATCAAGTTGGTGAGGCTGCCAAAACGTTGGAAAATACATGGGTCATGGGAGGAGATACACAAGGTGATGGAGATGAGGAGAAGGTAGAGGTGCATGTGTGGCTAGAGAGGGGAGGCAGGAGAAAGATAACAGAAAGGGCAAACAAGCGGAGTAAAAGGACAGACAGGATCACAAGCCTCAGGGGATGCACTGTAGGAGGAAGGGAGCAGAGGAAACAGGGAAAGGAGGGAGAAACCGAGAAAAGGATAGATGCACAGAGTTTGGACTGTACTCACCCATGACTTGGCCAAGGCAGGACCCTTCATTATAGGCTCCCATCAGGCCCTGCTGCTGGTAATGTGCTGGAAAATGGGCAGTAACGCTGTTATCTGTTTTATGTCCGCTGCTCTGCTCTGCTCCACCGATAGCCTGCTGACACATGCATTCCCACACAAATATCCATGTACCCACATAATTGCATGCAAAGACAAATGCAATGCTCACACTCAAATGCAGACACGCATCAAAAATGGATGCATGTAGTCCAAAGACAGCATCTATGCATGCAAAAATATTTATAGCATAAAATGTGGCTCTAAGCACACTTGTATTTATTTTATGACAGGAAAAAAAAATGTGTTTTTAGCATCACTGTGGAGGCCATGGAGATAAGGCGCTGGACTGAAATTCATTTTGTCTTGTGTGCTTCCATTTATGTTGGAAGATAAAATGCCAAAGTTTTATTCATTTTATATGCGGGTGACTTTGAGTTAAATATTTAGTTGGGTTTTTTTTTTCCCATTCTATTTCAGTGCAAAACTATCAGGAGAAAGCACCTTGAAAAAGCTTCTATAGAGCTTAAATATTTTTGTCAGATTACATCTAGAAACGTGAGAAAAATGCTTTTTGTGTGACAGACCAACAGAAAGAACCTGTCTTTGTGAGGTCAAAGGAAGATGATACATGATAAAAAAAAGAATAAAGTTTAAAGGACTTGTACTCAGTCTTCTTTACTATCATGCCACAAAATAATATTTAGTACAAAAGACTGCACTGTTTGTACTTTCATTTCAGTATAAATCCAATTGATCTCTGAGAGCCTCATAAATGAACACACAGCATAATGAAAGCTTTCCATAAATCTGACCTTTTAAGGAAGACTGGCAATAATAAGATGCATCTTATTCCAATAACGACACTTATCTTGTTACTGGTTTGGCAGAAAATTAGCACTGCACATCGTACTTAATAAGCTACCTCCATGCCAACACATGGTAGTGGCAGCATTATGCTGTGGGAATGCCTTTCTACATCAGGGGCAAAGAACCTTGTTGTAACTGATGGGAAGATGATAGAGCATAGAAACAATAGACTTGGCTGTGGAGATCCATCCTCAGTGACGGTAAAAACACAGACGGAGCTATAATTGAAAGGTTTAGATAAGGGTTTTCTAACTCCCGTCATTGAGAACTGCTGCCTTTCAACTTTTAGATGTGGTTCTGCTTCAATACACCTGCATCAAATAATTGGGTCATTGGCAGGCTTTGTAGAACTTGACTGCATCCTCATAAGGTAGTCCAGCCATTTGATTTGGGTTTAAATCTAGAGGTTTGCCTCCATTAACTTCTCACATTCGGAGACCGTTATCACATTTGACTATGCAAAATACCACAAGCTCAGACACGTTTGAATGAACCTCGTGGGTGAACACCGATTTTTGCCGTCGGATTTGAGCCTTTACTTTGACTTGTCCGTTGTACCACATGAATGTGCTTCAGTCAAAACCAGAGGTGTGAAATGACACGGGCGTTCTTACAATCTTTAGTTGTGACCTTAAGAGCGAAAGGTGGTTTTACAAAGTATTAAGTACATACAAATACATGCCACGATTTACACTTGTTTTCATATCTAAGCCAGACGACTATGTTAGATGTGTCTCTGGTCCAGAAACCCTGTAATCACCCATTTATTCAAGTCAGGTGTGTGGCAGAAGGAAAACACGTAAAATATGCAGGGCAGTGGTTCCTGAGGACCAGAATTGAAAAATCTGAAAGAAATCCATAAAATACTTCACAATTTGTGGTTAGAAAGGAGTATGAATGCTTTTTTCAGGTCTCTGCATTTTGATAATAGAACAATGATGATAATCCTAATATAGGATTTTTCCCAGCCACATTCTGCCCACAACATGGCATTAATTTAATGTCATCTTTTGGGTTAGCATTCTTTTATAATTAATATTTCATATTCAAAGCTTTACTACACTGTTTTGCTAAAACTGTTTTGTTCTCCGAGAGAGAACCAGTTTATTCTTAAGTCACTTAAAGATCCACGTTTGTTTTTTTTTTATTTTTTTACTGATATAAAGAAAGTACACCTTTTTTAAATTTCTATGTTATCATCTATCACAAGCACATAAAAAAATCCTGGGTCTTATGAAGGCCTATTTACAGTATGCCTCAACTGAAGAACTCAAAAGTATGCAATAAATTATACACTTATCAACTAAAAGAAAGCAAACATGAAAAATATGTACTTTTAAATAACTCCCTTAAACTTCTCTTCTAGGATTTAAGAAGAAAAAAATCTTCATGTGTTTTACGCCAAAGTGGAAAGGCATCAACGACTTTACAGATAAAGAAAAAAAATGCTGGTAAAGGCTCTAGAAAGGACTCCCATATTACACAATTCCTTAAAAAAACAATACCAAATCAGCATGGACACCGTGCAATAACTTTGACACACTGGTGGTAGTGGTAGGAGTTCATCCTGCAGTCAGCGGGTTGCTGGTTGTATCCCCACTCTGATTCTGTCGTCGTGTCCTTGGGCAACATTTCACCCACCTTGCCTGCCGGTGGGGGTTAGATGGCCCGGTGGCGCCGGTGAATGGCAGCCTTGCTTCTGTCAGACTAGCCCCAGTCTGCTCTGGTTACTGTCCAGTAGCTTGCTACCATCAAACTGTGTTTGTGTGTGAATGACTGACTGTAGTATGAAGCGCGTTGGCGTCCTCTAGACTTGATGAAACGCCATTTACCATTTGCCATTCACACAGTGATTGACTGGTGATGATTTGGGCTTGTCTTGCTGCCACAGAACCTCTGCATCTCCTCAGGACTTCTGTTTGTCCAACTGGGTCAGAAACGGCAGAATGAACCTAAACGCAGCAGTAAATCTACAGCAGGATGACTGAAAAAAAAATAAAAAATAAATAAAAAATCTGTCTACTTCCAGACCTCAGACTGATTAAAAGCTGTTACAGAAACTTAATTTGTAAATCTCAATGAGCTGAAAAGGGAGGCTGTACTCTATATTTTAACATAGATTTTTTTCCTTTGCGTTTCATCCTAGTTAAATAGATTATATCTGGAGTCAGTTGTGTGTTGTACAGGCAAGATTAGTGCAAAAAGACTTGAGAACCTGGTTAAGATGATGAGTTTCATTATGTCATCAAATGTAAATCTTTATATTTACATAAGAAAACTAAACATCTACTTCTTTAGATTTTGAATGTAGTTTTTCTTTTTCTTTCCCCATGCGAGAGCCTGATTTTAGTTACTTCTTGTTTAATAAAGCCTTATGCAACCGAGTACTGGTTTTTCAAGGTTCCTTTTATCATTTTCACCCCACTTTAAAATCCCTATATACTTAGAGAAATAAAAAAGGTTCTCAAGTTATTCTCCTTTTTAAAGTCGCTGTTTATTTCACACCACAAGCTGGGATTGTTTGTAAAACTCAGCTTCCAAACTACTGCATCTACCATGTAGCAGCATTAATTCTCTCTTTGTCTCCTTCTGTTCCCAACTCTCTGTTGTTTAGGTTATGCAATACTGCAGGCAATTATGGAGAAAGCGGGGCAGAATGCATGGCAGGTCAGGATACACACTCACACACACGCGCACGCACGCAGACACGCACACAAAGAAACATTCTTGGAAACCTGCTGGAAAGCACACTTCTTAAGCAAAATGATCTCATAGCGCATACGCACTGCACAGTCACATACACTTTGTAAATTTCTCATGGTTTTCTTATTTGACTCCTAAGATGCCGATGTTTTAATGAATACTCTGTGTGATTATCCGTAAAAACAGGTGAGCGCGATCTGTGTGGAGAGTTTCAACGACGCATCGTACCGCAGGATCCTGGAAGACCTGGACCGACGGCAGGAGAGGAAATATGTGATCGACCTAGAGCCTGAGAGACTCCAGACCATCCTGGAACAGGTAAGACCTACTGGCGAAAACCAGCTCTGCAATTTATAGTGTATGACGTTAATTGATAAACTAGAGATGAGTTGGTGCATTAGAGTTAGAGTGGAAGGGCCAAGAAAGGCTTACAAGACACACACTACATAGAGGTGGCCTAAACGGCTTTTAGACAAATGCCAACAAATGTTTAAGTGAAAGAAATGAACTTTTACCAAGGTTTTTATGATGTATCAAGGATATGTGTACATAAGACAGTACACACTACTCTGACAATGTGTGACTTGTGTTCATTTGAGATGTGATAATCTCCAATTCCTAGTGTGTTTTTTTGTTTTTTTTTTGGTATAGAATTGGTTTGTAATGTAATGTCATTTTCTTATATCTGTATATTTTATATAAAGCAGAAATAAAAATATATCTATATTTTTTCATGCAATGCAGCTCTGATAAACGCTGCATTGCAGTTTTATGTGGCATTTTTACTATTACTAAGTTATGGAAGTAGAGACTTTATAGCTAACCTGTACTTTAGCAGCAATTAACACTTAATAATGTGGTGAAACTTCCCCGCTGTTATTGGCCTGAACCATGGAATAAGACATCATACACAATGGAAGTCGGGTAGTGTGAGGAAATTTGTGTTAAAGAAGTATTGCTAATTATTGTGAGATTATATAAGTAGCATTCTTCTCACTTTACCACTGGTGTTCTCCGAGGCATCTGTCGGCTCCACTCGGCTAGTTTTAGCAGAACTACAGATGTTTTCTTTCTGACATCTGGAAAGAAAAGACGATTTGTGTTTTCCTTTGACTTCGCATTGTGAAATGGGAAATGTGGCTTTTGCAGCAGTTGTATTAGCGCGTGTTTGAAGAAACAACAACACCGTCCGCTCACACTGCAATTTAGAGCGCACACACGCATACGTGACATTAAGGAACGTGCTCGGACACCTTATGGTTGTCCAAGTTCGTTAGATTATCTGTCTCGCTTTATGGTTGAGCCTTGGGTTGACAGGTGGCGTAACTGTGTGTTTGAGAGCCCTTCACTTCAGGTTGGACTGTGATATCCCATCGGTTCTGCCACCTGTCATCACATCTGATCCCATGTATGCACATCTGACAAACCCAGTGACATATGCAGGCGGATACCCTTCAAACGCACACATTTGCATAAAAATGTCATTTGCGAAAAACGTGTCCAAATCAGAAAAAGACGGAATCGGATTTAAAAAAAACATAAAAAAGCTCTGAAAGAACTGGGTATTCCTGCCATTTATTTGATTGTGCACCACATGTGTCAACTTTTTTTTTTCTCTACAAAAAGCTTATTATTGTTTGCTAATATTCATAGCTTGTTCTACTTGAGGTTACAGAACAGTCCTTCAAGAATTAAAGCAGGGCAAATTTAGACATAGTAAAAAGGTATGGTTTTGAGTATTTAAAGAGCAAACTGTTTTATTCAGTATTTGAAAATTGCTTTAGATATTAAAATGCATTTCAAAGTCAGATCAAAATGAAATGGCATAGTTTTTATTCCAGAATGCATAATGTGATGTTATCTCACAGTACAAGACTTGTACGAGTAAAAGTGTAGCACAAGATTTTCCTTGCATCATTGTTGATGCTGTCAGTTCATAGTGTTCATGTGGTTTTAAAATAACTCTGAAATATCTCACATTTTTATCCAAATGACATAACGAGTAAGGAGGAGTTATTATATGGCCAGTCACTGTCTACAAAACCCAGAAAGGTATATAGAAAACGTGACTTTCATTCAGGACATTTGCTCTCTCAAAATTTTGTATAAACTCAAACTTTCAAACTGTAGTTTTCAGTGTCAGTTTTTGCATGAATTCCTCTTGGGGTGAGCTCCTCTTTTATCCTTTAACCTTCATCCCACCTGCCCTCAACCAATCAAAATGAAGGGGATAAATTTGAACCCTGGGGTGGGATAAACTGCACTGCATTTTAAATCTAGTGCTTGTCATCGGTATTTAAAACAGGCGCAACATGTCCGCTTGACACATGGTCAGTATAACATGTTTGATGTTGCAAAGCGCCAAAATTTGAAACTTATATGACAGAAGCAAAATGATCAGTTCCCACTGGGAATCCATGTAGGAGGTGGCTGGACTTTCCATTGATGGGTGTTGCACAAACATGCACTGGGTTTGTGCAGTTATTTAAAAGAATAAAGCAGAACAGAAGCTATAAAGATAGCGAGTGCAATGGTATTTTGCAGGTCATTTGACAAAGATGTCTTTTTTTATTTTATCTAATTTCTTTATTTTATTTTACTAATAATGCATAAAAATAATGCATTCATGAAAACGATGAATGGAAACATCTCACCAGCGCAAACCATTAATAATTAGTCTTTGCTAAATATGTTGGCTTACCATAGAGTGCTGCACAATGGCATATTGACAGAAGATCAAGTGGAGGGAAAAAGTATGGTAGATAAAGCAAACAAGGATAACAGCAGTTTTCAGAGATTCACAAACTGAATTTCTAGAATGCTTCATGATCCTTTGGCTGAGCATGACTTCCTAAGAGGCACACTGCCACAAAAGAAACAATCTCCACTAACTTAGAACTAACCTGAAATCTGGAGGTTTACCAGCTATATGTTAGGAAAGCGTGTTTTATTCATGCAATTCACAGCTCTGGGTTTTAATTCCTTTGGAACAAACACACACTGGCAGCAGCCTCCCTATCAGACAGAAAAATAGACAGACTGTTTTTTAATTGGCTTCAGTAGTGACTGAACATCCACACACACGCACGCACACACGCAAACACACACACTGACTTTAACTTGTACTGAGACACGCGTACATGCACAAACACACTCTCCCCTCACAGTCAGTCTTGCAGTACCGGCACTGGCGAGCATCCTTGCTCTGAGACAGAGACTGCTCTGTTTTCCTGTTCCTGCCAGCTGCGATCTGTGCATGTGCATGTGTGAGTGTGTCAGTATGTTGCTGCTGATCTGTGTGGGTGAGACTAGAGAGGAGTAAGAAATGTGAACAGTTTATTAATTAGGTTTATGCATCACATCAATAGAAATTTGCACGTCTTCTGTGTTATAAAAAAAAAAAAGTGTTTCGTTTCCCTCTCCCTCTTGCTAAAAAATGCTAATATCGTTTAATTTCTGAGTTAATTTACTGGGTACTTTAAAAGCAAACTAGCAAATAAAGTTCAATGATCATGTATTGATGGCTGAGTTGTATCACAAACTTGTGAAGTTGCATTTTCTGGCTGTAATGAGTGTTATAAATAGGTAGAAAAAGTATGAGTTATACTCGATTGTCCTACTGCCGAATCAAATACACAGCGGTTTACACATTGCATTCACGAACGGAATATAGAGAAATAGTAATAGTCTTGTTTTCTTTTTCTAGGCTGTCAGTGTGGGGAAGCATGTTAAAGGTTACCATTACATCATAGCAAACCTGGTAAGTATTATTTTTGTTATGCTGAGACAAGTTCAGTCCACTACTTGTAAGGAGTTTTGATAGAAAGCAGCATGATGGATTGTTTTTTGACAAGGTCAGAAGCCAGGGCCCAGAAACATGAAATTCTGTGTTGTTCTTTGTGCTGCCTTCATATAGCATTTTTCTTTTCTTCCTCCCTTTGTAAAACCTCAGTTCTCATAAAATTAAATGTACATCATTCACTTTTAGCTACAGACACGTACAATTCCAATCATAAGTTTCTTGCCATTGCTGAGCTTTAATTTTGAGGCTTTACTGATTTGTTTCATTCAAAGTTTAAATTTATTATGGATGCTCTTAATCCACATGGTGAAAAAAAAAAAAACATGCAAGCAAAATGTTCAAACCAAAATATAGGGAAAACATGCTTTTTGTTGCATACATATTTCTCGCTGGATACCTGACCACTCTTCTTTCTTCACTGATATAAGAAAGGCCATTGAAATTAGTTTATCTGGCACAGACTGGGGTGAGGACACCAAATTGTGTACTCATGCTATAAAACTCAAAAATGCATGTGCTTATATGTTGGGGTCCATTGACCTTTTTAGTTTCATAAATCATGTTCCACAGAAACAGTACATTTTAAATATATTATTTCCTACACTGTTATGTAAGCATCATATATTGAACATAGCTGGAGTTTAAAATCTTCAAACTGAAATGACTACAGGAGAACATAGAAATAGTACTTTTATTTTAAATTCAGCCACCTTTTTTTCCCCCATTTGTCGCATTATCATATTATACTTCATTGTAAAACAAGCATGTTTCGGGGTTGTTTTGAACAACAGTCTAATGATGGTGCAATCTCACTGCACATTCATTTTTCATTAAAAAAACAAAACATTTTATGCAGGAATAGGGAGATCTGTTTTTGTTTTTTTCTGTATTTTTTAAGTTCCTGGGTTATTTATGCATCTTGCCTCAGGTATCTGACACACAAACATTAGGAAGATGCATCTTTAAAGCTGAATTACAAGACTTGTTTATCTTGCATGTATTGCTGGAGGAAAAAAAAAACAGACCTTCTTAGTGGATTCAGATCAGGGAAGTGAATATATGTTTAAGGGACTTTTGCCTTTTTTGCCCTTAGAGCTGAGATCATGTTAACGTCTGTTGCATCCAGTGAGTCATAAACCAGATAATAATGCAGGACTGTTTCTTGCATGAAAAGCGCCTCAGCCATGTGTCTTTTTCTGTGCCTGACACCTTTTATTCAGATTTTGCATCTCAGTCAGGGGGGACCAAAGTGCAGCTCGACAGCCACTAGCTGTTCACTCAATGATTCTGTGCTGCTACTGTTTAAGAACGGTACAAATTTGTCACACCAACACAGGCTATTGGAAACTGGACAGATGGAAATCTTTAAAAAGTCAAATGTTAGGTGGAAAAAAAAAAAAAATCTAGCCTGTTTTACTCGTGTTTTTTCTTTTTTTCTTTTTTTGTAATTCCATAGTCGGTGTCCATCAACTTTTACTGAAAATCTCATTCTTTTAGCTGAGAATACATGCAAAAAACATAGCCCTGTCGTCTTGCAGGAAGACGGCGCTGGGTTCGAATTCAGGTCTGGGGGGTTTTCTGCAGAGGGTTTTGCATGTTCTCCCCTTTCATGTGTGGGTGCTAATCAGGTACACCAGCTTCCTCCAATAATCCAAAATAATAGCTTTTAGGGTAAATTATCACTCTGATTTGCCCTTTGTTTCTGTGAGTCTCTCTGGTCCCCTTTGATGGACTCACAACTTGTCCAGGATATGAAAAAGATGTGATGAAATCTTGAAAACATAAGCTTTGAAATTTTGAGGAGTTTGCTTCTTCTTTTATTTTCCAATAATTTACAATCGTTTTTATCCATTGCGCTGGATGAAAAGTTAGAGTTTATCTCAGGATAAACTTTTTATGTTACAGTACGCCTGAGTAGCAAAGTCATTGTCCTTTAAAGGTGGACTTTATTGTTATTACTTCCTATTTTATGTAATTTGATTATGGTCTTTTGAAAAAAAAAAAAAAAAAACTTTATTGCTTTTTATATGCAGAGACATATTTTCATGTGTCTCTTCTTGACAAGGTCATAACTGTCAGGAGCTTTTGGCAGCCTGCATCGAGAAATGAAATATGACTTCAAGCCTAATCCCGGAAATCTCTTCAATGGTATTTTTCTCCGACAGTGAAAAAAGCCCTTTGAGCAGATTGAAGGCTAAATAGGCTTTCACACCTTTTAGCCATTAGCATTCATCAACCTTGGATAATGCTTACATGTCTTTACAGTCTGCCACTGTCTTTAGCTCTGTCCCAAATTGATTTACATCCTCTTTGCAGCGAAGTGTCTCTTTGCATTCGGTCACAATTGGAGTTGTGGAATTCCCACAATCTACAGATTGCGTATAAGACTGAGCCTTTCATCATTTGAGGCGGGATATTTCATTATTTTTTTCTTCCCTTTTTGATTCCTACTTTATTTCTTTTCTTTCCCCTCAGGGATTTAAGGACATCTCCCTGGAAAGATTCATGCACGGTGGCGCCAATGTGACTGGTTTCCAGCTGGTGGACTTCAGCAAAGATATTGTCATAAAGCTCATGCAGAGGTGGAACAAACTGGACCAGCGAGAATATCCTGGATCTGAAAGCCCACCTAAGGTAATTAAATGTATATAAAATATAATGCAGTGCTCAAATGACCTCAGGGTTGTAATAGGCAGCCCAAGAAGTACCAAGAAAGAAAGTCCTTGGTGACTGTGTGTGTTTGTGTGGCACCCTTCTGTTAACAATAGTTACAATTAACCCCGATATTTTTGATACCCTTGGAAGATTTAGATTTAAAATTATTTTAATAGTTCTTTAGTAGTAAGACAGGCATTCCTACCTTGTGTCTTATTGCAGCAGGATGTCATGGTTTTTACTTTTCATATACTTTTTTCTGCATAATTTTATAGCTTCGCCAAAAAAAGCATCATGCTTCCTTTAAAAAAAGTTGCATTTCTTCCTCTCCCACATCAGTATTTCTATATTTAGATGCAAACAGCTCCTTTCTCTCTTTCCCTTTTCTATTACAGAATAGACCTCTTTAGATGGGTTAGTGACCGGGAGACAAGTGGAAATGCTTACGTTAACTGGGAATATGTCCACTTACTCATCAAAAATACTTCATAACAGCTTTTACTTACCTCCTGCCCTGCAACACATTAACATCAGTAAAAAAAATAAAAAATAAAACTGTACAGAACTGACATGATGACACCTGTCAATAAATCCAGGGGTTTGTCAGCGACTGACCAATTGTTGATCGCAATTTGTCCGAAGCGAATTCTTCTTATCTGAACTTCTGGGAAAGTTGTCGGGGTTTTTCAGTAGGAATGCACTGTGGTCATTTGGTGACCACAGTAATCAGAGTAATCAGAAAATATGGTTAAACATCATCAGTGGGAAACATACAATTAAGGCACTGTACCAGGGCATTTATAGGGCGGGGAAGAGTTTATTCCATTTCCATAACCCAAAAGGCGTCTGGAAAAATGTAAGGTATGGATAAATGCTTGTGGCTGCAGCTGAGTACTACAGTGATCGATGGTATAACCAGAACATGCTCATCTTTATGAAGGTTTTTGTCATAATTACATTGTGTGCTTAGTCTTTAAATCAAAGATTAATGTGTCAAACTGCGTCCAAAACAATAAATGTGTGAAGTTTTTTTGTAAATCAGTAACTTTTCAGACAGGTGATCTATTTTATTTTATTTTTTATTTTTTTACCTGTCTTCTTTGCCTTCATGTTGGCTGATATTAATTTCATGGTGATATATTGTGTTTGAAATGTTTTTGTCACTGGTGGCTGTTGTTAATCAGCTAATAATTACTCTCATTTACCAAATTAATTATCATTTGCCAGTGCTGACTGCATAATTTGCGCTGTTGAAATTAAACAATATTTTGTGCACAGAGGTAAATGAATTATGATGGATGGTAACAGAGGAACACGATCATCCGATTTAAATGAACAAAAAATACATGCAGTTTGTTTGAGAACTACAAACAAGGGGCATGCAAAGGTTTTCTTTTTCAACATAGCCAGAAAAAAATATTCATTCCGTTGCTCTGCAAATGCAAACAAAAGAAATTTGGTTGAACATAAATACAGAAAACCCAATAGTGACAACGGTTGCCTTAAAATTGCCCCTGGCTTTGAAGCTGCTGCTTTAAACCTGAACTCAGTTTGCCTTGGGCCAAAAGCAAAAAGTTCCAGACCCAGTAAAAGTCTGGTGTAGTAATGTCAGCATCTCTGTAACTTTTTTTTTTTTTACTCTGTGGCATAGATTAGATTTTTGAGCTACTTTAAACCATGAAATAAACTGGCTATGTGTCTTGAAATGGGATTTGTGTGCATGGAGGTTTATATGTAATAAAAATGATCTGTATCTTTGCTGCAAATTGCTATATAAGGTAAGTAGTATTTCAAAAGAGCAGAATAAATCTTTTTTGAACAATAACAATATTTGTTGTTAATCTGTTGCTATGAGATGAGCGAGTTTTCTGGTAACCAAGTACCACGAAGTAAACATCTTATTTTTACCTTTGCAAAATTTACCAACTATAAATTTGTTTTGTCTAAGCAGATAAGCAGTATTTAAAAGAGCTTGTGTTTTATAAACAATAATATTACTTATTAATTTGGTATTAAGAGAGGAGCTTTTTTTTTCTGGTAACGAACTGCCATGAAGTATAACATCAGACTTTTACTTTTGAATTGAATGTCTGTTTTATAATATATTATAATATATTCACCACCAATGACAAAAAAGAAAATAAAAACATTTTAACTTTTCTGAAGAATTCTCCAAATACACAATTCTTGTTAAACAGCAAACAGTATAAGATAAGTAGTATTTCAAAAGGGTAGAGAAAATCTTATGTTTTTTGAACAATAACAATATTTGTTGTCAATCTGTTGCTAAGAGATGAGGGAGTTTCCTGGTAACCAAGAAGTAAACAAATGATTTTTGCTTTTGCATAAGTTTTATAAACAATAATTAATTTGGGGTTAAGAGATGAACGTTTTTTTTTGTTGTTTTTTTTCTGGTAACGAACTGCCACAAAGTTTAAATAAGATTTTTACTTGTGTGTTCAATGTCTGTTTTATATTTACCATCAATGACAAAAAAAACAACTTTTCTGCCAAATTCACCAACTGCACAATTCTTGTTTAAGAAATATAAAATAAATAGTATTTCAAAAGAGCAGAATAAATATGTTTTTTGAACAATAACCATATTTGTTGTCAAACTGTTGCTAAGAGATGAGGGGGATTTCTTGTAACCAAGTGCCACGAAGTAAACATCTGATTTTTACTTTTGCAAAATTTACCAAATGTAAATTTCTTGTGTCTAAGCAGATGAGCAGTATTTCAAAAGAGCTTAAGTTTTATAAACAATAATTAATTTGGGGTTAAGAGATGAGCGTTTTTTTCTGGTAATGAACTGCCACAAAGTTTAAATCACATTTTTACTTTTGTGTTCAATATCTGTTTTATAATACATTATGACAAAAAAAAGAAACCATGTTCAATTTCTTGAAAAATTCCCCAAATGCACTAAGCAATTCCACAATTTCCCTGAGGGTAAATCTTAAAGGGATGAATAAAGTTTCTATCTATTTTAAAGCAATTCTGCTATTTAATAGCTTGTGGTGTTAAATACATCCATAAATCCAAAATAAATCATCAGCTCGTATTGCAGCTAGTAATAGCACAATATCATCACCTTCCTAAAATAATGTCCAAATGCACAATATAACTTTGGCAAAAAAGAGAAAATTATTTTTGACCAAAAATGACTTGGCCATTATGTTAGTAGTTAACTGGTCTCTGAGAACACAAATGTGCAATTCCTGTTGGGACTCATGAGGCAAATACATTCGAATGCAAACTTAAATGGTTAGATGCCAGCATCTACTTCCTAGAAATTGTACAGTTTTGGGGTTTTTTGTCACAAGTGTGATATACATTAAGTCGACTGACTTTAGCTGAAAGCAGAGCTCCGACTGCCGCTCCTTGTCTAATCCTAGGTAAGAACTATTCTCCTTGGTTTTTCTGTCCTGCCACTGACAGGAACAGCAAAGATAGTGTGCTACTATTCCCAGTCTAGATGTTTTCTCTTCATAGTCATCATTTGTCAGTCACTTTCTTAAAGTCCTTTTCAATTTCAAACACATGAAAATAGGCCAACATGGTAGCGGAGCCCTGCAAAGTAGGCATAGTAAAGTCAAAATCAAGGGATGTCAGCCAGTGAGAGAAACTACCCACAGAGAGACAGAGAGGATCTCAGCTGACTTTGGTCTTTTTTTCCTCACTTTCATCTCTTCCTTGTTTCCACCGTGACGTGAAGAGAGCCTGCTGTGTGTTTGACTGCCTCTGTCTGTGCAGCACTGAGAGTCCATGTGTGTTCTTGTTGTGCAACAGCATCTGTGTAACTGCTTCCTTTAACTCTGTCGCCTTTCTACGATGACTTTGTTGATCAATGTGAATGACCTGTAAATGGCTGTACTTGTATAGAGCTTTATCAAGTCCAGAGTTCCACAGTGTGATTCAAACTGCACTCAGTCATTCTTGAACATGGGGGTCCTTGTTCATAAGACACTCATGCACAAACACACACCGATGGTGGTAAACTAGATTGTAGCCACAGCTGCCCTGGGACAGTCTGACAGAGGCACCATTTGGCACTCTGACCTCTGACCCACTAAGAGGTATTAAGGTTTTAGGTTGTAACGTGAAAAGCTGAATAAGTTCAAAGTAAGTAATTTTTAACAAGTCACTGTAAGTTTACAGTATTTTAATGTTTTATTGTACTGTACTTGAAATGTATAAGCTTATTTAAAGCTGAACAGCAAACAAAGTAAACACGAAACACCTAAAGTGACAGTTTTTTTTCTCCTCTCCGTGTTTCTTTGCTGTTCCCAGTATACCTCATCTCTAACGTATGATGGTGTTCTTGTAATGGCCGAGGCCTTCCGCACCCTCCGCCGTCAGAAAATCGACATCAGTCGCCGTGGCAATGCCGGGGACTGCCTTGCTAATCCAGCGGCTCCCTGGAACCAAGGGATAGATATGGAGCGAGCCCTGAAACAGGTTGGGACAATTTATTTAATTGTAAACGGGTAAAAGTCAAGAGACACAGGCTATCACCTTTTACTTTTTATATGTTTGGAGTCATTAATATATTTATATTCCCTGGTCACAAATCTTAATAGGTTTAAATAGTTTGGATATATCTAGGAACATTGCATATATGATTAAAAAGAAAGAGAATGAAAATGTGACCATTCATACGATTCCTTTTTTTTTTTTTCTTTTCTCATTGCTCTATTTAAAAATCGGATCTGTGATAGGATCCAGCTGCTGGCTTTGAGCACAGTTGCAGCTGCTCTCCCTGGCTCTGATCCCGATGCTGAAGCTTAGTGGTTTTTGTTTGGACTTTGGCTGCTGCTGTGAATCAAACCAGCTCTTTTTTTAGAAGAAAAAAACAAAAAGAAAACGCAGATTTTCTGTGTGATATGCGTTTAAAATACTTCACAAGGATTTAGAAGAAAAACAGGCAAACAACATCACTGTTCATCCACCGTACTGAACATCAGACATGTGGTTTCTTTCTACACATTTATTCTTTGTTGCAGACTGATGGGGGGGTGTTTCCTGCCTGAAGGCTCCATCATATCTAAAAATGAGACAGAGCCTTACAATTACAGTCTCATTAACCTCTAGAAAACATATCTTTACATGGGTGGTCGTAGGACAGAAATACTTTTCTTTAGTTGGCATCTGATGGTTGCTATGGAAACTTGGTAACTCCTATGTTCTAGTGTCCAGTTCTGTAATTAAAAGCTTTTCCTTTATTCCTCATCATCATTGCGTTTCGGGGCAAGAAAAGCATGGGGGTCCTGGTTCATCTTCGTTTGTCAACTTTATAATTAGTGCCTTCAGTGTAACTAACAGCAAGAATAGGATTAGTTTAAGCCCTTTCATCAAGAAGGAATTTACATTTAGATATTTTTACCCATACTTGTATTTAATTTAAAGGTTAGATTTGTCTCTTAAGATGTCTGTATAAGATATATATATATATATATA